>NW_028297127.1:18303576-18642527 GCF_055798465.1 Pogonomyrmex barbatus
CGCAAATAGTCGATTTCGCAATATAGCTTTACAAAGCCATGGATCGCTTTGAGACTAACGAATGTTTAAACGATTAAACTGGAACTAAGCCAGTTTAGATTCCTGATTGCGTAATTCGCGATTGTATCCAATAACTGGCGTATTCTCCGGATGTCTTGCAGCATGTTGGGGAAACTTTCAAACAAAGATTAAAGTAAAAATGTGAAAATAATTTATCATGAGTTCTATTGGATGATTTATCGTCCAACAACTGCGTCGATACATTGGACGCAGAAACATTTTGCAAGAAGAAACGGGGGCGTCAGCTGTATGAAATCGCTTAAGGGAAAGTCAATCTTTATACATATCATCCGGAGGTGACACACGAGTGCATGAGTATCAAACACTCCAATGAGGTATTCAAAATAATTCAAGAATATCATTACAAGTCCGCAATTTTATGAATTGTGAAAACTGCACTACTTTCTCTCTCTTTTCTCTGTCTTTATGGTCTTATAGCCTTTTATTTGAAAAAGTAATTATTAGCATTCAGTTTAGCAAAAGATACGCGATATATCGTTAATAACGCCAATTAAAAAACACAGGTTTATGATCTATCACAAATTTAATTTTGGTAGATTCTTTATCCTTATCGTGGCGTTTCATCTCTACTTCAATCTACTTTAAGTTGACTTCATTCGTTTCCCGGCAAAATTGGTCGTATCCCGGCTGAATTTACCGGAAATGTCGTGCTTTTTTTTTGACCGCGTCACGGCCTAGCTCTATTTCATGCGAAACGGCGCCGCATCTCACCAAGTCTGCCAGGGATACTGCCGTTAACACAATCGAGCATGCCTTGGCAGCGTTAAGGGAGAGCGGCCTCTTTAGTAAAATAGCCCACCATCTTTCCCATGATTATAGTCGGGCCCATATAAAAGTTTCACTACAAAACTCACCGTCTGGCAGCGATACATGAAATCCGCTTCCCCTCTCTTCCCTTTCCCCGACATCTTCCGCATCACCCCTCTGTAATCCTCCACCTTTCATGAGCACGTCTTCCGACTACGCTTTCCCTTTGTTCCCTAGGGTAGTTCCACATTCGCGAAAGCAGTATATACTTTCAACTAGCCAATCCGACAGCTGCGTCGAATCCGCGGCTTCTCTGTAACGAGGTCGATGGCGTCGGAGAGAAGGGATGATGGTACAGCCGAAATAGTGGAGAAAGAAATAGGCTACAGCTGGATGAAAGTTTGGCGGCAAAAGGAAGGCCAGTAAAATTTCCACCAACTCTACTGAAGTCACATCCGCAGTTATGAATAAATCGAATGAATATCCTTCCTGTTTGGACTCTTCTTTTTGGCCATTCCGGTTGTTTCTTCCTACTTCAATTATTTTCTTTTCGAAACTCGACGACTTGCCATGGCGCTTGCATCATCAGCAATAAATTTTTAATGCCATTGCGGTAACGTGTTCCAGACTGGCGTATTGCGCAATTATTCTAATTATCATGTGAATAATTCCAATGATAGATTTGCCAGACTCTACATTTCTCTCCCTGTCTTCCAGTTTAAACCGTTGAGAGCAGCGGACTGACTGCCAATACAATTTAAAATTCACTATCGAAAAGCTTTTAATCACGAAAACGATATACATTTCACAATTAGCATAATTAGATTATTTGATGGAATAAATGACGTTCGAGACATTCGATAATTTCAGCAATAATATAAACGAAGCAAAACTAATAACACCTTTGCGACCTTTGCAACTTTAGACGCAATTTCTTACATAATTTAGTTCTTATGTCTATACTTAATCCATTATTATTAATGAGAAATCATGTGTTATACCAACATCTATGTATAAACATTATTATGCATTCAAAAAAAAAATTTATATTAATAAATATATACTATTTAAATTTATATTAATAAATTATACTAACAAATTTAAATTTTAAATCTATTAAGGTTGTTGCTTATGGAATTAATTAAATTTTGACTTTTGTCCCCTCTTCGCCGCGGATCAGTTTTAAGCAGTTAATTATCGAATTGCGCGTGCGTATTGTCTCTATGAAAAATGTCGCGAAATTGTGAACACAGATAGGAATCGAGCTTGCAGCCGACTCGCTCGGCGAACTGCGCGACGACGTTAACGCAAATCCGCGGACCGTGCGTGCTGTTTCCAGTGCGTTAATTCGTATATCCACCAGCTTTCCGCTTGTGTTTCAGACAATGGACCGCCTCCCGTGGAGCAGAGCGATGACGGATGGTTGAACTTCACAAAAATCACTCGTGCCGAGAGCGGCTGGTACAAGTGCTATACGCGGCATATGCTCGGCATTTTCACCAGCATCGGATATTTTCTCAACGTTCGCTGTGAGTAAATCGTTGTCGCGCCACTTTATCGCTTTCAATAGCGATACGTAGGATTTCCCGCGCGTTCGAGCAGGGGACGTCAAGTTAATAAATGTATCTCCTTCAATGAAAAGGAAAAGAAGATTATTTCTTTGAAAAGAATAATTTTTGAAGAAGCTTTACTTTAAATTGAAACTTTAACAATTTCTGCCTGTGATTATTAATTTTTATAATCTTACAATTAAATATTAGATGAAAAATACAATTCTTAATAATTTGTGTTTTTATATGAGTTTCTTTTATTTAAAATTAATAAGTTAATTAGTAATTAATAAATTATAGCAATATTAAAAATATTGGATAAAACTCCGAAAATTAAAATAGTGTACAAGTAATAATAAAAATATGTATAAAATGATGATAGCGCCGACGAAAGATAATTACGTCGCAGCGCATCTTTTGGCTGATGTATTGTCTACCCCCTATGCATTTGATAGCGCTCGAAGAGACATTCCCCCTGATTCGGAATGCGAAGGGGGTCGTCGCTGCAGCCAATAACCGGATACCACAGTCATTTGTCAAGGGCGGAAACCACCGAGCCAACCGGAAATTATCCGTGCCCCGTCGTGAAAATTTGCAAATTTCCTATCTAGCCCCATTCCTTCCATCTTGCCATTATAACCAGAGGGCGATGCGCTCCCTGCATCTCAAACCCGCGGCCCTCGTCTCTCTTCTCTCATCCTCTTGTCTTTTATCTAGTCCTTCTCTATCACTCCTATCCTCTTGCTTCCCTCCCTCTTTCCCCCCCCTCTCTCTCGCTCGCTCGCTCGCTTGTTCGCTCGTTCATTCCCTAGTCCTCTGCTCCTTCGACCGACGATGCTGGATACGGGCTTCCGAGCACCTAATCTCTACGCAATTTAGATGGCTCGAGAGCACCTATAAACCAACCATTCCTCCTTCGTGGGAATTATCGATTACACTGCTACTATGTCCTGTTCGAATCTCCTCCTGGATTACTTATCCGCCGGATAACGTCAAGGCGGGTTTAAATCGACGCGCTAATTTCGCCGGCTTGTAGACAGTCTACAGATAGAACGTAGTTTAAAGGGACAGGAGTGATAAGACCAATGCTGTCGGCAGACAGACGGATTTTTTTCGTAACTATTATAAGTACAGATGACGCGGATTAATTTTTTCTTGGTACATATTTGAATATAATTTTTAATTCTTGTTAACTCTCTTAAGAAGACAGATTATCATGTATTTAATCATTTCTAGTAAAGAGTTATTCCATGATGGCATGCGATATTCTATGTTCAAATATTCGATCCAACAAAGCATCTTGGATGCGCATAATTCAATTAGTAGGAACACGAAAGGCATATCAAAGTAATTAGAGATAACGCGATCACAGACGAACGAGTATATGAGAACCTTAATCACCTTAGTGCACGCGAATCGCATTAAGATTTAGGACGATCACAAGCCGCTGCCGCAGAAGAAGAGACGAGATCAAATTTAGAGGTAACGAGAACTGTTGAAGAGAGGAGTAGTGTTGGCTGACGAAAAACGTCAAATTACCAGCCTGATTACCGGGCCTCCCTTTTCTCTCCCTTTTCCTTTCCTGTGTTTGTTAAAGCGCCGCAGCAATGGTGTTTGCTGTAAAATTCCGAACAAACTACAAGACAAACGAGATATAGTTGAGAGTCGAGCGAGCGTGAGAGGAAGTGAAAGCCTCCTATCGCATCCGCACCACTTTGATCCCTTTGTTTTGCTATAGGATGAGCTGGAGGATCAGCTTGCTAACTCAAAGGACTGTTACGTCCTCCCATCCTCCCGCCTCCCGCTTCTTTCTCTTTCTCAGCCAAATTCCACCGCAGCAGTCCAGCTCTAATTCTCGAACAGAGATACGAGCAATCCCCCCGCACATCTTCGACTACCCTTTCCCCGAATTCCCCATTCCTTCCTCTCCCCTCTCTCTTTCTTTCTCTCTCTGCAATTGTGGACACAGCGCTAGCTGGAGAGTAAACGATCGTAGCCGTATAATTCCATAGGTGGAATCGGAAAAGGACGAGAGGGATGAGGAAGAGGGTAGAAGTTGAAACCGACCGTACGTAACGTCGCGGTGGGGAAAAGATTTTGTCGAACCCGGTACGTGAGGGTAGAGAGGTACTGCCCCAACTTTATCTTTCGTACGTGCCGCTGATTTCTGATACCGAAGAGCACTTCGATATAGATGACGATGGACGAGCGATATCGAATCAGTAATTCAAAGTAATAACAAAAAATAAATGTGCTGAGAATTATGATTCGCGAAAGTTACAAATTATGTGATATACTTTAGCAATTTCTTTTTTGTATCGCTCAGAAAAAATTTACGTTTTTATAATTACGAAATCTAGGAGACGAAATATGCGATAATATACAAATGTAAGAGTACACTCTAGTAGATGCAAATACATAAAGTCCCATTTAAAAATATATATAAATATATATAAATAATATATATAAATAATATATATATATATAAATATATATATAAATATAAATATATATATATATAAATAATATATATAAATAATATATTGCGACATTTTTATTTCAGCACTGTATTATTTTACTATATACATTTGTACTATATACATTATTATTGTATTATATACATACTATATACATTATTATTATACTATATACATATTCGCGAAATACAGAAGATCCTAGAAAAGAGAAGAGACAATCTAAAAGTACCCTTTTAGATACACGCTATTTCTATATTTTGGATTACGCTGTCTCATTCTGTCATCTAATAATACATTGTGGAAAACAATGGCGCGCGACCTACACGTTTAAGTTCGACTCTCGAGTTCGTCGCTCGTCGAGAGATTTAAATCAATGGCATTTTAGATGATCCAGATATGGAGACCGAGGCGGAGGCGCTGAACGGCGAGGCGACCGATTCCCGTAGGATGGAAGTGCAGATCGGCGGTGCCGTGACCCTCGAATGTGACGGTGGTTGTTGGGGCCATGGGGCTGGAATGGACCCGGTGGGAGGGCCCGGGCCTCTCGCTCTGAGTCGAGTGGTGTACCAGGAAGCCGGGGAATATCGATGCGTCGCACCCGATCGAAAAATGCAGGACACGTGGCGAGCTCAGTTACCCTATCACATCAAGGTTACCGGTGAGTTCGATAAAATCTCTAGCAGACCGCCTGGCTGCCGATCTTTCGGCCAGCATGGTTTTTCCTCTCGGCTGCTGCTCTTTATTCATTCGCAGTATATCAGGGGCGCGCGAGGGGGTCCCTCGAAACTCTGAGGGAAATGATTTTTTTCGCGTTCGCGCGTGCGAACTAAATATAGAGATAGAGATTATCCGAAAACCGATTAGACGTGCACAGTGCGCGTCCGCGAGTTACAAATTGAATTGCGATTCACATGACGTTGATAATGCGCGAGACGCATTGTTGCCGCGATTGGTATCTGACGAACATAACATTGTGTGGCGTGTCGCATTGTATCCTGCCGCATTGTACGTTGTGGCTAACTACCTTGCCCGCTATCTGGTTCTAAATTTAATTATAACAGCCGACATTGAATTAACCGTGTTACGGTGTAACCGTGTTACGATGGTAACACATTAATTATCGGCTTAAACTTTTGACGACCTGCTGAGGAGTACGGCAAAACGTCGTGCGGAGTTAATGCATTCCTTTAATCCATTTAATGTAGTTACGTTTTCGTAAAACAAATAAACCGGAGCTATATTCAAATGGTATAATTTGTGCATTTACATTTCATGTACACTTGTGTACACGAAGTTTGTTTACGGTACGCGTACACGGTTCAGCGGGTCAAATAAGATATGACTCCATTATGGAACGCGTGAGTCACATGAAGAATTAAAGAGCATATATTTGACAGAAATAATTATCTAAAGCTCTATTAAAATAAATTAATTGTATAAATTAAGTGATTTGACTAGTTAAATGCTCTAAATTTACGTAAACGTAAAAAGAATATAAAATTCTTAGTGAAGCAATCAGAAGCAGCAAATTAAAATCCATAGAAATGATATTTAGGCTTATTAGTATAACAGCTTAAGTTTAAGTTAGTTCTATTAATAATATTTTGTTATATTAAATAAAATATATATATATATATTGTTATATTAAATAAAGTATAGAGAAATATTCTATAGTGAATGTTAAGCATCAAGAATCATATAAGAAGCAATAGCCTATAAACATGCACACATTCCACACTTGCAGAAATTTACATTATTTTATATAAATATTATTTTAAAAAATAATGCTAATGCGTAACACTGCAAATTTATCTTCGTTTTTATCGAAAAAAGACACGTCGCATTTCAGTCACAAAAATTCTATAATATGTAGAAACGAGAGATAGAAATTTTTGGTTCGTTACATTAATTCGTCCTCGCAGATAAAAGCCGTTGCGGCTAGCATTACATCGTAATTATGATAATATTTTTTAATGGATATGGCCAAATAATAACCATCATAATGTTTTAATGTTACCACGTGAAGCCATACGGCTAACGATTGCATAAAACTTACACACCATGTGTAGAGTAATTAAATATTTTTCATCGTCACATTGCGGCCGGAAGAAATTAATTAAATGATGAGAATGTGAAGCATTTTCATTCATTATTAAAGCTTCGTAATAGCTCTGAGTATCATTTGCTATACATCGACTGCGACAAGCTATAAAAATATATATATTACTTTCTCGTTATTACTTTCTCGTATTCTCCATCTCTAAGTATTATTTTGATACGTCATACATTGGTTCAAATATAAATATACATATATCTCAATCACATCGAGACTATTATTCATTATATGCATATTCGAAATATTATTTTTCTTTCGACATATTATTTAGATTTTATTAATCACATAATGCTGAATATAAATTATATCATCAGAATTATTTATTTTATATCTTTTATTCATTTTTTATTTTAATCTTTTATAAAAATTTCAATGGAGAATATAGATATAATTCTCATAAAAAATATTCATGTCATTTTCAACGTATTTAAGTGCTCAACTTTAGTTATTGACTTTAGTAATAAAATATTTTAATATTTTTTGAAAAATTCGCAAATATTGATTAAAATAATTTATGCTACTTTATTAAATGTTTAATATTTTTTTAATAACTGCATATTTTTCTTCAATTTGGAACTTGCATATCAATTGTATTACTATGGGGGCAGAGTCTCTTTATTTAATAAGAATACGTGAGCCTTATTTCCCATCCGAACCAAAGTTCAAATCCGAATACGATTTGGAATCTGCTTTTTACTTGGCGAGAACCTCGAGAGACTAAACGGAAGCGAGCGCTGATAAAAGTTGAGAATTTGGTAACATAGATACTCTTAGATGTGCACTTAGATGTGCAACTCTTTGGGAATGTGGTCAACGGAACGTGACATATAAAACGAACAGAATATGCTGCGGTCGAGAAAAATCAAGTTGAATGCCTGGACAGTAATAGAATTGCAAATCGGTATTATCGAGTTGCAAAATATATGAAAATTTTAGATAAAAAACACTTGCAAGAGTTATATGCATAAACAAATTTTTTTGAATTCACTAAATTACTGAAGTTGTATGGATAAGAATTGACTTGTCCTCATCAAATCAATTTATATTACTTTATAGTAGTTTTACTATTGTCCCAATACATTGAAATACCTAGATAATCGACAGACTACACGTAGAAATGATTTTTGTCGACGACTGCTTTTGAATCGTGTTATACAGTTATGACTTTGGAAACTCGCACTCGCGATGCTGTAGAGGAAAACAACTTTATGACGCGAAATGGGAATTGTGGCCTCGTAAAGTAGACTGACTTAGCATACTCTATCGATGTGATTCCTTCGTTCAAGAAGCCGATAGAGTGTCAAACTAAGAATCAAAGCGGACTATGTATGTATTGGAAATCGAGAAACACATTGCGATTTTACTGTTGCAAAATCTCTCCTGTTTGTCTTCTATTCCTCGACTGGCGACGATAAAAGAAAATCCCTGCCCAAAACTGTCATTGTCATAGCTTTGCAGCAGCCACGACGGAACGGTCATTCGACGAGGGGCGCGGATGAAAACGACGCGACGGATCACGAGCGAGGAAAATGGAGAACCGGAAAGAGGAAACGCGGAAGAAAGTTTGCTAACGTTTAACTTTTCCATTCCTTCTCTGGGGTCTTGTCCTCGTAAAATGGTTCCCGGACATCCTCGCCGACACCATCCACCCGCCCTTGCTCACCCAGGGCGCCCTTATGAGGGCGCGCGTTGATCTGTCTGAAGGGTGCGCGAGGCACGTAGCAGCATACCGCGATATCTCGTTTCGTTTAGCTCTTAACGAGTTTACGTGGATCTTAAATGGCTCGTAATTTTGACTCGGATTTTGATCTGAAAACTTGAGTCGCGAGTGCAAATTAGCCTTCTGTTAATTCCATACTTGAAGATTGAGATTAAAACATATGGTTAATGTTAATAATATTCGAAGAGCCTCTATCTGATTACATATATACATATGTATTAAAACGTACATATGATGAAAAACATGTTAGATATATATATCTAGATGTTATCTAGCGTTAGATAACATATTTTATCAGAAAATCGCGAGATGTAAATAAAATGATGTCAATGAGAGAGACGTAAAATTTAAAAGAATTATCGAAGAAATTTTCACAAAAATATCTTCTACTCTACATTTTAGCGAATCCGCCAATAATTTCTTCGTTTCGTTCTCACCATCATCGTCGAAATGGTTCTCACTCGGTCATATTTTGCGGACGTATCATTCACCCGATAAAGAATCACGGGTGCCCCGATGAATCCACAGACGACAAAAAGACACTCGCCCATTGAAATACGACGACGCTATACGTTCGCGATCGCGAGAGACGTTGGACAGTTTCCCACCCTTTCGGTCGCGGATACGATTCTGGGAATATCGTATATGCCCGATTATTTTTCCTCGCCCTATTTACGCGACGATGATAGATGCAGAACGTTTTCTTTCTCTTTTACCCCGTCCGCGTATATCCCCCTCATGACCGCCTTGCGTTCTCTATCCGCTTTCTTCCTTCCTTCCCTCCACCATCATTCAGCCTGAAGCAATCGCTGGAGCAATCCCGACTTCTTATTGATTGCAGCTCGGGGAACTCGTGCGTGTAAGGCGCTCAGCCGTCCGTCGAACGTTCGCTATCCTACGGCGAATGCCTCCTACGTCGTTTCCATGGAAATGAAAAGACACAGAAGGCAGATCGAAATTATTTCGCCGTCGTCGATCGTTGTCCCGCGCGTCCGCAATAATTTTTGCACCTCACTTTATCATCCGGCGTAACATCTCCCTCGGGGATCGTACAACGCACGAGATATAAGTTTCTCGCTCGTCCGATATCACAATATTTCGCCGCGATCCTAATATGTATTTCTTTAGATTGTCGATCCTTTTTCTCGGGCTTCGGACTTCCCCCGATTCCCCCGTAATTCACTCGACCTCGTTTGTCGCATCTTTGAGAAATGCCACTTTTAAATCTTCTGACGTCTTAAATTTTCTCCCGCGTGAAATGAAAGATCACAAGTTATTGGAAGCACACGGGAAATGCAATCGATTTGTCAATTGTAATAGAGAAATTTGATTGAAAAGCTTTTTTCTAATAAGTCGATATTAAAGTTACACTGTATAACGTCATCACTTTATGCTATGTTATGCTATGTAGTGTTCATATATTCTTTACTTTATCCGCGTAATGTATAGAAATGACTTAATATTTTATTTTTATAATAAAAAATTTTATAATAATCGTTTGTATAGGATTAAACATCTGTTCTGAAGCTGATGCACGCAATAATCGTTCAGAGATCTTTTGTTTCTTTTGCGTTGTTTCGGAATTGACCAAGCGTGTAGTGATATGAGAGAAGTGTGGAGATGGAAACGCGTATCGTAACAACTTCAAAGCAACCATCAGCTGAATATATTATGGAAGCACCGTACGTGCGGTTTGTATGATATTCAAACTATACATGCGCGGCATGTTTGCAATAATCTCAACCATACTTAAACGTTTGAAACCACGGCACATATTCACTACACATTCCTATAAATATACATAATTTCTCTACAAAAGAATAAATAATAGACATCTATTTTTTGCAGATTTAGATAAATCTTCTCTTTAAATTGTTTTGATTAAATATATATTATTTTTTTCGATTGCTTACATTTTTGTCATATTAAAATTTAAAAAATAAAAAAATTCTCTCTACATGTATATATTACTTGTTACGGCTACACATTTGTGTTTAGTAACTGTGTGAGTTTTTCTTTTTCTTAGCGAGAAAATAAAGAGGCCTTTGATTATTGTCATGGAATGCGCTTTGATCTTTGCTTGGAACTTTGATCAATAGATTTTATGAAGCTTATCTGAGGATAAGATAATAATTTTTAATTAGAACGAAAGAAAAATTTTTTAATTTTCTGTTATATATTTTTACAGAACGTCTGTAAACTAAAAATCCTCTTTACGATAAATTTATCAACAAATCGATTACATATAATAATTATTTCTATTTTGATGAAAAACGGAAGCTAAACTTGAGAACTTTGTTGCTCAGCCTATCTCTCTAGCTTTCGTTACTTCGTTACTTCGTTAAACGTTCATTAAATCTTCACGCTTTGACGAACTAAAATGTAGTTTTTTTCTCTTTAACTGATCTGTAAAGAGGGGCGTTTGAACTAACGATAGAACTTACATAATGAAACTTTCGTGTGTTCTCGTTAAATCGCCGTCCAAGTTCGTCTAGTGAATACTACGTGCAGCTATTCCATTGTGGAAAATTCAAGCTTCATTAACAAACTAAATGATGTTGTTTGAATAATGTATAACCGGATAAATATTTTATAACTCGAACAAATTTCTGATGAGAAAGGAAGAAAAAAAGAGAGAGAATATAAACAATTTTCATGTAAAATGAAGCGCAACTGAGCTGATAATTGAGAGTAACTCATTTTTCAAAATTATCGTGCTTATTTAAACGCCCTCTTATTTTTCATGTTTCAATTAAATATATTCATATGTTTTTTTATCTCGTTGCACTGTTTTGATTCAATTTTCCTTTAATTCGACAGATTCTCACAATCTTAATCCTTGTCGACTAAGTGACCGGTAATATTTTTGTAGGAAAGCCAAATTAGAACATTACAGAGACACAACAAGAAAATTACGATAAGTAAATAATCAGTCGTACCTTTTGACGATCTTTCGATGCTTATGACGCTTTAATTAGAGTTAATGAGAAAGTGCCGAACAAATTTGCATTAGTGCACCGTTGTCGCGTCGGGAAACTTCTGTTGATCTATAAAACACTTGCTGAAATCGAGTATATTTCGGATAGATCAACACAAGTTTCCGCTGTGGTGCAGATAACTATCTCCTTCTCGTCAAGCTCGTCCGAGCTCTCCAAGAGTTTTCCACGGTTAATCGCAGGAGAGTTAATTTCATCGTATCGCTCGTGTACAACGAGCCCCACTGTCGTGACGATTGGAACAGCGAATTTTGGAACGGCTGGATGTATTTCATACCAGTGTACGATTCTAAATTTGCAAGCTTGATAAAAGATCCGGTCAAATCATCTAGTCATTTACGCGGAGAGCCGCGCTTCCGTAAGGAACAAAACTTGATTATGCGCTCAAAGCAAGGAGAAAGAAAAATGAGTCGCCTCAGGTCAGAAACCAGCCTTATTATGGCCAGCCAACATTTTACAGCGTGTTCTGAATTTTTTAAAAGCCGACATCGAATCCACTGTAGTGCACAGATAGATATAGCAAGATTCACCCAGCTTCAAACGATCTCGCGCAGAAATTAACTCGTTTCATTATTCGGCGGTGTAGAGAGATAGATGAATGCTTCGTACTTTCTACTAACGAACGCGCTAAACTTCGTAGTTCATTAACGATAACTCGTCAAGAAAACAAACTGATCTCGTATAATAAAAATATATTATATACTTGCGCTTGGTATATTAATGTACAGATTACTCATTGCTTTTCGTTTAATATAATTTTACTGACGAAAAAAATTAATTAAAAAAGGGAATATGATATGAAAAGAAAATACAACGTAATCTCAATAAAAAGATAATAATTTCCTAATTTTACAATCAATACATATAAATGTAGAATATTATACACGTGTTTTTATGATGCAAATTTTTTTGAAAAAAAAACGATTCTATTTACACGAATGGAATGTGTGTCAGTTATAGTTATATCAATATCGGATGTGCCATTGTTTTTTATACATAAATTTCAATATGAATTATTTTAATTTGGACAATATAATATACATTGATGAGAGTTATGTAGATCGTCATAATCACAAAAACGACAATTATTTCAAAAAATAACAACATTATCTGCGTTCGTTGTTAGTGTATTCGAACGCGATATAGAGCGCATGGCCGATTAGATTTAAATTCACATTGCTATGATCGCTGTTATTCGAGCGACATTCGGACGATGGGAAATAACGACCCAAGAGACGTAGCTCTGTGCGCTACATATCGAGCTCAACGAATAGAGAAGGGTTGGGAGGCACGTAACAAAACGTAACCCCGAAAACGATGGTGTACATGGGTCCCCGAGGGAGCTGTGCGGCATTCAAACGAATCGAACGACATACAATCGTAATCCCGGAACGCGAAAGCGCCTGACCGCAGCTGTAAAAATCCCGCGTTGTCGATAAAAATTGCCTTCTAACGAAGCCAAGCCCGAAAAACACGAATGAGCCCTCAAATACTCGTGGAAATTTCTTTTTTGCTTATATTGAAGCTTGCCTCCATTTGCATACAGCATTGTTTTAGAAGAAACGCTACTTACTTCAATATTCAGTTAACAAGCGGTCAAAGTTTAAATAAAAGGATTACTTTCATTTAATTAGTTTTTTACCGAATGTGAACTAGCGTTTTGAATGTTTAATCTATATATTTTGCGTGTGTATGTATGCGCGTCTTTATGTCCTTTTTATGTTTTATTTCTTTTAATTCTAAAGCTGACAATGCGTCTTATAATATCTTTTCTGTTGTTTTAAATTCGACGATTCACAATCATATATTTCTCCCTATTTTCTTTAGTCTTAAAAAAATATAAAAAAATATATAAAATTGAGAAAACATAAAAGCCACCAGATATGAAGACAAATTGAAAAGTCGAGATTCCGCGAAAAAATTTTAACTTTCCAATTTTTCTTCATATTGATGGATTTTATGTTGCCTTGATTCTTTCACTGTTCTAATTTTATCGAGTTAGGGTTAATGTAGCTTCGATCGAACAATTTGTGAAAGGAGTAATCGCGGATAAGGTCACCAACACAAAGATAAGATTGAATACTCACCGATGAAACTATCTTTTGCTGCGGCATCACGTATACACACGTCTGCTCGGTGATCAGATGATGAACGACGTAGCTGCGCTATTTTTACGCCACTACTTTATCGCGGATGCACTACGATGCTGCTATATAAAGCGCAATGTGAAAAATCTCCTCTTGATGGTACGAGCGATTTTAGTTACGCTCTTCATACGGATAACTGCTTTCAGAACATATATGATCTATCTCGAACGTAGGAAACATTATCTCTGTAAGTAAGTCAATATTATTAATTTGGTAGACGACAAAATTTAAAATTTTTTATAAACTACAATTTGCTTTAACAGATTTATATTTATATTTTCAATAATATTGATGAATTTTTTCATTTGACAATATTAATTTAATAACTGTGTTTTACGAGAAGAAATCAGTCCCTCAATCTCGAATTATTACAAATTTAACAAAATGGATGTAACGTTATTGCAAAAAATATTCATGATTTTAAAACGTGTTCATGTAAACTAGAAAATATAAAACAACTGTAAGTATTAAGAACATTTTTCATACTTTTCATACTTTCTTTGTAGCATGTAAATAAACTTCACTCTACTTACTTACTTTTAGAAATAATGTCTTGTTAAAAAATGTTTTTTGCATTTCCATGGTTAGAAACGCGACACGCTTTTTGTACACAAACACAAACTTGTTACTTTATTTAGTAAGTATTTTAGAGATGAGAATTTTAGACCCTTTATTTTTATATCGCTCGAAATAATGAAGAACAAAACAAGATTAATAATGGAAGAGTAATATTTCTTTTTCCCAATCATTGGAGCCATGCAATCCTGCCGCGATGTGATTTCTAATTTTATCAGTTCTCCCCTTCGACGTACGAACTCTGGAGTTCCGACGTGTTAATCGACTTATGAAATACCACTGAAACAAATTATTTGGCATTGTCGACGACACATGGGAATATAACGGGCCGTCCTTCCAGTTGTGGCCAGAAAGCCCTCGGAGATGTTGCAGGAGAAGGATGGATGTAATCATCGGACGCCTCGGAGGGACGGAAAGGTGCAAGGAAACGTGATCTCGGAAGTCAATGGCTCTCTGTCGTGTCTTCGGCCTCCCTTGCGACCGGGGCCCCCGTCAGGCGGGATTATCTTTTTTGTCATTCTCGTCACGTGTATCTCTTTCCTGACATATCCTCCCTGACTAGACCATCCCCATATCTTTTTCTCTTTCGCCTTCATGCAAGCACACCGGAAAAACTTTCATTTTATCTTTCGTTCTTCTGTGGATCAATACTTGATTAATTCCAGCTTTTGAATATAGATGTCGCGAATAATTATTTATAAAAAGCGTTGCATCGCATCAAAAGGGTGAATCTTATTTTCGCAAAGCAGGGTAATGACATCAACTCGAAGAGCATGTCTGATGAGAGTATACATGTTCCTTTTGTTAAGAGGAATGCAAATTTGTGTGAGTGTACAATTTATCCTGCTTTTATTTTTATTGAAAAAAATATTTAATTATTTTATTTGCAGTCTTTGTCTTGTTTATTAATAATATGCTCCGATAACTTGTATAATTATTATTATTACTATTGAGATAATAATTGTTCGAATTTAAATCTTATTAAAAGGATATTATTTAATCTTCTTAATTAATTTATAATTTTGAATATCAACATGTATGTTTTCGTATAAATAAGTTGAAAGATTATCGTAAATTGATATAAAAACATATGACCTCTTTGATTATCCTTCATCAAAAACTTTCTTCTCGTAGCTCTCACGCTGATGAATATTTGATTAATTCCATCTCCAGAACGTGGAGATTGCGAGCGATCTCACATTCGAGACGCGTCCGCATCGGAATTAAATTTTATTTCACAGACCAGCGCCGTGATTGTTGCGGATGTAGGCGATAAACGTTTACTTTATTCAAATTTTCAGCTCTTCCCTCTCTCAATTACTCTTTCAACTTCGCGCAATAGAGTGTGATGCGCTTGATAAAATTCTCTCTCTCCTTTTTTTTTTTGCCGGAATGTGTATATTCCAAATGGATACACAACACATAAGGTCACAGATGAACGCGTAAAGCGAATTTTACGATTAGTGATTAAGAAAATCTGCTTATCTGTTTATCTGCGAAATTATTATATTAACCATTTTACCAGAAATAGTATTATAATCATCATATACATTTTATCACGACTTTGTCACTTGAAAATAAAAGAAGAGATTATAAATAACTAGATACAATTTATTTTAAAATATTTAAATATATCTAACATATATTTATTTTATATTTTCATGTTATATTATTTACTAAGGAATTTATTTCGAATTTTATTGCTATTTTAACGTACAATTTTAAATATGTAAATCTAACTTAAATTAATTAATTTTATCTTTTCTATGGGTAAGGTGTTTATACTTATTTTTAAATTTAAATTGCAATAAAATACAATGTACAATATATTTTAACGACCGTCGATTTACGTAGAATCGCGCTAAATATTTCGCTGTTGTTCTCTCTTGTATCGCTTTCTTTTACATTGCTCCTCGCGCGTTTATATCCGAGCAACGGCTCCCATCATTGTGACAGAAGACGAATGACAGAACATTTATAGCGTCTAAGGAGGATATCACGAGGTTCACCCTCAATTTCGCGACGATAAGGAACGAAGCCGCTGCTGTTTAGTATCTCGGCCAGTGTTAATGTCGCGTTGTGAAACGTCGTTCACAGAAAATTTAATTAATGGAGACCGGAAATTCGTTCGAATTTAAATCGAACTACGTCAACCGTTTTAATCAGGCGGCATAATTATCTTCCTGGCGAGTGCAAGGGAGTTAATGAATCTAATTACAAGCCGAAGCGAATAAACATATTTTACAGCGTGAATTGGATAGTTAATAGGATGATAATCCTGTCTCCTCTCCCTCTCCTTCCGCAATGTGTAATCTGATTTATAGCTTTATATTGCAGGATACGCACGACGGCCATTAATAGTGCTATACTTACTATAAAACTGTATTGGCAGCTATTTTACTCCGTAACGATCGCGGCGGCAATTTAATAGTCCTGTAATTAACATGCTGAATGCATACAGAATGCGTTCTACCATTAACGAGCGGAATTGAGGAAAGTTAAACAAAATTCACTCCGAATCTCTTTGCCATACTAATCGACGGAAATCTGGCTATGGTCCATTGAAATAGATTTTCTCTACTATGAAATCATTAAATGGATTAATTTAAGACAAATTGATATGATTTTACTCCATACATTTTCTCTGTAAGCAAAAAAAGTAAAACTATTGTATGTTTCGAAATTGGATTTTGAGTAAATCAAAATATAATCCATCAAATCACATTTCTGATATTCAAAATCCAAATATATCTTCTCGGTAAGATATATAGATTGTTTGGGAATTGGATGTATTCCACATGATAAATTTCCTATAGCGAAGTCCACGGAATCAATAATTTGTCGTATTGTATCAGCAATTGTTCCTAAAGCTTTTATCAATTCGTCGGTAAGAGACGGAGACAGGAACATAATAAAAGCGCTATTAAGGAATCTGACGAGATCCGCTATGCAGATTAATCGTATTCCGTGACCCGCGCCTTGGCTGAAGAATATCGCCAGGGGATATTAGATATGCACGGCGAGACGCTGCGACCATAAATCAATTTGTATCCCGGCCGTAATGTGTTCATAATTCATGCTTAGCCTAACACAGCTCTATAGGTGGGTGTTGAAAAATTAATGCAGCGAAAATGGCCGGTATTATTCCGCCCCGTTTCCGCCCAGCCATTGTTCCGATTGCTGCTCGAATATCAGCGTCTTCGAATTTGTTATCTCGCTGAAAACAATCTCGTTAATTACACATTCCTGCAGAACAAAAAACACAGCGATGATAATAAAAATATATCACTGTGATATATTTTTAAACGATAGTTATTAATAATTATCGTGCGTATTTACCGTTAGAAATCGATGCAAAAATGTACGTCTACGTATTTGTTCTCATTAATAATGATTATTTCTTGTTTTTATCTGCTATTTGATATTGTTAAATACACGTGTAATCGATTAAGTGGAAATATTCTGACTTTATTTACGTATATGTTCTATATTTTATATTTATATTATTGTATAAACATAGAAATCATGTGCATATTATATGAATATTTAATGAATTTTAATGAAATTTTTTGCCAACATCTAAAGAGACAGTAATAATTTTATCATTGATATAATATATAATTATTATATTTTATTATAATAATTATAATTTTTTATATTCTATATTCTGTTTTTGCTAAATATTTATCATTTCACAATGATTTTATAATGACATAATGTTTACACACGACGTAATGACTATTAACTTTAACATCAAATTATAACGACGTATCTATTCCATCATTACGATTATTATTATTGATTCTATCGGACCGGTTTACAACGCGTGTTCTTGGGCGGAGGCAAGAATTCATAGCGACGTCCGAAATAAGCAACGAGCTACAGTCGCAGTATAGTAGCGATATAGTAGCAATAGAATATTCACACTGACCACGATCTCGCTTGCCGTACCACGGCGACTTATTCAATAACAACTCCGCACGCATATCCGCGTCGAGAATCAACATACAGATAAGTTCATTCATTCGTATCACAGGTATGTGCGCAATAGCGGCAGCGGGAACGTTATTATCTGCTCGTGAAACAGCGAACACGAGTTGCTTAATTCAGGAGTTGTTTCGAGAGCGTGAAACCAGCCGCCGCGATGTACCGGCGGGAATTGCGCGACTCCACGTAATAGCGTAACATCCACGTCGTATAGTTGTCACGTATGTTCGACCAAAATTCCTCGAATCGCGACCTGTAGCATGTAGCTCTTTTCTGTTTCTTTTTTTTTTTTTTTTTTTTTTCCTATTACGACGGCACGCGAATCCGATGACTGCCTGACGCTGAGGTAATTTAGTCTATCGACAGATGGACCATCCCGTATCCATGAGGCGCATTCAGCGCAATCACTCTTCCGTCTTACTGCCATGATGCAGATTGACCGAATCTTTTTCCCTCTCAAGCGAGAAACCTCGCGTTTTTACATTCCAAGTAAATCATCGTAGCGTGTCGATTGCTCGGTAAATTGCATTTTTGCCGAAAGCGCCATTAATCTTCTTTTTGAAATGGATAGCGCGCACATCTTATGTAAATATATAGTTGTGTGTGTGTGTGTGTGTGTGTATATATATATTTGTATATTTAAAAATATCTGTATATATTATATCTGTATATATATCCCTGTATATGTCCCTGTGCATTTTCCTGCTTTCTCTTTGCGCCTGTTTACGCTTTTTTCACAATTCATCTGTGTTTTAGAAAATGTCAAGTTGATTTACACATTTAGCTGTGTTTTATTCTTTACGGAATATAATGGAGAAGCTGCAATGCATAATATATATATATATATATATATATATATATATATATATATATTTCTTGTAATTTTCGTAATATTACATTCATTATTATTATCTCGTATTCGCATATTGACCAATTCCGCCAATATTGCAGCTTCTTAATTGGTTTTATAGCGTGATACATCGCGTGACTTATCATAATAAGAAATTACCTCTTTGCTCGCGTTAATTTATTCCGAGTACAAAGTTTTTCCCTCGAAAAGTTGCTAATTTAGATAGAACTATATTTGTTAACGAACGTATCGAAAATATTGCTGGATTAGCGTGAGTAATTGCAATTCTAGAAATAATTCGGTTTGAAATTCAAAAGCATTCTACGCTAAGTACAATAAATCTTTCCGCGTGCTGCTTTCTATTATATTTTATAATTGATATTGATATTGGGATAACAAATGTGAATGATGAATTTTCAGATATTATTTTTGTTCAATAACTTGAATATTTACAATCACTTTGTCGATTCTACCAACTGTTCATCTAAGCAAATTAGAGAAAAATACAGAGGACCTGCTTTTAATAGATTCTTGTAGATAGACAGATTTTTATAGATCATAGTATTGCATTAACGTTGTACGACATAGCTCGATACATATAAGACCTTTTATGCAGAATATTTATACTGCGCGAAAAAATGATGGAATTTTTGTGTTGCATACACATGTAGATATACACATATATCTGTACATACACGTGCGTAAGCAGATGTGCTCGGTATTATGGCATATGCATATGCCATCATGCGTATGTAGATATCATATAATGGTCGTATATTCGAAAAGCAGAATTCTCGCGGTGAGACGAGCAGAGCGAAGAAAACCGCAGAGGATCTACCCTGTGTTCCCAGATTTCATGCAAATTTGATATGGTTGTAACGTAGAGTTCTTTGATGCGTCTCCGTGAGTAGATTCTCATTTGTAAAACTATCCTGCGAAAATGTCTCTGATTAGTAGCCGAGAATCCGTCTGTGTGTTAGCACAGAGAAATCTTGGTGCTCTCGTAACTAAAAATTATTCAGATAGACAACACGTCTGACAGAGATAGAACAGGAACCGTCCTGGGAGACTTTATGCGGAAAATTACGGTGATCTATCATTGCGCTTCCACGAAAGAATTTGCGTCTGGAACTTGCGTCCACTACACGGGCGCGCACTCTTTATGCTAGGAAGCGGCGAGATTTTCGAAATAACTAGTTTTTTCTAATGAAACGTGTTCCAATTAAATTTTCAGTCGCATGAGATGTAGCGCAGCGCGAGAAGTTGCAGGAACACTAAATGGCGAAACTGCAAGAAAATTTTAATCAAGTTATGCTTGCTTCCTTTTCATAAGCCGCGCTCGTAAATCATGCTTTAAAATTTCTATTTTGACATGAAATTCCGTGTACGCAATAAACATCCCTGATTGCATGAAAACTATCAAGACCGAGTTGAAAGAGAGTTTTAACGACGATCGTCTAGCAAGGTGCGAGCAAAATATAGATTGAGTAGAAATTAAATGCTCTTGTATTTAGTTCGCCGCTACGCGCGGAGTAATTGTGTAGCACGGCCGAAGCAGAAAGTTATTATCGCGACAATTCTCGCAGCACTGCAATTCCCGGAGTATTTTGCATCGGCGAACTCGAATCTTCCACTACGCTTCGAACTTTACGACTTATTACCAGGTTATATTGTGTACACCATTGCGCGTGATTCGCGCGCGTTGCTAGAACATCCTGACTTCCATTACCATAAAACGCCGATCTTTAACTACACCCGATAACCAGATAATTTCTCAGTTTGTGATTTTTTTCGATTTACAATCTCCTTGTATCAGAAAAACACACCCTCGAGAGACGCGGGATTGCCTCGTGTGCACTTACATGAAGAAAGTAAAGAGAGATTTTGAAATTTATTACACCTTCCACTTTCGGTTGCATTGACTTAAGGCTCTTGATGTGATTGTATAACGCGTGACTACGATTCTTGTTTTAGTCTCACGCGCTAGTAGTATAAGTCAATCATAAAGTCGACACTAATATTCTTTCAAATTCAATAAATATGTAAATATCCTAAATATTAATCGTATCGCATCTTCACATCCACTTAATGCTCTTGTGTAAAAATGCAACAAAATAAAACGAATGACTCGTAAGGTTACCGATGGATATGTACCAAAGTGGAGAAACTTATTTTTTAAAAGTAACTCGTTATCATTCGTTATCGAGTCAAAAAAGTAACTAATTACTGATTCTGAAAGATAACTTATTATTGTTACTATTAAAAAGCAACGATTCGTTATTTTTTCCTTTATTTTTTTTTAATATTAAAAAATCAGATTAAATAAAAAATTAATTTTTCTTATATCTTTTATTAAATCATCAATATAAAAACAATACAACTTTTAAATTCGCAAGACTATAAAAAATTTAAAAAGGTTTTAAAATACTCAAAATGCAAATAAAAAAAATTGCGATTTTTATTAAATTCATACACCAAATTTATACTTTTTTTCTATCCACACAATTTTCTGTTTACAAATTTTTAAAAAACGGTATTTGTAAAATCTGTTCTTGTGATTTATTTATGATAAATTATTTTTAAGACGGTCTTAAATATAACAACGGATTATAAATATCGATTGAAGACTGAATATACAAAAATTACGTCATAGATTCAAAATATAAAAACAATAAAAATTACTGTTAAATTCGTTACTGTTACTAAAAGAATATAACTACATTGCTAAAAAAAAAAAAAAAAGAAGTAACCGTTATTAATCCGTTACCAAAAAAAGTAACTGCAACGCATACTTTTCAATCCTGGCATGTACATTTGTCGATAGAATCAGAATATAGTCGTGGACACGACATATCGGTAAAAAGACCAAGACAGACAATCTCACTCCAAGCAAGCTATTGTTTAATGAGTCTCGTCAGCATCCGCGCGACAGCATCCGGCGCCGTTGCACTCGCGATTGGGCTTTAAACTATTTTGCCGACGCGGCGGGAATTAATGATACGGAACGCGATCGCCGTGAAAACGTTATTACGCCAGTCAATATTTGATCGACGCTCGTCGCAGCGCGGAGGAAATCCTTTTTCCCAGGCCGTAACAATAGCGTCGCGATTCCCGGCCATTGACTTTCACGTTAACGCCAAGTCCTCCGTCTCGCCAGGTACAACTTCCACGATGGAGGAATACGACCTCCGCTCAGGCTGTCAGCCCGAAATTGATCGATAATACGCAGCACCGGCCGCTTGTCGCGGCAGCTGGCCAGCACACATCTCTCCTCGAGATCGCGTACACGCTCTCGTCGCACACACGACATGTCCGCGTGAGAGTCGGGATCGAGTAAAGTGTCGCAGTCGGAGGTACAATTCCATTACTCGCGTTTCACACCCGCCCTCGGTCCGCAATCGCGTTTCCAGCCCCGCGCGTCGTGCTTCTCGACTTCGTCTTTTTTCCCTCGCCGGCCATCGGCCAACAAGAACTTCCTTGCGGTTTTTGCTAGCTAGGCTCGCATTAATAGCCCACCAGTGAGCTCGTCGTTACGTTTCATTGAAGTTACACATATCTTGCTCCGGGGAGAAAATAACGTTCGATTGGGAATTATGTGATATATTTGTGTTATCTACATGATAAATAAATTTTCATTTTAATTTTGTTTTTCTGTGCAGAGGGATTTTAATTCGCGAACATGTGTTATTTTGTATCAAACAGATATGATGAATAATAATGTATTATTTGTACGTTTAAAAAGCATCATGAAATTTAATAAAACTAACTTTATATTTCAGAGGTTTTAGTTTCCTGAAAAATCCCAATTTTTTTTAACAAATCCTATTGTAACAACGCGTGACTACGATTCTTGTTTTAGTCTAACGCGCTAGTAGTATAAGTCAATCATAAAATCATCGCTAATATCATTTTTTTTTAATATTCAATAAATATGTAAATATTAATCGCATCTTCACATCCACGAATAATATATAAATTATATGTTATAAATATATATATATATATATAATATAATAAACATTATCTCCTTAAAAAAAGTAGATGCTAAATGATAACTAAAGATACTAAATTAAACCTATTCTTAAATCTTGTTCTTAAATTAGTAATTCAAAAGCATTAATCTCATCCCACGTGAATAATACATTTTAGAATTAAATCAATCGTTGTCGATGGAATTTGGTGGCACGTTCTTAATTGATTTGCACGGAAATCCGCCGCGGGAGCGAATCGGCTCGTATCGGTTCCATGAATTCGCTTATAATCCGATTTTGCCGCGGTAAGCTGTCTGTTGGCGTGTACACGCGAATCTGGAAGGTAAACTCCGTAGCAAGGAGGTGATCCACGTATGTCACGATGCAAATGTTTGCTTACTCGGCGAGTCGAATTCGTCGGCTAGCTCGATGTGCCAGAAGCGCAGCTGGCACCGGACGATACTTCTCTCCGGTGTATCGAACGTATATCTCCATACGAATTTCTCGGGAGAGGTAAAAAGCCGAGAAGAAAGCATAGACCAAAAACGACGTACCAAACTGCAACTGAGAAATTATATTCTAGATGATATCTTAACTATATGTGTCAGCTTAATCACTCAAACTTAACGGAATTACATCTACATCGCGCTAAAAAGAAATCTAAATACTTATTTGCGATAATTTCCATTTCTTATGTAACTCGTGCATGAATTTTCATAAATGGAGGATCAAATTCAATCTCACACGTTGCTTTAATTCACTATATACGCAGCGCATCACGTAAGGTTGCAATTATCTTCGATCTTACGCAACCTTTTATCCTTCCGATCTCGACTAAAACCCTCGGCCTAACAAAAGGCACGTACGTGAATGTGTAGAGATTGCACGCGATTTCTGTCACGCGCGTGATATGCCTGACAGAATAATCAGTCGCAGACCTATTCGAACATCCATGGGATTTCGCAGCCTCTCAGACTTGACACGTGACATTCGTTCCTCAAAAAAAAATAATAAAAAATTTTCAAAATTTACTATATATAATAAATAGAATAATAATTTAATAAAGACGTAATTGCGACAAATTAAAAATATTTAAAGAACGTGAGAACCTCTAATTTTCAAACTGCAGAAAAAATATATCTTTGTGTTATATTTTATATGTGTTTTATCTTTTATTCACATAATTTTTTTATCTTATCTTATCTTTGTGCATATATAAACTTATTTTATCACTAAAAAAGTCGAAAAAAAAAAAAATAATAAAGAAAATATCCCTTTCAGTAAAATTCGTAGGAATTCTGAAAATCCTAGTTACTCCGCTGTTCAATAAACATGCGTGAATATTCGCTCGAGCGGAAATGCATCTCGGCCGGATGCCGCGTTTTCCCACGTTACTTCCGGCGGAAGTGCGCGAAGTATTTCCCGAAGCTTTTATTCTCTTGAATATTCAAGAGTCAACGAGCTAGCGCATACGCCTATAGCATATCAGCCGTATCTCTAAATCTCTAAAATTAGACTATTTCGCAAATCGTAAAGCCGAAAGAAACACTGGTTGATTACGATATCATATGAATTTCTTGAAATAAGGATAAAGAATCATCTACTTTCCGCGCGAGTCAAGTAAAAAGATTGGTGAGGAGAGGACAGTCAACTCCCGAATTTAGCGCAAAAGAAGATCTTGCATCGTTCTGCCCTCTGCATTTCTCTTGCTCTTTCTCTATTTTCTCTTCTTCTTTCCCATTTTCCTCTGTCTTTTTCATCTACGAGTGTTTGTGCTAGGTGGGTCTTATCCGTTATATACGGCTACAAGGTTAAAGGTGAGAAACTGGCCAGTTAGATATATTGCGTGGATGTTGAGTTTCTGCGGCGCCATTGAGATAACGGTAATCTGAGAGCTGCCCTAGTCCGGTTACGAAGAGAGGGAAAAATTGAAAGACTTCTATCGAAAGAGATTGCTCTTCACAAGTTTCTGGTTGAAAATATCTTAGCGGGAATAGCGAGAGCTGCGTTCCTCATCTACACGTCGTGCTCGTACGTAAGATCCTGCGAGCAGTTTATGTTGGAGTTAGATGGATCTTGTTCAAGATTTAATTTCGCATTTTTGCATAGAGGCACACAAAAATAGGAGGGAGACTCGCACTGAGGTAACATGCAAATTATCTCGAATACATATTGCATGAAAAACTACAATATATATATATATATATTGCGAGTTTCATGTGTAATTAATATCTCGTGTTTGCAAGTTGAAATAGAGAATCAGTGATTGACTGTTAGTTCTAGCAAGGAGAATCGCTTGAATGTATATATTATATAATAATTAATTATATATTATATAATAATTAATATCTTATATTAAAAATATGACTTTCTAATATTATAGAGGATGTACTGTATTACAAGTCATAATTTGTGGGAATAATTCCCCGTACTACAATCAATTGAAAATATAGAATAAAACTTTTTCGAGCATCACTGGAATTGAAAAATAAACAAGCAAAAAGTATTTACTTTTACTCAATTTAAGTGAGTTTTAAAAATTTTTCAATAACGTTCTATTATTGTTTCCAAATACTATCTATTTCAAATATAATAACAAAAATAATTATAAAATGCCAACTGCGTAAATAAATTTTTTTATGTATTTTGTTATATATCTTATACTTAATTTTGATTACAAAATTAGAAGTCCTCGCCAATCTTGTTACCAACAAGATAATAAGTAGATAGCGTTATTTATGTACAATCGTTTTTATCTGAAGACAATTTCCCCATTAGATAGATAAAACTCTATTCTCTCGTCCTGTTTGATAGCTACAATTAGAGTCTACTTCTAACAAAGTAAACTCCCGAAAGATCCAGCGGTGCGTATGATATTGCGTCGATTGCGATCTTGGCTTGAGTGATTTTATCGGGTTTAGTCTGGAAAATTGAGAAGATATTCTCTTGCTTTCTGATAGCAGTCATTCGAATTCGCGATACCACTAGAGAATAATAAGTACTCGTTTGTGTCAACATATTTCAATGAATACCCACTTATTTCGCATCGCGATGAGCACAGCGATACCATAAACTCTGAATTTCATATTGAGAATTTTGCAAAATGTTATATGAAATTATTTTGTTTTCGTGCAGATGCAAAATATCTACTTTGTGCCACAACTACGGAAACTTCTGAAAAATCATTTAAACAAATAATATGTAATATTTTTTTTTAATTTAATTTTTATTTTAATTTTTTTAAAATTGATTTACAGTAGATTCTTGCTTTTCTGTCCTTTTATTCTAATTCTCTAATCAGTACAATAATTACTTTTTTGAATTGTTTCTTACTTTAATCCATCGGATGTCTATCTATTGTTAATAAATTGCGAAGCAATAAGAATCCAGGATTTATTTCCACGGATTCTCTCTTGTCAATATTAATCGCGATTATGATGGCGATACTTCGGCATCGTCGTCGCGACGCGACGATTTATACGCATAAACCTCCTTTGTAATAACAACTTTTATAGAGAAAGTTTTACGGCGGCAAGCTTCCTCTCACACAGCTCGATTCGAACGATGTTTTCGCGAGAGTTTCACGCCTTTCGGGATTACGTGGCGAGCCCTTCGTAATCGAAAACCCATAGCACCGGAATCGCCCGCGCACTCGAACGAATCACCACCGTCCTTCGGTTTCCGTCGCGCAATGGCTTCGCCAGTTTCCCAGTAACGACCAATCCCAATTTGTTCGTCAGTTGTAGTTAGTTGTAGACCACTGACAAATACACACTCAAATCTCAAAAAAATATCATCATTTCCTATAATATATCAAAGATATTAAATTAAATCAAAATATAAAAACTTCTGAAATAAATATAACAAGGCAAACTTAAACAAAAAATTATGTGCATATTTCTGTTTTATATTAATAACATAGAAAAATAGAAAAAAGCAAGAAAATGCAAGAAAATCAAACACCCGTAACTTCCAAACTAAAATAATTTTCCATATAATATATTTTATATATACAAAATGTGTACAATAATATTATAAATAATTAATTATTTTGTTAGAATCAAGAAGATTTCTATAATTTATATGATTTCGTATTTTTGCTGTAGCTCTTAATCCGTAATATCTCGTTATTCATTATCTATCAGATTAAAACTTTATTAATTGAGATTAAAAATTAATTCACTCATTTGCTCACGTTTCTGTCTTTATTCCATTTCAAATACATATAGATGGATTAAAATACAAATTATTTCAGGCTTACTAGCCTACTACAATTAATCAGAGGATAAAATCAACACGGCTATATTTTCTGAGCATGGCAAATAACACATTGTAACGAATTTAGGGTGACAGTAAGTTAATAAACCAGTCCCTTAATAAACGCCAGCGGGCGAAAACACTTGAAAGGCAATCGTGGCGAAGCTCATTAGATATCTCTATTCCATTTGCGCATTTCGCGAGGCTTTTCTCAAACAAGGGGGTAGAATCCGTTCTGCTGAATGAGCTGTCAGCTGTGTGACACGATGGATGTATTTATTTTGATGAGAACCCTTAAGCAACTGCTTTTTATTACCGGCGTTTTTTCCGTTTTGTTTCCTTTACGTGGCGCGTGCGCAAACTTCTGATAGGATCGTGTATCGCCCCTGAGAAAGAGGCATTCCTTTCGAAACTCCTTTTCTTACTAACGAAATAGGTAATAAAAAGAGCAGCGAGATACTTTGTAAGCGTCAGCGACGTGTGCGTGCTTCGAGATTATTTCAAACCGCAGCGCATTTATTGCTCCCGGTGCGATACACGGAGGTGAAAAGTTGCCAAAGATTCTACGAAAACGCGAATAAACCGTTTGCGAGAGGACGAGCAGTGTTCCAGCATTTTAGCAGTTAACGCAATATTCCTAGAAGATAAGAAAGAATAGACAAAACAGACTGATACGAAGTTCAAGAGTTTTAATGGAATTACATTAAACTTGGTGGACTACATAAAATTTGTCTATGTGTGAATAAAAGTTTTCACAAAAAATGCCGTTCAATGCAGCTATTTTATATATATAGAATCCTGCAAATTTTTGAAATTTGCCCTCATTTTTAGTACTTTTATCTGAGATTGCTCGGTTTAGCGAGTGCATGTTTTAGACTTATGATATGTTAATCTTTCTCTCTCTCTCTCTCTCTCTCTCTCTCTCTCTCTCTCCTTCTCTTCCTCTCACTCTTTAAACATGAGAAAACATGAGACTATATTCCTTAGGATATGAATCTTTCTGAAAGCGTCGCGGCAGCAAAGTTTTGCCGCTTCCGCATCGCAAACATCGCGTCTCTTTCATTAAGTTGAGAAAAGAGCCTGCGAAATAAAATGGCGTCGCATATCGCGAGTAAACAACAAGAGATCACGAGTGAGTTTCAATCCTCTTCCTTTTAATAAGCCCGGTACTGAACGACGGTTTCCGGGGAGTTTGGAACTTATCAAAATCCGCTTTCATTGTCTCCGGTGACCGGGAAAGTTTGCCAGCTTGATGATGATTCCGGCTCGTACTTCGGATGAGATTTTAATTGCTGAATTGCCACCGCCAGAACTTTCCATCTCGTCGAAAATTACGACCGAAATTTCGATGCCGCGAGTAGTCGATAGGCTTCGCGTTATTCACACATTTCATATCTATAGTTGTATAAACTTGTACGATGTTGTGATTGTATGATTTTTGCTTTCATTTAATAATATTAATTATTTATTAAATTATATTTTTTAGAAATATTTTAAAACATGATCTAATATCCATATTAAAAATAACTACACATTCTGCATTTATATGTATGTCATTTCGAGTAAAATCTCGAATTTTGTTTTTCACAAATACAATGCGTTAAACCGAAAGAAATAAAAAATTTAAAGCCAATTACACGCGAATAATTGACAAATCTTTCGCGTTTTATATCTTTTGTTCGGCAACTAGCTTAACGCGACACCCGATCAGGAAGGCACAAAATCACGGCGAATAATTATTATGAGAGAAAAACGTTGTCGCTGGGAAAGACTCAATTTCAGACGATGGAGTTATCCGTCCGTGTGACCATTACGGCTCAGATTTTCTGATTCGAACTAGCTGATTGCTATCGATTGGAGGCGCGATTGCCAACATTCGTCCGATCGGTTTTGCGCTTCATTGTCGGCGGACAATGAACAAAAGCCAGCCCGGCTCGGCACGACGAGCGCGCGGACAAATGTCGACGATGGCGGCGGGCGGACGTGAAAATCGTGATTTTCGACTTCCGGTCGTACTTTTTCGGTGCGGGGGACAAACCGGCGCGCTATCGGGGGTATACGAGGGAAATCCGACGAGACCCCGATGACTTCCGTTGGCCGGTCGACGTGTGTGGAGGAATCGATCCGGATACGCCATTGTGGGATATTGAACTCTTTTTTTTTGCGCCGACTGCCGTCCCGATTGCACGCTGCAGTCGTGATCTGAAAGAGCATCCAAGTGTACAAAGATCGTGCACTTAAGCGTCCGTATCCCGTCGCGCCGAGCGAACGTACGAGTTTCAGAATCGATCAGGGAGCCATGTGCACCGCCTTCTTTATTATTGCCGTGGACGGTGAACAAGACACGGTGAAAATCCAAAGTTCAAGAGCGGATATACGACGGAGTACACTCAGTGTTTTAATATAAATATTAAATGCACTTTTCAAGATAATACGCGAACCACGTGGGCGCACAAAATAAATTTAATATCCCGAGAAAGGTTCCCCGATGACTTGATGTCTGTACAGTTTTTGATTATTTATTATATATCTGGTTGACGTCACTGATAGAAATATTAGATCCACTCTGGAAACCTGAAAACAGTAATTATATATAATGCGGTGACCGTTAAAAATTTGTTAAAATCGCTTAATTTTTTTTTAAAGCACTTTACTTTTTCCTTTCACTATTATTGTTATGTTTCTGCATTATAAAAAGAAATATATATTTTCACTATGTATTTATATCCTGATGTCCTGGAATCAAATTTTACAATAAATTGTGGACATAACGGATCTTTTAATGATAGCTTGGAATATATCGATGGTGCTCGAGAAAATACTCAGGAAAAATGCCACAAACCTCGCTTTCATAGAGAGAGACAAATGTTGTAAGTGAAAAATGTGGACGTAAGTATTTCTCTTCGTTCTATCGTTCACCTTTCGCAAGACGATTCGGACTCTTCGATCTATTTCATGAAGGTGAAAGGAGCCAATAGAAACGTCACGTTTTCTTCTTTGTCGGGACGCTTTTCAAGACGTCAAGCCATGTTAAAACGTTGCGTTACATCAAGAGCTCGAAAGATGCTGTTTCCACTTGCGAATGGCTCCTGTGCGCAGGACGTTGACAGTTGTAGTGCATCCCTGCCACCTTGTTATGCGTCTTAAAAGACTTGCATTTGAAAGGCTACCCTGTCGACTAGTTAAATGAGTCTTTCTCATAGTTACGCAACACGATATCTTTTGCCTTGAAATTGCTTTCGCCATCATGATGTATATAACGCTTTAAGAAATTAAATTTAGAACGTCCATTATAAATAATTAATTTTATGAAATATATAAATGTTACTGTCTAAAATCTTCCAATTTTAATTATCCCTCAAAAAATTAATTTAATTGAGATTACGTTGTAATCAAAGCGCTGAATCATGGTGGAATAAAGGCAAACACTGGTACTAGATTTATTAAATATCATTGAGGTTCTCAAAATGTTTAAATATATTACGTATTAGAATACTCTCTAGATATATACATAGACGCGTGTTTGCAAAGCTTGCTGTATATGTTTTAATAAAAAAGTCTAATTTTTACTCACCTACATATACACTGTAACTTAAACGCAGCGTGGGTAGGACATGTATGTATTCTATACACATCGCTTACTACATAGTGGACGTAGTTCAAGATAATTCGTTCGCAACCCGTTTATATTGTGGTCGGACCAAGACGTCTGCTTATCTGACGAAGGGAAGGACGTACAAGTGGTCCCGGCGGAATCTTAAGGTACAAGGAAGGTCCGCAGTGTGTTTTTCACGAGAGCATTGCCTGCTCTTGTCGGTGAAACTGAGTTTCTTCGAATTTTTTCTTTTTTTTTTTTTTGCTTGAGTTGCAATCTGCGAGCTTCTGTTTCTTGCGGTTGCATCAGCGATGCGCCGACCCGGCTTTTATCGAAAACGTGTGGCTTTAGAATTCTGTTCGAGTTTTCCATTCCTTCTATCTGCGCATTTCATCATCCTGACATTTCTCACTGACAATAATCCGCCTCACAAAACGTATATTTTTATTTTTATGTTAAAGACGTGTATCGTCGAAGAAGAGATTGACATATACAGCTTTACCATCAATAAAAATCCACTATAAAAACGATTAGATTAATTTTTTACACATAAACATTTTAATTTAAACTTGATGGCTAATATTATATACATTCGATCCAATTCTATTATTTATTTATTTATTTTTCATATGTAGCAGCAAAATTTATAGGAAGAGAAATAATGAGTTAAAACTGTTAGTTGATCCGGATTGCCGATGTAACTGTTCTAATGTAACATAATCCTTGTGTAACAAGTATTTTTTAAAAATCAAAGATTGTTATTTCTAGATTATTCGGATCGTAACAAAAATACTCCAATACTGCAATAATTGCGGTCTGATATTGCATTTGCATTTGTTGTATGTAATCCTTGTAAACCTTTTCAGACAGCGGTCAATGCAACACGCAATAGTAATCTTTAACAATAATCTTTAGCAAACTGTTTCGCCTTTATAGTCACTTAGTTAAACAAGTTCGATCAAAGGCGTCAACTATAATTGGGCCGTTTTCCATGCCACTAACCAAAGTGCCTACTAACCTCGGGCAGTTTGAGGCTGGTCAGTATTTCTCGATATCGATCGATGTACCCGAGTCAAATGTTGCTTACGATAAACCCAAGGCGCATTTGACATTACGTGACCAATAATCCGCAATCTCTGTTATCTCTCGTTATCCATATTATATCGATCAAATTACAATTTCATCTAATTATCCGATTATTTGCAATCGGTGTACAAGATACTTTACCACTATTACATAAAAATATTAATTATTAATATTTCAGTCGTAGATTTACGATCTTATGAACTTATTTTACTATTAGTAAATATAAATTCTCGAGTTGTATATAATGGAAGATTATTTTTCATCAATTAAGCTTCAAAGTGCAACGAGATTGATGAGAAAATATCTTTTCTTTTTTTTTTTAATTTCCAGTGTAATTTAACAGATTTGTAATTTAAGAATTAATTTTACACATTTAATATTGAGAATTTAATTTAAAACCGGCACTCACATTTCAACAATATAATTCATAATATAGGATTGAAAAAGACATTGATTTAGTGTATTTTCCCTAACACAATTTACAAATATTAACAAGCTTCTGCAATATCGTTATATCCGCATAATAAAAGTAGCACGATATTTTTATATCGAAGAGAGAATCGCTGGCGTCGACATTGTTGAAACAGCAGATATCAGATAAGCCTACGTGGTTACTGTCGAGTGGTTGCTCTCGATTCGTCAGATTATGCAACTTCGATTTTCTATATCCGGTTAACAGGACGACATCGAAGCTCCATTCCTGTGGCTGATCTACAAAACTGGGTCAGAATGAATTGTCGATGTATCGCACCGTCATAAAAGTGTTAAGTGAAATTTACGTCCTCGGTATAGGGAATCCTTTTCCGTGATGTAATGTGAAAAATAGTGCTTTTACAGCTCTTAATGTGGTCTACCTGCGGTTATACCGACACTCTAACGGGTGCTTTATGCATCTGGTACACTGCATCTTGCGTTTCTAATATCTATGCGTATGCAAAGGTTAAGCAAATACTGAAACGTAGCTTCCGAGTATTTAATTTCAAAACCAAATTAATATACATAGAATTATGTGTACCGTGAATGTAGTATTTTCTGACTATTCCATTTCGTCCTCGATATTACTTTAACACTTAATATCCGAAAAACATTTCTCTGGATTACTCTGTGAGAAAGTTATTAATTTTTTCACAAACGCGGAATCATAATTTCAGCTGAATTTGAGATATATCGATAAATTCATATTTTTCTCTGAAAATATAATTTTATTATAATTTCCAAAATATTCATTACAGAGATGATTTTTTTACTTGGGAACTTTTTTTATAATATTATACTTTTTTTACACTATTATTTTTTATACTATTATATTTTTATACTTTTATACTACATGTATTTGAGTTTAATTTCTGTCATATTGGTCTTCATTTTTTTAAATTTATATATATATATATATATATATATATCAAGAAATACATTCACATTATGTAAGTAACAGTTTCATATTTGATACATCACCTGTATGTATTGTTTTATCATAGATATGTTCGATCCGAGCTACCTTTATTACGTAAGACCGAATCAAGATTGCTTCCCTACCGCAAGGCTCTGCTTAATAACCGACGTATCCCGTTGCTTAATACACATGTTGAACGCATCTATATGCGCTGTTTGCTCGCTTGTCTCCTCAGCCTGAGGCACGACTATCACGATAGAGATGAACACGATGGAGGTGTCAAACACACTACCTCGTCATATTCTCCGAACATGATCGTGAGCGGTATGTTTCAGTCATGGACTTTAGATCTGACGATCAGTGCGGCTGCGATTGTCAGATGCTTGTAAAAATACATCATACCCTTTGTGATCGTCATCATGTTTCGAAACGGAAATACATGTCTCGTGCATGAAGCACATGCAGAAAAATGAAATCGTCGCAAATGAAATTGACATTTGAATGACATGAAGTGTCTAAAGTCTTAAAGAGATCGATTAAATAATTTTCTATTTTTACCCACGTTTACATTACATACATACTTGTTAATAATTTGTTTGCTTAAAATAGTTTAATAATGTTATAATGTTGAGACATTATTTTGCATATTACTGCAAATCAAGTGATATAGATCGATCGATAGTCAGACATGTATTCTCCTTGCTTGAAATATAACGTTTTTTTATGCCGTAATAACCGCAATTAAACGATTCGAAAAGCTAGAAACGGGAAGATATAAATGACGGCCGCACCAAAGCCGTTATTGTGATCAAATCCAGATCGGCGGAATAGGCGCGACAATTAGCGCACCTGTCAACATCATTCGCGGCCGGATATACCGGCGCCGCACATTGTTCACGCGCATTGTCTCACATGGATCGTCGCTTTATTTCTTGTGGCGCATTGTGACATCAACGCGGTGTAGCCGGTGCGGCTGGCGTTGATTAGAAAAGCCGGGGCAGTTATACGACGTGCGTGCGTGCACACGTCTGCGATGTTGGCTCGCTGCAGTTATTGGTCCCGGGACACTCGTTACGCAGCCCATTGATTTCAGAACTCTATTACTCTATTACACGGTGGCCATCGCGATTGCCCCGACCGACGCTCGGGGTATGCCGAAAAATGTGCTTTCATGAATCAACCGGCGCTTTCGCCCGCCCCGGACTGTAAACTGATTTTATCTCTAGATCGCTTGTATATTCGCATGCACGGAAACGGACTTACGTTCGACGTAATCGCAACCGGTTATCAGTGGCCGGACGTTATTATGTTACCGCTTGCTTCCGGATACAACCTTGGACCGAGTCATTAGGACAGAAATTACGACATGATTCTCGACAGTATGGCAAGGAAGGAGGAGAGAGAGAGAGAGAGAGAGAGAGAGAGAGAGAGAGAGAGAGAGAGAGAGAGAGAGAGAGAGAGCATGGAAGATAGAGGTAGGGGAAAGTTTTCTTTGCGAAACTATTTTCTCCTCGGGATCCGTTGTTAGAAGGGAAGGACGAAGTATCGCGACTTGAAAGAAATAGCGGTGAAGTAACCGACTCGCCTGGGCGGTTTTACGCAAAGTGACGCGGTTGACTCTGGCTGGAACTTGGCGCGACTTTGAGAAAAGCATTTTCCGCCTGCCGGTGACACTTGCATAGAGCCCTAGTGCGCAAATTACATTGGTCCTGGAGCTTTTCCATTCGCACACTCGAACATTGTGCGATGTAATTTTAGCTTCTGCTCTCCCCCCCTCTCTCTCTCTCTCTCTCTCTCTCTCTCTCGCCTCTGTTTCGCATGACACCCGTAGATTCTTGCATCGCGCTGGGGTCCAATGAAATTAAGGCGACCTAATTGTACACGGCTACATATATAATGTTTATTTAATTACATATTTTACACGCTTATTGAAGTTTGCAGAATGATGATTACAACATACAGTACTACTATAATTACTGTAACGAGTTGCAAAATAATTTAATTTTCTATCCTACGTTATATTGCTTTTGGAACATCGTCCAACTTGCCGTTAGATAGTTCGCTCCACCGTTTTATTTACTACTACAACTATAATTTCATTAATATCCGCACTTTTGCACTATAACTATAACTATATATTTAATTTCCCCTGCCATCCGTTCTTTACCAATAAATTCAAATATTATTGCGTATACCATGCATTATAATAAAGTCTCCTAATGCTCTTATTGTAAAAGATACTACTCCAAGAACTTTTAGTGAACTTTTATTTTAATTCACATTACACTTTAGAGCACATAGAAAAATACAGTATCATCAAAAGATATTTGAAATACTTTACATATATCTATGTATAATATATCTATGTATGTATGTATATATATTCATGGCAAGATATATCATATATCAAATCTGATGCTTATCACTAGTAATATACCCGTGATTATTACCTATAAATCCTAATCAATCCTTCGCCAGTTTACATAATCGATCGGCTCTACAGAGGCAAATGGAACGGCTCATTATCGAACATGCGACGTCGATCGGACGGAGAATGATTTGCGCATTGGATGCGAATGAAAAGACTTGAAAAGAAAGTTTGCCATTCGACTCACTGTCGTCAGACATGATTCGACGGCAAGCAAACACATTTATTGGAGCGTTATCGGCCCGAATGTCTTGAGACATAGACCGAGACTGTCGTTCTTTTTCTCGACCCGATCGATCAGCCGCTCGCGCAATTTATTATTTGTTTCGTCTTTCTCCTCATTTAGCTCGGGAAATCGAGTAGAGATTTTCATTTGGCGATACCAGTTCGAGCCCAGTAATAATAACAGCGGCTTTCTTCCCTCTTTCTCGCTTACGAATCCATCGGCATTGTCCCGCCGAATTATTATATTCACCGCGGCGGCCCATTCCATCCCATTCTTCGTTTCTGTCATTTGCACCCTCGTCAGCAGGCTGCTTTTTTTTTCTCGGCACATTACGCAATATCCGTCCGCAACACTCCTCGTGGATCTGTAACTATATGTCCTGGGATGACGGACGCACCGCGGACACAAGAGGACGCGTATTAATTATACGACAGAATGATTCCAATCTGGATTAATTAGCATTATTGTCAAAATGAAGATTACATAGATTCTAATTTCATTGATAACGAAAAGAAAATGCGCAATTCTTATGAATAATTTCGAGCGGAGATTAATTTGACCGTGTCACCGATAATCCACTAACGTTGACGGACATCGGGCATTAGCGATCAAAGTAGAATTAATATTTCATATGATCAAATAATTGGCTCTTGTATAAATAAATGGCGCCATGTTCGTTTTATGTAATCACGCGATGCGCTTAACGTGAGTTTACTGACAGATGGATTAAATTATTAATGTTAGCGCAAGCAGTTATTCGTTATTATTTATAGTATCAAATTTATATTGATACTATAGATTCTGTATTTAATTATGTATATTCCGAACAGATCAATAATCGCTTTGTTTTAGCATATGATACAATGACTATCACTGTAGTTAACAATAAATTGAAAATAACATTTATCAGCGTTTTCTATATGTAGCAGATGTATCACTTTTTATTTATTTTTTATGGAATATTTTTTTATTTTCAGAAATAAAATTAACCTGATTTTATTGTTTTCTAATTCTGAATATAAAGTCAAGTAGATACATAATTTTCGCTTACTTTTTATACTTTTTATTCGAGATCTAACTTTGTTGAACTGATGCGCATGTTATCCTCTCTTTTGTATTATAAAACAGAAAAAAATGTATTATTCGAAACCTGTTTTGCAAAAATTTTAAAGTACAAAAATAAAATACAAAGAAAGAAACATCATTAACCGATTTATGCTATTACATTAATAAGAAATTCTGTCGAAACAATACCGGCGACCAGTGGAATACAAATGATCGCTCTGGCAGCGCGTTGCCAGCTCTGAAAATGAAACGTCAGAGTCTTCCAGGGACAATTTCTCCATGTCCAAACCGGTCGACATGTTCGACAGTAATCTCAGCCAGTTCCACCAGGGGTAGATCGCCCTACCCTCCCACTTCCCATTCCTTCAAACTCTTCCTACGAACGAAGTGGCCAATCACGACAAAATCGCATTTTCCACTGAAAAATTCTGCCGATCATGGCAGTTGTCCCGAAGAATTTGGTTCACCATTGTCCGTCGATGAAAATACCAATTCTGAAATGTTCCGTACAATCTCGACACGATTATGACAACGGATTCTCTCTTTTCCGTCACGTATTATCTTTAAAATTTTCTCAACTTTTCTTTCTTATTCGAATAACGCAGCGAATATCATAGCATTATATTTTTCTAGTTTTATAATATTAATAGCTTTACTCTTTATTGTCAATACAGCTCTGTTTATTTATACGTATATTTTATTTTAAAAAGTTATCGCAATAAATGCCTAGCAAACTCGTGATGTTTTACGTCTTGCAGCTTAAAAGAAGAAAAGAAAATTTGAATTAATGACCAAAAAAATTCCTGATGGAAAGAGATCATCCTTTTTTTGCGATCAAATAGCTTTTGTACGATTACCGAGAGATTTCTGTTGCCATCAAGCTACCGCATTGCGATCCGAGTGCAATCTGCAGTGCCATGTTCCCCGGCAGATCCTCTGGCAAAACCTCTCCTTAACTAGAAATCTGTCTTGTCATTGCTACGAGAACTTCCGAGTATCGTTGTCTGAGAAGTTTCCGCCGAGCGCAAAAAAACTTGTAAAAACTTGCTTTGCACCGCGAGGAAAATTATGCGGTCGTATCCCGCAGTTCTTCATGAATCGACAATTCATTTCTTTCGACATTGAGATTACTGGCGTTGGTCACGACCGTTTCTGCCGCCGCGCCATTGTGCCGTAATGTCGTTCTCGGGTTTAAAATGTTAATCTCGCAAACGTTTCCACCTCGCCTCGCGATGGATAGAAACCGGACAAACGAAGGAGGGAAGGAGGAGGGGGCTCGGTACCTCTGGTTTCCGTTTCCTGCTGCAAGCCTAGTTCCGCCTGTGACGCTCGGCCGCACGTAACTCGCGAACAATACCTCGTCCGGCGCCGCGAATAATATCGACAATTCCATTTATACTCGGGCGTTGCCGAAGCGGTCGGCCCGAGCGGAGAAAATGCCTGGCCATTACTCGGCCCGACGGACGCTAACCGGCTACGTGCTAGAGTAACGTAGCCGAATCGCGCCCAGAGCGGCGTAGTTTCAGCTTCCGGAGATGTTTGCTGGGTTTATTGAAACTGTCGATCGATACCGGCGATTTTTGTTACCGTTACGTCATGGACAGCGTAAAAACAAGCGTTAGTTACCGGACGATAGGACTATGTACTTCCGCATTTCTGGTTTCAACCCGGAAATTGCTTGAAGTGGCAAATTGAAGCGCGGTCGTTGCGTTATAGTGTCGCAACTCTAAAAGCCGCCTACATAATCAAGTGAATATCTATATAGAATTCTGTTTTTTATGGTGACAATTTCACACTTTATATATATATATATATATATATATATATATTTTTTTTTTAAATTTTAATTCGTTAGAAATCTTTAATTTTTAATATATTTACATTTTAATGTCTAATTATCATTTTGTTTATTTATTTATAATTTAGTTTTTAATTTTGTCTTAGAGTTACTCGATATTCCTGCCATTCCTGTTTTATCTCTGTTTCGTTGCGTAACCAAGCGGAATATTGCACTGCTTGAGAATCCCCCCATCGTTTCTTCGATGTCTCTTGGAAAGTACCGAGAAAATGGCCGCGAGCTATGCTTTCGACTTGTTTTCCATTTTAACTACCGCAGTTATGTGCTTACAGTTTGATCGTTTTGCGATCGGGGGAGCATAAAGTCAACGTCGAGAGGTGAAACAAGAGGGCGCATCCAAGATCCTCGAAAGGCGAACCAATCGCGACGCTCTTCTTTCTCGCCCTTATATGACCCTTGAATATACGACGCCATATTTTGGCACTGGTGCGGATCGTTTTATATATATTTCGTATGCATGTGCTGTGCTTGTGCAGCTAGAGTACCACACAATAATGGGGAGGGGGGGCACAAAAGGGGCTGGCGCAGAATGATTCCGAAGCGCAACGGGGTCGACGAACGGGCATTTCGTGTATGTAGTTTGGAATCGCCGTTTCACGCTGCATTCAAATTGTATTTTTCCCCTTCTATCAAGATAAGTTTCGTCCGATATTCGATTTTGCCTCGCGATGGGAAGCGCCCGGAAAAATGACCAGGATGATATCAGACGAGTTTTCACAAACGCCATATATTGCCATTAAGGATATCCGAAAAATTATGAGAAACTGAAATGATATGGTATCCCGCAGCCGGGAAATATTTTTCTTCAACATGCGCACATTGCAATTTTTTCTGTCCGAAATAACGACCAAGCCTCAAAGTCGTATAAGCTGCATCACGTTTATCGCAATAATTTCGATAATTACGTTAAAATAATGTTAATTATGAGTTACTAATTATAAATTATAATTATGAATCGTAGCAATCATCTCCGACGTAATTAAAGTGAGATTAAAACACGCATATAATTAACGTTTAATAAATCTTCAAAATGTATAGACTGCATTTAGATCAGTCAGCTAGTTTGTTGTCAATGAGACGAAAAGGTAATATTACATTTCGCAATTCAATGCTTTCTCGCAAATCGCTTTGCGACGAAACATCTTGGCGCATGTTTCACGCAACGCCCCAAACTGTTGTGCAGCGATCGAAACTTCAGCAACACAATCGGTTCTTCCGGCTTTCTGACATTGATGTAGTTTCAACATCACGAAGAAAGGTCGCACAACAATCAGCTCAAAGGCAAGCACAATAATTGCTCATCGCCCGTGAATGCTCGATACGCACTTCGCATTCCGACGATGAATGATCGCACAATGGTGTGGTACGACATGAGTCTACGGAACCGCGAAATATTAGCCAAACCATCGCGAGAAGTCGCGCATAATCGCATCGATCCTTGCCTCCTGTCGCGATGTATGATCTAAATTACGCATATAATTCGAGCGTATCGGTCGCAGACGAATCTATCGGCTTGAATCCGAGGATGCTTGTAAAAACTCGATTGCGGTCAGGTATTTGCGAGGGAATACAAAATAATAGCATCCAGAAGGTAGTGCCAAGAATTTTTTTTCTCCACTCGTCGCGTCTTTACGAAGTATTGAATTGCTGAAGTATGAAGAGAAAAGTACAGAGGGACGCATCACCAAGTCAAGATTTCAAGAATGAATATTGGCACGCAAACCGCGCACTTGATATTCAGTATCACAGCTTATATTTTCTTTTCGTTAATTGTGTCAGCTTGTGTGGAAAAAAATTCGTACGCAAGCTGTTCTTTAATCGATATACAGATACATTGTATCGATACACGGTTTAAATCGTTTCTCCTTCTAATTTCGCGTAATCACGTTATATTTTATTTTATACACATATTCGCGTTTAACGACATATTGAACGCATCTGACAATAAAATAACAATGTAAAAGTAATATAAACATAAAAATTACGTGGCTGTATTCGTGTTGTATTATTTACACGCGTAAAACTTTTTTAATTTACAGTTATTGGCAAAGCTTTCAACTAGTTTTCGTTTTCACATGCTTTTGTTGCATAGTCATTTATCAATGAGATACATGAATAATAACTGCAGATTATTGTGTACCAGTGTTAACTGCAAATCTATATTCGCGATATGGAATGTGTGTAAATGGTAAAGCTTTGCCGTTTTACAGGCAAATATTGACCGCGCTAAAGAGTCGCAATGAGAGACGGTTTTGCGCTGTCATCGACGAGACTAAACATTTAACCATATCACGTTCACACATACCCTATCGCATTAGACAGCATTTCTCGCGTGCGAGACGATAGCCGCAACACGTACTTTTTCCATAAACTTTGCCGACACGTAATAGGCAAAGTTATCGCCGTCACGCGTCGATCAATTTCCACTCGGGTGTCGGGTATTGGCGGTAAACTTCGCCGGCTTCTCGCCGTGCCGAATAAATCGATAGTCTAGAGATTGCTATGATTAATGCCGTTCGTATTCACTTTCGTGTTCATCAAACTTGTAGAACGACATTTAAATCTACCCGTTCCGGAATTTTTATTAGGCATTTTCCGATATCGTTATAAGCTGTATTCGATAACAAGCCAATTCGTTAACTTACATCAATCACTAAATAAACAATTTTATTAATATTTCTTTATTCTGTATTTTATATATAACATAGAAATAATGAAAAAAATAAATATATATATATATATATATGTGCGCGCGCGTGTGTGTGTGTGTGTGTGTGTATTCAGATATGTAAATCTTCCCATTGATTTTAATAACATTTTGACATCGAACGCTTTAAGCGTGGAACGTTCATTAGCTTTAATTATTCGGATTCTATCTTATTGTGGAAGAAAGAAAAGAATGCATATAAAGTGCTTATTAATTATCATAATTCTTCGGAGATTTTAGATATCGCTTAGCTTTGAATAATTTCCTGAGATATTTTATATGTGTTACAAGTAATTTTAGAGTGTGTATCAGACATTTCAATTTTTTAATGAAAATATAATTTTTACGGCATGGTATATTTATGATATAAAATAAATAGAATTTTATATAAATAAACTTGTATTATTTAAATATTTTCTGAAAATATAGATGGTATAATAACGCGCAGAGATAAACGAGATATAAGGTACACATGTATACACATATATGATATCGTCAAAGGAAATGATATCTGATGAGAAAAAAATTCTAAAATTCATATAATGAATAATATTTTTGTACAACACAGATATGCAATACACTAATACGAATCGTAACGGATTTAATATCTTTTTCTAGGAAATTTAGCCGTATAATATCGTACTGTGAATATTAAAAAATTTCAACTCTCCCTTAATGCATTCGTACAATTATATTAGGATAACGAGCAAGCCCCCAAACGAGTATAACATTGATATTCATTGTTATGACTGTGGTTGAAGCTCATCTTTAATAATTCACGTTGGATTCTCCTCACCGATGGATCCTCGATCGATTTTGTGAAATGAAACTAAATCCCTTTGAGAGCAATGTACGTGAGCAGTCACAATACGTGCCTCTTTCCGCACCCGTAACCGGATCGACGGAATTACTGGTAGTCCCGAGACGCGCTTGAGCTTCTCGGATTCCGCATCCGACGCATCCAACGCGCAAGCAAAGTAATCCGAATCCGTAAGAATATCGAACATCACGCTCGGGGAGTCGCAATAGCTATACATACGGAGATGCCGACCGACGGTGTCCTGACGAGCTGGAAACTCGTTCGGACAACTCGTACACTCGTCCGAGTGCTGATATTCCTTCTTCATGTAGCCGAGCCTTTCGATTTAAAGTTCCGCGATGGGTAAGGACCGTGTATTATGTGTAATAACGCCGTCACTTCGGTATCGTCAAAACTTTCCTACGTGCTCCATGTAACGTGGCCGAGCCAGATATCCCTTATAACGCCGTATTGTTTCATTAAAACTTTGTGATTCTGCCGCTACAGTTTTCTTTACTGGTATACGCCAGTGATACGGTTTCTCCGACTTTCAAATGGAGATACGTGCACGCAATGAAATCACGAGTTTCCTTGAGATCATCGCAAAATGCATCCGCTGTACTCCTCACTCCTAAGAAATTCGGTGAATCAGGAATACGGAACAGTTTATAAGTAGACTCGGAAACTTTGGAAACTTTATCACGTCATTATCCTGCAAATTAATCAATACTGCCGTAGAGATTCTCCGCTGACTTATGCTGCCAGCTTAATTGCGCTTCCTACCCTCTGTTAAATAATAAAAAGTGAGCACACCTCGTTACTCTTTTAACTCGTTTGATGTCAAGCCCAGCAAAACTGTTTTCGGCAACAAATTGCCGGCTTCCATTACTGCTGCAACGGCGTACAAGCTTTTGCACCATCTGCACTACAAGGAGCTTCAGAATAATTAATATCAGGATTGACACGCACGATATTCTGCAGTATACAAAAAAATCATTATGTCCGCAGTAATTAATGAGAAGTAAAAGTTTTTGCACGTGGATATTATAAGTAGATAAGCCGTCTTCTTGTTCAAAATGTCTTCAATGTTTCAAAATGTTTCTACTCTTCACTAATTTATTAAAGACATTATTAAATTTTAAAATTATACTACATTAAAGACTTCAAAATTTACAACACGTTTAAACGATATATTATTTTAGTCGTTAACTGTAATCTATTTTCCACATTCTATTTAACAGTATATCATGGTACGATGTATCATATTTATTTAATTACATCCGTACAGGGTGTAAAATAGTAAATACGTGAAAACGATGTTTCCATCAGTAAATTTCGTGCAAAACAATGTGCAGACTCTTGTTCTACCGATAGAACACAACGAAAGCTCCCGGAGACTAAGTATCGAAGTATCGATACATTACACCATGCGCTTCTGAGAACGTAGATCGTTTCTCAATTTAGTCTAATTAATAAAATACTCAAATTTTCGAGATGAGCGGTAATGTCAAGTAAATGATCAAAATCAGCCAATAAATGAATTTATTACTACGATACTACTAATAATTATAATTCTATTGCAATACAAATGATGTTCTAAAAAAAAATGAATAATATTGAATATAATGGGATAGATTGCTATAAGATTTTATTCGAAGAAATTCCAATTGTAAGAAATTTATTGCATGACAATCATAAATTTTACTCGCGGCTGTTCTGTGATTATACATTAAAGCGTCGAACGATTGAATGATAGCGATTTGCCGATTGTACCGATCAGTAATGCGCAGCCATTCGGGTAAAGGCAATAAAGCTGAACTACACTGGAATCTACCTATTTTCAGCCGTTCTATATATTTATGTGCCATTCGTACTCTCATTCCCACATACTTTCCCAACATTGCGTGAGCTTTTATGGGGACGATAACGCCACGAACGAATATCCACGAGCTTCCGATAATTTGTCTTGTTGTCACCCACCCACATCTGCTGGCCTTTGAAAAAGGGTGGGAAAAGTTGGATGCGAACCGATAGTTGGGAAAACGACGTATCGCCCCGCGGGACTTGTTCTCCTCCTCGCGTTCATGTTCCTCCATGAAATCTCGGTTGTTGCTGCTGATTTTAGAGAAATGAGATAAGAGCTGATAAGAATTCCACATTCCACATATTATATCACAAAGACTATGCAAATTCAATCTGCTTAGTTACTTCTCGTCGTCTAAATGAAACTGTATTTAATCACATAGGTTACAATGAAGTCTATATTTATCTTTGTTTTTAATATGTAGTAATCCTATTTATACATATTTAAAATACACAAGTTAATTTCAATACTAACCCACTTTATTTCATCTTTTATCTAAAGCAAACAAAATGTTATTAAGAAGTGATTTATTTTCCTGCATAATTAATAAGAAATATAATTAAAACGGGTTAATTAATCAATAAAATTATTCCGAGTTTCGTCTTTCATGATATATATATGTGTATATATATATATATATATATATATATATATATATATATATAAATTATCGCGGAACTCATCATACGCACTGTATTAAATTTCATTCCGCCAGAAGACAAAACTGCGCGATCATTCAATTAATTCATGAATAATTGCGTATTATGTTTCGCATATTTCGTCGACGCGAATGGAAATTTCAAACGTTTCATCGTAATGCAATTCAGAGGAATTCATCCTCGGTATAAGGAGTTTTCGGTGGTAAGAAGAAGAAATGCTTTCTTACCTCTGGAGAAGATCTCTCTCTCTCTCTCTCTCTCTCTCTCTCTCTCTCTCTCTCGACATTGACGCTCGTTCCTATCTCTCTGGAATCATCGTAATTGGCTTTATTAACCGAGTCCTCTTTTCGTATCCAATTTCAATTATCGTCCTTGGTATTACGTGCGCGAACGCGCCTTCTGAGCACGCCGAAGAGTTTTTGCGCGTCTCCTCGTATTTTAATCCCTAAATTAGAACACGCAATTACAGCACTCTCTCGGTTTCGCACAAATTGTAATTTGAATATTAAAAGTTGGCTGTATAATTGTCCGTTGATATTATCGTTGATATTACATATGACTTTATCGTTTGCTGGTGTTATAGATTAAATTATTCGCTTTTTTTATCTCTGTTTATAAAATTTTATTATTTTATTTACTTTAAAAAATACTTAGCAAACAAGATTTAATGGAAATACAGATATTTTACAAAAAATTTATATAAAATAAAAAAAGAATTTGGATAATTTTATAAGAAATAAGTGAAAATTAAGGAAATTATATTAACAATATTTATTTAAATTACTTTTTATTGTATAATTATCTAATATAATGTCTTTTCTTGAAGTTTATCTGCTCTCTTATTATTATTATCTTATTAAATAATAATAAATGCATTATATTATATATAATAACTTCACTCATTAAAATTTCATCGTACATTTTTTTACTATACTGTTCCTAATAATATTCTCTTAAAATATTATGAAATAAATTATTATTTATTATTTTTATAAAATTTTACCAACTTTTTGATCAACTTCAGATTTTTTTTCTATCATCAAGAAGAGGCTTTTAAAAGATTATATGCATACGCAGCAACTTATATATTCGATATGAGTTCAAATGTCATGAACAAATGCGTATGTGTCTGTACGTTACACATATGTGCTCACTGTTCCTCTGTTTTCGTTCTCATTTCTATCTCTTGATAATATATTGAATCGAGAAACTGCCCAGCTGCGTCTTACATCGTGCACTTCCTTTTCCTTTAAAAGTGCCGTACATGTATTTCTCACTCAGCTGAAGCGCGTAGCTGATCAAGCATATCGATGATATAAAAGTTATTTTGAATGATAGCAGCAAATCGGTTAAATGTATTCTGAAAAAAATTACTTTATCGTAAAAAAAGTGCAAAGTACAATATATAAAATAGAATATAATATATATAGTATATATATAGTAATATATAGTATATAGTATATAAAATAAAATGTAGTTGAAACAACGTTGAGCAAACCACATAGAAATTAAATCTTATCAACGTAATTGTTATTATAATTCCTCACGAGAATTTCCTCCTTCCTCACGAGAATTTTATAACTGGCGAATATGTCAGCAAAACTGTAAAAATATAGAATAGAAAACTTTTTATCTCTAATTATAATCACAAAATGTTTGTATGACATTTTCAACATTGCTATGACGTGGAATGTACAACTACAGCAGCTAATTATGCTGTTTTTTATTAAAATTGAAAACACGAAAAATAAGAAGAAATTCAAATTCCCCGCTGTCCACGCTTTCGCCGTAATAAAATGTAAAGTAACGAGCTATTACTATAACAAGAGACAATTGCCTTTTTAGCTCTCCATTTTCCAACTTTCTGGCCGGACGACTTTTTAACGCTTCTCGAAAAGTGAATTAACTCATAAGCGTTATTAGGTATTTAATAAGAGTACGCTAATGTCTGCGCGGACACACAGGATAGTCGGTGAAAGTACTGGCTAAAGCCTGCGAGATAAAAATTTCATCTAATAACTCCGATTAAGGGATTAACCTACATTATCCAGACAAGTTCGCGCGGCAATATCGTTCCGCCCCGGGAAATTCCGCGCTTTTCGCGCAATCTCGCCCTCCGCAAAAGATCACTTCCCGTCTCCCCCTCCCCTCTCCCTCTCTCCCCGTTCTTTTTCCACCTCTTCCGAAATTTCTTTCAGCCATAACATTTCGCGAATCACGACATATTTGGCCTCCTTTCTCACGATTGATTTCTTCTGCACGGATTTCCTGTTCGCGAAAACCGTAGGGAGCGGCTAAGGCCGAAGATCGATTCGCGGGTCAAAAGAAAGTCGACGATTTTTGCGACGGTGACGAAAGTTAAAAAGTCCTCTCGCTCGTCCATTCTACTGTTGGTTTATTCAGCCTCCTGGCTGTTTATTTTCGCGAAATCGGCTTTTGTACCTCTGCGATGATACCGTCCATCGCCGAAAATGGAGCAGGAAATGCAATTAAGGTGCCGCGGGGCTCTACCATGTTTTCCGCTCGTGCGCCGCTACGCCTTTTATCTCTTATTCTCGTTCGATATCTGAAAGAACGCGCGCGCCGTTTGATATGTATCTGCCAATTCCATTCTCAAACTATATCTCGCGCATAGAGTCAGTAGCGCAGCGTATCCATTGTGCCTTCAGTTTTTGATATTTAATTTTTCATGTAGCCACATATTCTAGTTTATCGATATCGGGTGTGACAGAAAATAATTGAGAAGCACTAGACGTTTCTTTGAAAATAATATATCAGAAACTTACCTTTTATAAGTATCTTTAACGCACTTATTTACATGTATAATTATATTTTTATTTAACGTTCAAGTTCCTTTTTTTAATTAAATTTTTTTCTTTTTTTTTTGGTTAATTTTTCTATTTTCTTTCATATTTCTTTTTTGCGTTTTTGTTGCTATTGTTTTATTGCAGTACAATTTCATTTTAATAACAAATACTGATTAAAAAGTAATAATTATCCCTATAATTAAAATTCTACAGCAATTAACAGTTCTTGTAATAAAAAGAAAGTTGTTTTTCGTAATTTTTCATCTGTATTCAACGTAGAGAGAGACTAGCAGACCTACCATGCCAAGATTCTACTATTTCAAACAATAGCGTACTGTGTCATATGACGCGAAATGCCCGAAAGTTATCGCCGAACAATACGGACAACAAAATGCCAAAATTGGCGGGCCGAGAAAATAACGATGCATTTTTGGGAGGAAGTTCTCTGCTGGCTTGCCGTTTTCGCGGCACGTTTTACAGCGCATTGTGACAGCCTATTTTTCTTCCGTTCATAAATACGACTGTGCTTTATATCCCATCATATCGTCGACCTACGTCGACGATGTTTTTTCAAAGCACTGGGAGCGTCGCTGGTTTAATTGCGTTTCCATGCGAGTACGTTCCCCCGAACAAGCGGTTAATTAGTCATTCGGCCGCGACAATGCTGCCCGAAACACGGTCGCTGCAGAATTTTAAAACTTGGCCACCATTTATGCAATACATGTAATACGCGCCGCCGCCGTGGCGCGTAAATTTCGTCTCGTGACACTCGTAATTTTAACTACGCGAACGCATAAGTTTTCGAGCCCGCGCGGAGTCGCGTAAACGTCGGTGCAGCCGGCTGTAAATAAAATTATTGCCGCTACGAGAGTGAAACCTCGTGGCTGAGAAAAGTTTCTCGTAAAACTCTTGCCGGATGGCACTTCGCCTGATAAACGCGTCGTTCGCGCGACATGGCAATTATCCGCGCCGAAAGAGAAACCAGGCGCCGCCGATCATAACGCGAACTGCGACGGAAAATGTATAAGCTGAGCATATAACGTTATTTCAATAAAGCTAGAAGCATTATAGAAACATAAAAAATATATATAAACAATTTCTAAAAAATATTTGGGAAATATATATCTTTTCCTATATTTTTCCTCAATAAAACTATTCGCGAAATTGAAATACTGAACATGAAACACTGAAATATTAAATATACACGTTAAATATAATTTTAAAGTTAATATAATAAGTTGATATAATTTTAAAATTGTTCTAGCTATTTCTTTTTAAAAGAATATGGAACTTATATGATTAATAAGTAAAAATGTTTCAGAGATAATAAAAATATAATTTGGTGTTAATTTTAAATCTCTAAGTGTAAATATGATGGTAGGTAGCTTTCGGTTCGTATGGTAAGAAATAGAAAAAGTATTTCTCAGTAAAAATATCTTCCGCGTGCTCGCGGCAAAGCAATAAAAAAGAAGTACCGACTAGAGAAAACAATGCATAAATTTATTAGAGGAGAAGCAGAAATCCTGCGAGGAGCTCACACGATGTCCTCGGGGGTCCAGGGGAGAGGCAATGGTGAACACGTGGTACGCAGGAATGCTGCGGCGACGATAATGATGGGTACTTGAAGAAAATGCTGAGAGACTGGAGCAAGCAAAGTACAATATAGAAGAAAATGGGAAAAAGAGTATGTCATAGACAGATAACTAATGTAAGGCACACAGGCTGATTAACCTTATTGAAGATCAAAGGAGATTAAAGAAAGAAAATGCTTTAATACTAATAAATTGCATTTTCAACGTATCGATAAATGAATATTTTAATTTTATAAAATATTTAACTTTTTCCCTCTTGCTAGTCATCAATCGGTATAAAAGTATACGTGTAAATATAATGAAATGGATATCGAGTAAAATAGTAAAACATTTACATACTCGTAAAATTGTCAATAGTGCTTTTACTGTTACAACACACGGTAACACACTACAGTCAATGTTCTGTAAATTCGCAGATTCCAATTCGATGATAAGTGATAGAAACAGTTTTATATCAGCTGCTATCGTAGCGTGAATAATTTCACATGCGAGATTATTCCCCAAAGTATCGTATGAATACCGAAACCCATCACATCCCGTCGATAAAATGTCGGCCCCTCGGGTCGGACGCATCGCCAAAATCGTAGAATCGACTCGAGAAAAAAGAATTGAATGTTTTTCATCGCTTATACGACGATAGGGAGAGAAAGAGAAAAAGAGAAAGTAATATCGAGCACGTCCCCTTAGGCATGGGTAAGCTGTATTCGACGACGATTTCTAAGGTTTATTGCAAGGATACGAGTCGTGGAAGAGACATAGTTCGCGGGTACCCTCTTTTTGATACAATTACGAACTCGACCCCTTCAAGAGATGGTGATATTTCTCAGCGGCGAGGGTGCCTCTTCAGGGGACAGTGCGGATCGCTCATCGTTTCTAAAGATGGAAAAACGCAGATGGAAAAAGTTCTGAATGTTGAAGAGGCAACACACGATCACCAAACCGCGCAAGTGTTAACTTAGGACAAATTGAAAGCTCAAGGGACAGACGACTAACTTCAATTTGACTTCCTGCTGGTTTCCATTCACCCTGTTGGCCCTAGCCGCTCTTACTCGAAGCATAATCGGTCGCTTACCTTCACAAGTGAAGGAACTCGTGACAAGAACTTTAAGGAGAAAGCTGGGAAGGTATGATATCAACGTGGTAGCATCTCAACGTGGATATTTGAACGTAGATATACGACCTCTTTTAAAAACTATTTCCATGAAAAAATGTTAAATTTTTTTATTATATCTAACTTTTGAAGATATAAATGTATATAAATAAATACATAAAAATGTACAAAATTTTGTAGAATATACAACAATAATAATATGATTTTTTTAACTTTGAAATAATATTTTTTTAACAAAAATTGAATAAATGCTATCTTTTTTACAATTTTCAATTTTTTATAATATTCTGAATTTATCTTATATAAATTGATCTCTCAATAAATATTTTGTTTTAATATAAAATTCAAACTTTTTCAGTTTAAAGATTGTCTTCTTCATGTTTATCTATAAAGTTTCCTGAAATATCTTAATTTTAAGTATAAACTTGAAATTAATTTTGTATCGGGTTCCTCAAATTTTGACGAAGAAAAGCTATTTCTCATAATCTCTAGTTATATTTTACTCCAAAGAAAATATTTTATATTATTTTAATGTTTATCATTCATATAAAATAGGAAAAAGAAAGGAAATGGTAAAAATGCGAAAAACTTGAGCAACGAAATATTATTAATTCAACTCTAATATCTGTGGAATCTGCAAGAGCTACCTTGATTTTAATAAATACAGGGAATGAATAGATAGCTGCTACCACTTACTAACGCCTTGAAACAATGGCACCGCTTCGCGGACATTATCGCAACTTTGAATGAGCGTTGATGCTTATCGTCTTGAAGTACGAGTAAGCGAGTGAATCCTCGCATGGATAGCGTCAGAACTTTGCGGGATGTATCGTTTTCCCCTAAGGGGCAGTACGATTGCGTGCACCATGATTTCTCTCTCTCTCTCTCTCTCTCTCTCTCTCTCTCTCTCTCTCTCTCTCTCTCTCTCTCTCTCTCTCTCTCTCTGTTTTCCCAGAAATTCCAGTCTGACGTAAGAGATTGTCGGAAAATATTTTCGCCAGGTCATCGGTTATATCAGTCCTAACTCGTACAATAAGTGGCCTCATGCATAATAATCTTATGATGACTTGCAGAAACTGTAATATAATTTTAATATATCTCTCTGTCTTCCTCGGATGCGCGGTCTCGGCGAAAAGCTCGGAACATCTTTCCGCCAAGCGCGATTACTGTCGTCGATCTTTGAAGGCGGCCAAAGTGTGCTGTAAAAGTTAAAGTTATGAATCGTTCTCCGCGCTCCGTCAATGAGAATATTTACACTTCGAATGTCACCGAATATTATATCGTTAGATTCCCCCTTGAGAATCTCTCCGGGGAGTTTGCCGCACGTCGATGCATGCATACCGAGGCGTGTCTAAAATCTCTAATCGGGATACGTACGTTAAGCAGTTGCCTGTCATCCGAAGCGCCACGTGATCGATCTCAAAATTGGAAATTAATGAATTAATTAACAGTCTGTTATGTTCATGCACGAACGAGAGAGAGTACAGTATATTTCGTCGTATTCGTACACAAAAACAATTCCGCGAACAGATTTCTTTTGAATTAAACAACTCTTTCACAAGTGGAATTCGTTTAATGCTACGGTAAACAATTTCTCTACCTGATTGTTTTCGTGCACGAATTACCTATTCGTCTAAATGGAACGTCAACGCAAATTGAAGATTGATTAATTTTATACTAAGACATTTAACAATAAGACACAAAGTAAAATGCCGACGTATAAAAATTTATCGCAATATCGAAACATAATAACGCTCGTTTTCTTTTTTTAAAAGAAAGATATTAGTTTACATTTTTGTGAAATAGCATGCTATGTAGAAAATTTCTTCTTAGACGTTGCCTCGCTTAGTAGATTTAATAATGAATTGTTACGAAGAAAGAGAAATTACAGCGCAACAATCTTTAAATTTCAAAATATTAAATTCTACAAGAAACCGAGTATTTTAAGGATATAAATTAAGATAATTGGAAAGAAAATTATTTAAAAATCTGCAATTCTTAAAAATACTTAAAAATATACGATACTTAAATACTTAAAAATATACGATTACAAAACTTTTTGTGACACTCTCAATTATTTTATGAAATAATATTGCTAATTGTCAGTTCGATAAAAAAACAATTTTATTGGCAATCCAATCTTTATAGCTATCTATAAAACTGTCTCTCGTTTTTAAGTTTCCTACTACGTTACGCGTAGAGAGCATCACGAAAATCGCCGATAGCGAGAAATACGGGCTATCGATCCGTAATTTCCTTAAACGACGGACAATATTCGGCGAGAAGATTCAAATCTGTGTCGCTATCGATCTAAACTCCGCGGCGGACAAAGTGCAGCCCCTCCATTTTCCAGCGAACGATACGACGTGGAATCGTCATGAGGAAATTCGTTACTTTGACAATCGTTCCCATCGAAGCTCTTTCTAACGGCGCACAATGAAATGAATCACGCTTGTAGGCAATCGTTCGCGATTCATTTAACTTGCTAAGAGAAACGTCTTCCGGAAACGTTGCGGTGCGTTCCGAGTGCCATCCGGGAAAAGGAATTTTCTTGGAGAAGACCCATTTTCGGGAAAGACGTACCGACGCAGTTGAATACAACTTGCGAATTCTCGTCGTGCTTTCCTCGTCAGCGCCCGTCGTTGACTAGCGATCGTTAACACTCTCGTAATCATTATTGTCTGTACGCACCATGAAACTAAATGATATCAGGCTATTCAGACAACGTTTACGACATTTCTTCGTAATTTCACTTAGAAATTTCGCTTCTTATTTATAAATCCAATCTTAATATTACTACGCAGTTAAAAGAACAGATAAGTTAAAATAATTTAATATCGTAATTATTATAATTTTCGATATAAAACAAGTTATAAATTAAAATTAAAATTTATATAAAAGACGAAACCATATAAAGTGATAGTAAAAGAGAATTGTGGAAAAAGAGAAAGAGAGAAAAAGAAAGAGAGGAATGAAATAGAATGTCTAAAAATATCAAAACATGTTCCGAGATTAGCAATTAAAATGACGTCAGTGTTTTCATGTACATATAGTTTGATTATAATCTCACAAGTTATTAACGAGAATTAAACCAACTTCAACTTCGGCAATGTAATCAAAGTTGCAAACAACAAATATTTGTTAACTAGTAAATAATTAGTTCACAATTAAATTTAAATCATAATAAATGTTCTACGAGGACTCCGCGTGGAGATCTTTTTATGAAGTTCCCAGCTTTGTTCGCAGCAGGCGTAATCCTGGCACGTAGATCACGTGTGGCACGTAGATCACGCACCTGCATAATTCACAGGTCGGAATCTCATCGTAGGTGCGTGAGAATGTTCAAAAAAGCTGAGCCCTGATAAAAGATAGCTCATCACCGCATGCATGAGCTCGACAACGCCCCGCCGTCCACCACAGCGAAGCGGGGCTGACGAAAGAGTGGCAAAAAGACTTGCCCCTCGCCGCAGGTACATGGACCATCTCCAAGATATTCGAGCAATTTCAGCCGTAGGAATATTCATGAACACGATGCCGCGGTTGCTGGCTGTACTGTTTCGCTTCTATTCACTCTGCAGATGGCTCGGTCGAGGTCAGAAGGCTTGCTTTACGAAGCAGGAAATCTGTACGGATGAGAGGCCGCTTAGGGAAGAAAAAAAGAGGCAGTTGGAAATCGCCTAGGAGATTTCCCGTGGAGTGGAAAATGAATCGAGACCGAGGTCGTTACAAGGAGGGTTGTTAAACAGTGATATCCGCGCTTCTCAATTAACTGAAGTGCGTAGATTGAAGAGCTGATGGTTACTGTGCAATTTGTTGTAACTGTTCTATTAACTACTGTTTTATGTACTTGAACAAAATAACAAGATAATCAAATCTACGAATAAATAAAGAAAGAGTAAATTTTTTTTTACATATTACAGTGTATTAAAGAAATACATGATTTTTGTAATATTTCATAAGTATATACGAGTAATTTTAACTTACTTTAATAAACTCTCTTATCTGATTATCAAAGAGAATAATATTCTTAAGAAAAGTGGCATAAAAAAGGAATTAACTGTATTATGCAAATTGCTATTCTTTTAACTTGCTATTTCAATTACTCGAAGCACATTTAATCCAGCCATAAAGAAAAACTTAAGGACGTCTCTGCGATACCGGTTGAAACTCTGAACCTTATTCTTGCGTAATTTACTTCGCAATAAAAAGTGCCTCGTTCAATCCGGATGGGAATTTTTTTTTTTTTCCGTCGAGGAAAATCAAGAAAATCTCCGTCTCATTTCGACTTCATGGCCTCGTCCGATTTTCCGATCCGCAAACGCTAGCTCACCAAGCCGAAATTCTATCGACAAACCTCTGTAGTCGACGACAAGAGGAAATTCGAACGGTAGTACGCGCGAGACAATTTGCGGAATCGCGATCGCCTTGAGGCTGGGAAATCGAAAACCCATGATTGCAATTTGCGCGCGCGCGAGGGCTGTGCACGTCGCGGTAACGTGGCTGAGGACTGCTTGCATTGTCGTGCGATGTGCCACGTTTCTGCGTTTCGATCGCGTTGCATGTCTCGTTGGATCCCGAAGACGTCTTGAGACGTCTGCATAAATCAGTGGTATTGTAAACCGCATTCCATCAAACCGTTGTTCCAATTCATCATTAAATCGTCCTTGATTCTTGAAAAATAATGCCATTATTAAGAAAAAGGAGCAGAAACGTGCAGAAGCGTGGTTTAAAAAGTTATACCGATTCTGCACAATTTCATTAAAATTCTTAACTGCTCGTTATAAAGTTATATAAAAATTTATTAGGTTGATTTAAATTTATTGTAAAGGAATTAAAATTTAAAACTATTCAACAAGGTAATAATAACTCTACGGAGGCACAATTAACTTATTACAATTCATTTCAAATTTTCCTGAAGATAAATAAAAAAGCATGCTGGTCGATACGCGTCAATGCAGAAAAGTCATTACACTGTTTTCATGCTAGTTCAATCGCTAGTGCTGAAAAAAACTCGAAACACAATATTTGGTTGTTACGAAATTGGGATTCCTGCACCGATTTTGATAGTGCGTAATATTGTAGGTGTATTGTTTTACTGTATTTATTTCATATTATCCATTCATATAATCCTTCGAAATGTTTTATTTTATTTCGAGTTAGAAGAAAATTATGACAAGACATTTATATTACTTATAACTTTTAATTAACAGTTCTAATTTAATTGAGAATGGTCATCGAAGGTGATAGAATAGTGTTAATCAGTAATTTCTATTCCTTTCTCTTCACATCATCTCTTGCATCGAAAATCTCACGAAGGTTGAATTTACGACCGAGAACAGATTCAGTAAGAGTCATTGGATCCCGGTCATACATTTCGTTTCCAGAATTTTTCAAAAATTTATCGAGTTACATTAAGATCTATCACCTCCCTAACGTTCATAGGAAGAAGAAAAGCAGACCTAGTTTTAGACAATCTGATAATATTTAACTATATCTAATAAATACAACTTGAATAAATAGTTTGTAAGTATTTATCGCTATGGAAGAGCAACGATAAATTGATACAGTTTCTACAAATTTGAATAATTTCGGGATAATGAATAAATATCCAGAAATTATCCTGTTCTAATGAATTATTTAATAATCATCGATCTATTTAATTCATGTGCTAAATATATATTCGCATATGATTATTATTGCGTTTTTTTCTTCTCTTTTTTTGAAGATCTGATATCTTCTGTGGATCTGATATCTTCTGTGGATGATCTTCTGTGGAAAATACACATTATGTGTATAAATCTGTCACGGCATCATTTATTTTTCGTTAATAGCTGACCACTTTAGTCCATTAGCCTACATTTATGCTTTATATCACTTAATCAAAATAATTTACGTAAAAATTGCTGCTTAAATTCATAAAAAATTTTGTCTTTGCGTGCAAATATTTTATTACTTTTACGCAGCTTTAAATTTTTGTTTTCGTGTCATCGATCAAAATATCCATTAATAATAATTTATGGGAAAAATAAATCACAGAGATCCATAGAGGACGTTAGTGGAATCGGTTATTGTGAATTATGATTTTCTACTATATCCTATCTACTACCATCTCTATTATATCTACTATATCTTTCATTTACAATATGTTAGCATCAACCACGATTAGCTATTCCCAAATTCTAACACGTCGGAACAGTGGATGACAATGATGCATGTGTCGAAAAAGCACTATAAAAGACACTCGCGCGCCCGTCTGACAATCCTAATAATCGGCCGCACACTCCCGATCGAAATAAAATCGTAGAGCGCGTCGCGTTAACGGGCCATTTGGATGGAAATTTACGCCGTTAATAAGGTACAAAGCTCTTAGCAAACGCAAAAAGCGCCTACCGCGCCGACGGAGGCTAGATTTATGGCCACAGTTGGAAGGGTGGCCATGCCATGGTTCGACAGAGGTTAACCGTTTTTCCGGTTTATTTTCGTTGCAGGGCGACCCATGGTTCATCCGCCGAGTCAGTCAGTGACGGCGAACGAGGGCGAGCCTCTGGACATCGTCGTCGAGTTTTGTGCCCGGCCGAGCTACACAAAGGTTTTCTGGATATCGGAGGAGCATGTGTACACGCCGGACGCACCCTCCCGTGATGGAGTTCGAGCCCTCGCAATCGAGGTAAATTTGCATATTTCGCTGTATCAAATGTTACTCGCGTATGCCTGCGCGCCTTCATACGAGTTCTATGCTCGCACGAAGGTGCCCGTGAAATTCATATTACGTTAATACATTTAGTCTCGAGAATTGCGCTGATTTGATAGCTTGCCATTCACGTTTAAATCCATCGAGTTCTATACCGGAGTTCTATCCTTAGTTCTACCCTCCTATCGGGGGTATGCAAAAATAATTCAATAATAATCTCTGCTTTTTTTCTTTTTTTTCTCTGAATAAAATGACATTTCAGAATATACTATTGGTAGTTGTATACATATTTATTTGTAACGATTTTGATAATTGTAGGGGAGTGTATGTTATTAAATGCATTTTGAAATGAAAAGTTAATTGAAAATAAATTTACAAGAAGAAACACAAATCGATTTCAAAAAGTATTATTTATTATTTATTATTTATTCTTTTAATAAAATCCTTTTTTTAGCGTGCAGTAAATTATGAATTTACTGAGAATAAGAACAAATTTTTTATTATTTCGAAATTATAACTTCATAATCTGATCAGTATGTTTTTCGTAATAAAAACATTTTTATTTTCATGCACTTTCGAATAAACTAATTTGTTGTACTTTCAAACATATTTCAATGGTTGCATTTTCATTTTGCAAGAGGAAAATAATTATAAATAACAAATATAGAAATTGTGGATTTTATAAAGTAAACAACAAATATGTAACAAAATTGCACAAGGAGTATGTTGATCACATATCCACAGTTTGTAAATATCATTTACATTGTTACAATATTTAGTGGTTTATGATAAAATATTTATTTAAGTATTCCTTATTCATATAAAATTATATGATGTACGTTTCATCGCAATATTTGAGATTTTTAATTGACATTTGACAATTAATTGATACTTCTATATCAATTACGAATATGATATAATTAGATATATTAACGAAGTCTACATTTTCTATTTGCCTATTAATTCAGATTTTTCATTAGAAAACTGAATGAAATGGCAGAATTTCATTAAAAGGCACAATCCGATTTACTCTGTTTTACCTGGACGATTTTTTTTCTTTTTTTCTTTTTTTTTTGGGCAATTTCGTGCTCTCGAACACTGTAAAAAAATGCCGCGCGTAAAAACGCAATTCGCGTGTCCGCTGAAAATCCATCGTCTTTTGTAACACGGGGAATGACGTTCGTACCCGCACGGGGATTACACGCTTCCCGAGGGCGTGGTTGGTCCTTCGACGCGAAAATTATGCCGCTATCCCGGCGGGAACGTTCGCGCGATATCCGAGATATTGCGACGCTACTCGGCGGGCAAGAGAGGGAGAGGGAGGAAGCTACGGAGAGAGCCATGCCGAGAAACCACGCCACGCTCGCCTTTCGTTGCGAGAACGCGCGAACGGGTGGGAGATGAAATGAAAGGGATGCAGAGGGCGGGAGACGAGCGAGGGATGGTGACGAGATACCACGGGAATGTATGCAGGCCGGTTCGCGCGTATGCATATACCCGCGCTTATTTCATTTCCACAGCCGGCGCACTTCTTTTTCCGCCCGAGCGGAGACGGAATCCGCGTGGGCGCGCGCGCGCTACGCGGAGGTAGCCACATCATAAAGGACGGATTAACCATTTTTCCAGGAGTGCCGAGCGGACGCGGACAATGCGACAGAGCTTTGCGAGGGATTTGCCGATGCACCCGGCGTCGCGTTTGTTTTTATTAACGTTTGATCCTCTTCGCTATGTGCGCCACGACGGGCGGGGGACGCTCGGTCCGATTTCGCGGTGCGAGTAACGATTGGCTCGGTCGATTCCATTGAAAATTGCGAACTTTATTGGGAAACGCGATGCAAGCATGATAGTATCATATATTGCCGTGTTTACATTACTAGGTACTGGCGTGCCTCCCGCTCGTAGAAAATATTTGTGAAATACATCTTATGGAGATTATAGCATCCGCGCGCATTACATCCCTCTCGCGGCATTAAACTTTAAATAACGCGTGGCGAACATAAAATGAGCATCGATGCGAAAGAAAATATTGTACCGAGAAATGATAAAAAGAAAGTATAATTGGTTGCCGATTGATGTGGCTTCTTTCTGATTATCGAATGTTACGATAATATTATCGGATATTATTAAAATATTTTTGAGAGTATACTTTGTATACACAAAATATTTCCATAGCGCCGCTTGCGTATCTTTTCGCGGAAGTACTCTGCTGAAAGCTATTACGTATAGTATGGAGATCCGACTTTTCAAAAACTTCTGTATGGTAACAGTAAAAAGCGGCTTATTTATTGCTGACAATGAGTTATAAAAACTGCAGCTACAAACCGAAGCGATTGCAATTAAGAGATGTTTAGAAATTTGTAATTAAATTTATTAGTAAAAAAATTGAATTATTGAATGGTTTTATTGAATGTTACTTAATCAAAATACTATTTGATTGTACTTTTCATACGAAGAATCAGAAATATATATATCTTACTTTGTTCAATATCGTTAATATTTTTATGAATAATATACGAAAAAAGAAGATGAAAAAAATCGATACAATTTATTCTATTATATTTAATGTTATATAAATAATGTACATTTTTATATAAGAAATAATTCCAAAGAAATTGCATCATAATAGAAGAATTTAAAGATAAAATGCTCTACATAGCTAAAGTTATTACAATAAATTAAAAAATTTTTAACTATGAAAGCGTGATAAGAAAAGAAAATCGAAAGAAATGACAACGGAATGTTAGATGGAGGTAAAATGAAAGGAATGTTAAATATCTCTAGCAGATAAGAGAACAATAAAAAGAGAATAAAAGAAACTAGAAGTAAAAAGAGTACAGCTTAAAATAAAGATGGAAGTTCACAAAGAGAATAGGTTAATGGAGAATGGAGGAACGCCGAGGAAACCTTGATTGAAAAAGCTCGAATGGGCAAAGTAGAATACGTTAGTAAAGGAATATTGAGTAAAGTAAGAGAAACGGACGACGAGATAGTTTGGGAGGAAAAGGAAAAATGGAAGTCAAAAAGTTAGAATGCGTTAACGGACAAAGTTTGAATAAACTAGAGAGAGAGAGAGAGAGAGAGAGAGAGAGAGGGGGGGGGGGGGAGAAGAAAACAGAAAAGATGAAAAGAAAGATGGGATAAAAGCAAACATGATATAGCGTGGTAAAAAAAACAAATATGGAAAAGTATGAAAAGATAAAACGAGATGAAAATAACAAAGAAAGGAAGATGGAGAGGAAACATAGTAAGCGAGATGATTCGCAAAGAAGAGCACGAGAGAGGAAAGAGGGATGATACGGGCACAGCTCGTGAATAGAGGATACAAAAAAAACGGGTCGACGGATGGGGAGCGTGGTCCTGCGTCGTGCCGAAAAGGGATGGAAGGTCGAAGGGTGAGAGGAGATCGAAACGCGCGGGGTTAAATGGAGCAAGAAACTGCGATTCCTTGCATTTGAAAAACTTGCGAGATCCCACGACAACTTCTCCATCTGTTCCGAATCACGGCGAAATATATCGTCATACGACGACGCTAGTTTTGCTCTTATAAATAGCATAAGTCTCTATAATTCAATTATGCAAATATATTTCTCTTCGATCCTCCATAACATCGGTAAAAATGCGATGCAAACGATATTGCCTTGATATTAAAAGATCATACGCCGTATGCATATCTTTAACAACACAATAAAAAATAAAAAGTTATATAATAAAAGAAATAATGTTTGATTAACTATATCTAATAATAAAGGAAATCAGAGATCTTAAGTCATATCAATACTCATCAAGAACAAACTCTATTTTTTTTTTCATCATCTTGTACAAACCATCACTATTGCCTATTAAGGTCAATTATCCCATAAACCGGAAGTTCCGTGGACCTATGACCAGTTTAATACGATTGATTTTTCCATGAACAAAGAAATGAAGTCGGAGAAAGAAGAGAGTCATTATAGGTACTAATGCGGAAAGTAATAAAACGTATTTCAAGGGGATGAAAGACGAAGAAGATCGAGAGGGTGGGGGCTCTAAGAAGAAGTAGTCGAAGGTAAGATGGATAATTGAAGCGAGAACGTAGAACGACGCAGGAAGTTCCCAGTTTCCTCTCGCCGGAAGTTTTATGTGAAAGTTTAATCGTAAAGACAGAGAGAAAAAGAGAGAGAGAGAGAGAGAGAGAGAGAGAGAGAGAGAGAGAGAGAAATCATGCCCGATAAGGGGACGACTGGGATGGACGTTATCGAATCGTAAGTTAATGAGCATTATGCGATAAAAACGTCTTGGTCTGGAGCATGACCCGCGGCAACTAGATCTCAATGGTTTAAAACGCCATGAAAGCACCATAAAAACGTCCTTCATAAAGATCTCCGCGAGCACGATCTTGGTTTTATCACGATGAATTTTAGATGCCATCTTGCCTCGTTGCCTCGACTTGTTAAAGAAAACTTTCGGAATTCTGTCTATGGCGTCTCGCTTGACATCTTATCAAGGAACAAAGCCATTCGATATGGGTCAACCTCAAGCGAGTTCGTTCTCCGCAACTCGTGGTTGAAAATAAGAAATTTTACTTAGCCCTTGGGAGAAACCGTTTTCAATTCGAAATATATCTAACCATAAAAATATTTTTCTGAGTAAATTGAAAAAATGTAGTAAAAGCTTATTTGATTTGAAATCGTTCCGATGTTTGCCAATTTATTTAAATATTTTAAATATTTATATTATATCTTTTTAAATAGAAACAGTTTAAATACAAATAAATTATATTAAAAAAGAATATTAATAATTAAAATAATGATTATTTAAGTATAAATTAATTAAGTATAAATTAAGTATAAATATTAAATAAATAAAATTTTCAATTATTTCAATTTTTTTACGTGTTCACCGATTACGTTGAAAATAACGCTGAAATTCTTCGCAACTTTGAGCTTTTTTTATAAATGGAGTGTACGTGCGCGATAAAGAGCAGTTATTCACTTCCATCTTACTTTTTGCAGGACGGCGGCACCGAGTCATGTTACAGGACGATCCTGCACTTCGAGACGATCCAGTGGTCCCACTCGGGAGAATGGTTGCTCCTGGTCCGTTCGTCGGAAGGGATTGCCGATGCTTCCGTTCTACTCAACGTGACGCGCGCTTCCGGTTACAGCCATGCCCACATCCGATCGGCGAGTATCACGTACCTTCTGCTCTGTCTGACCCTGCAGGCGATCCTGCGGGAACACCGTCGCTGAAACGACGATCCGATAGAAATTTAAGCGGAAGAAACCTTGGCGAAACTTCTAGGCGACTGGAAAGGCTCGTATGTCGGCCTTTCCCACTGACGAAGGGGAAAAAAAAGGAAGTTTTTTTCTGTACATAACGTCGAAATTCTTTCTCGAAGAATTTCCCCCGCGCGATCCTCGCGTCAACGCACAATTTGCCCAAAGTGCTACGACGCTTACGTGTGTCTCCGGCATCGCGTGAATACTATGAAATTCGGATGAAAGTTCTACTGACGCGCCTTCGGCGCGGATTACTACGGCCTTGGTGTTTCTCGAATCTCGGTAGCGAGTCCTCTTGTTCTATTCTCGAACACGATTCTGCGAGAATCGCACTTACGAAATGTACGATCGCGCATGCGAGAATATTTTACGGGCTCCGCTACCGCTGCCGTGCAAAATCTTCGGCAAATTTGCGTCCGCACAAACAAGTCCCCGTGCGATCGAAATATAATTTAAAACCCGATTTCTCTGGCCTTATATGTGAGTGAATAGCGGAAGAGGGAGAGAGAGAGAAAGAGAAAGAAAGAGAGAGAGAGAGAGAGAGAGAGAGAGGAAGGATAAAAGGGAATGGAAGAGATCGCGCGGGCGACGGGATACGTATATATTATATAGAATGAAATTTGTAAACTACGAAATTGCGCGTGCACTGACAGCCACGCGACATGCCATATGATGTATATACTTGTATAGGTAATAATAAATAAATAAGCCGGTGTTTGCGAATTGTGGAACGACGTTCCCGACATGTAGGGATCAGAACGAAACGAAGACCAATTTCTTTTTCTCTTCTTTTCTTCTTGTCGTTCGCGAATTTCTCGCGAGTGAAAGGGACGAGGTACGGCCACGAAACTACTGGCAAATAAACTTGAACGGATTGATTTTGTGCCGAATGATAATGTATTAATATTGTAAAGCAAAACCGCGAATACGAAGAGCGCGGTGCTGCCCGTAATAATAAACGAAATAATAAGGTTCAAGCTAGCAGAAATGGCGCGATGCAACAGAATAGAAAGATAATTGCAGATTTTAACGAGGGACATACGCGATCTCCTGCATGCTCAGGACGAAAGTGTATGGGCATATTACCGAAACGGACGAAACTTAATTGTGCAACGTCAAATATTCTCAAAGATAGGGCGACTAAAATAAATTGTTGTATATTAATTAGGCAAGTAGAGTTTGATAGTATGTATATAGTGACTGTAAATGCGTAGGCTATCGTACGCCCGTACACGACGAATTATACAGTGACGCTGTTAGAGATATATTTATTATTCGTTGATATATTTTTATAAAGTTTTATTTAGCTATAAGTTCTCGTTCGCCTTCCCCTCCCCGAATCTCGTTCGCACGTTCACAACGCACGTTTCGTTGAGTGAGGCAGAGAGCAAAGCGGCGGTGGCGCTTTGTGTTACGAACTTTTTCAACGAGAACCATTATACAATAAAATATACTGTGTCCTATGAACGTCCTAAATTGAATTTAGCTATAGCTCATCGTGAAAAACACGGATATTGTTGTCTTTACGATACTTTAATCTATCCCGATTAGACGGCGGCGGCGCAGCGTAGCGCGAACCCGTCCCGATCGATTCCGCTTCTTTCGAGTATCCTTAAGATGAATTTTTCGTAAGTTGGTGGTTCCTAATTTTTGTAAAAATAGAATTTGTACTCGGCTTACCGACGACTAAATGCTAATCCATGTCGCCGGTACGTCCTATCTGCGCACGTGAACGCAGTCGGTACTATCTATAGATACGAAATAAACATACCTGATGTCTTCACGTTAATTTAGTCGACTTTGACAAACCCGAATTTTTTTCAGATCGCTAAGATGTTACAAGTAAGCAACGTGGTGTAATCGTTGTACCCAATGATGCCTAAGAGTCCAATAAATGATATTTACAATAATCGCAGTGTGTACATTTGTAATACTCCTTTTTCCATAATCAATTGTCCTCCATAGAATCTCTATCCTATATTAACTTACGCTTTTATGTTGATATCTTTCCAAAAAATTCGACGCAATTTAGAGAAGAAAGTGGTATTATGGCCACCTATTTATATTTTATATAATAATTTTGTTAATAATTAATATTTGAAATTGAAAACTTAACGATTACATTCATTAAAGTATTGTTAAATAGGTTTTTAGACTCAAAGTTATAAAATATTTATTTTTGAATATTATTTATAAAAATGTAGCAATACTGCATAATGAGTTGAAAAGAAACAGGGGTGATAATAACATGGGTCGTTATAAAAACAAATTTAAAAAACTGATTTTGTTTAAAAGATACAATATTTTGTTATAAAATTATATATTTGTTTAAAATAAATTAGAACTGTTAAAACCAATTACAATATAATCGTGAAGTTTTAAAATAAATAAAGGTAGATGCCAATTTGCTATTTGCATATACATAAACTCTTCCTGTTGTCGATATTAAAAATCTATAGTAAAATCATGTGAAATATAGATTAGCAGTACAGCAACAATTTATCGAAGAATTACTTCAATATTTTAATAAATCAAAAATTTCGAAAATAGCCATATTATCAGCTTGGAGAACTTCATTAACAAAATACTAGACTATTATTTAATGTTACATAATTCGAAATGTATGTAGCCGAATAAAATAATAAATAAAAAAATACTCAAGAGTACATTCATGTGATAATACCCTCAACTTTAAAAAGAATAAGGAAATATATATAATTGAATGCTAAAATGTATCTTGAAAAAGTTTCAAAATGCTCAAAAATAAAAATGTTTTATAATAAATGTCGGCTATTGTGTACTGATATATTAGCATGATGGCGAGCTACTAAATAAATGATTCGTCACTTAATAATGGAAATATTACAATGCCTATAATACCTACACAGTCTATAATATTATCTTGTTCTCTACTTGTATTATCTAATTGAGAAATTAGATTACTTATTCCTATTATTAGCATTACTTATTCCGCAAACTAAACATTAAATTTGCCGTTTTCAACAGCTCGATTGCATGTTGACAACTTTAAATGGTCAAAATTACATCGTAAGACATATCGATCGTAGAAGAGATTTTGATGAGATATAAAGATTACGAAACTTCGTAGAATTTCTCGAAATGTTCGCAAGAACACGGATCGGATCGCTCTAATAAAATAAATTTGAAAGCTTCGGATTAAGCTCTAAGTAGAAGGAGCGAAGCCGCGGATATAGATGAATTACTTTCACAAAGAAAATCACGCGAAGAATCCTTTCAGTCAAAACGTGACCGACTTTATAACCATTTCCTCCCAAATGGTTTTGCCTACGGTTTGAACTGCGACATTTGAAACCCAGTCTGTTCCCTATTACTTCTTATCCTAGCCGTTTCCTGTTATTCCGGGAGATTTATATCCGTTCCTATACACGGAAATGTATCGCGTGCGTTTCTTGCTGGTTATGAAAATGCGTTACAAAACGCTGTCGAGAACAATAACTTGAATCTGAACGGGTTAACTCCACTTTTCGATGTATCAATCAGTTTGTCGAATGTCATAATTAACCGTTCACGTTTATTAAATTTGATCGATTGATAAAATGTTGATACTGGATCGGTTAGAATATACGCAAGTTCGTTAATCTTGTACTCTTTTTAGAGCATTTTTAACTGCTAAGCTGCTAAACTGGACATTCGGTCAACTCAAAGAAAACTGCAATGAAAAATTTCTTTTACAATTAGTTGAAATGTCAGTTTCTACTCGACACAGATTTTGTATTAAAAAGTAAGTTCCCTTTTACATTGCGTGCGTTAAACCGCAGGGCACCATATCACATACCACGTTTGAGAACGTTCCTCGCTAAATTGCGCCACGGAATTCGGCGACATGAGAATTGGCCGCGTTATACTTCGCCGCGTACATATACATATATATGTGTGTATATATATATATATATATATATGTGTGTGTGTGTATGTATATATACATATATATGACGATGAAAATAATTTAATTCGCAATACCAACACACGCAACGTACCGTGGCGAATGCGCCAACCAAGTCACGTGTAACAGCCGCGTTAACTGGCGCGTACACGTGTATATATTTCTCGGCTTAAATATAACGAGCTTTCGCTACGAACATCGCGGTGAAGGCAGCAGGACGAAGAGGAAGAGGAGAAGGAGAAGGAGGAGGCACAGTGGGTTTCAGTTTGCAGGAAGCCCGGGATCGTTCCACTTCTTCCGCACGCGGCGGAACAATCCGGCTTTGTCTCGTGGAAGTGCGCTTCCTATATTACTTCTACTACTACTGCTACTGCTACTGCTACTGTTATTGCTACTGCTACTGCTACTGCTACTGCTACTGCTACTGCTACTGCTATTGCTATTACTATTACTATTACTTGGCCACAATTTCAGCTTTTTCAGACGTAACCGGCAAATTGAAGAGACTGCAAGCGCAAAAAAAGGAACGCTCGTCATTATGCGTCTTGAACGCAAAAGAAATTCACAGATCCCGAATGACCGGCCCACCGTTAATGATAATTACATCGTTTGCAAAGGATTCGATTAATCCTGACAATCGCAATCTGATTTTCACGGAATAACTGTCAGATACACGTCCATTCATTGTTCCACTACGTTTCACTGAATATTTCATAGACTTCTCCAATATTTCTTATCCGACCTCTCCATTTCACTGGACGAGTATAAGTGACGGCTATAACAATGCGCAATTGAGTGATCATAAGAGCGACTGCGCTTAACATCGATGACGTAATCAGCTTGTTAAATAACATCAAATGCTAATCTACTATTTAATTTAGTACATTTAATTCAGCAAACTGCTATACAAACTACTTAATACATGAAATTGATGAATAATACTAATATAAACATAAGACTCGTAAAATATTTCTTTTTTTTTTCTTTTTTAACGGTAATAACTTCAATGTCATTTTTAAGAGATGTCTAATTTTTACTCTGTTCAATTAAAAACCTGTATTTTCTCGGTAATCTTTAGTACCAGAAAACGACTGAGAGAAACATTTGTAAACTTTCCCGTAAGTTGTGTTCCTACAAGCCATGTATTTGTGCACCGAGCCGCAATATCGCATTATCTCGAGAGATTTGAAACTCGTATGGAGAAAATTATGTTCTGGATTTCCGTGGCTGAGTCGGCGGCTCCTTGCGATCGTCCTGTCCTTAATCTTGCCGAATCGATCCTACTAATACATAATGTATCTCCGAGGCCTACAATCTTGAATTTGTCCAATTGAATTAATGGCATCTACAGTATTTTTTCTTTTACTTTCCTTTTCTTTCTCGCCAGATTAATACATAATATTTAAAACCACATGTGCAGCAAAATTCTAACGTGTGTGTAAAATTCTTCTTTTGAAATTTATTTAGAAAACTAAGTGAGAAAGTCGAAACGTAAGGAACAGTAAATTCTGAAATTTATTACACATTTCAAAAAAATGAAAAAAACAATGTCTGTTTGAATATCTGTGGAAACAATTATATTACTGAGGATTAAACTGAGGATTAAAGTTCAAGTATTATAACTATCAGATAATAAGAATATATATATATATATATATATATATATATATATATATATATATATTAAAGAGATTAATTAACTACTTGTTATTGAACAAGGAAGGTATGTAATCGTTCATTATTAATATTTTCAAAAACTTTCTAGACAATTATTTAATTATTGTAATTTATATTGCAATTTACGTGTACATTTTTTAACTACTTAAATTTAAGTATATAAGGTAAACTCAGATACAAGTTATCTCTTCCTTCTTGTTATCTTACTTGGGTTTTTGCGAAGCTCCATAAAGAGCAACTTTAAGAATATGCAGTTTAAAGTCCTTTGTTATCTTCTCGTACTCGTATACGTCAAGATAGTTTTAACAATAAACTCTAAAATGGCAATACACTGTATCATTACACTTGAATGTTACGTAATAAAAAGAAACAAGGATGGATAGTGTAAACTTTGACATAAAATGCGAGAACATGTGTAAAGTTTATTACATAGATACTCAAATTTTATTATTTATTATAAAAAAAATATTATTTTATAGCTCTAAGTATCCATTAGAGATTTACTGCATAACAGATGTTCTAACTAGCTAATTTCTATTAATATAGATTAACTTTGATTTTATTTCGATTTAATTTTTGTCTTCTCTTTCATAGAATTATATATAAAGATAGAAATTAATTTAACCGAGATCAAAATTAATCTACATTATTCAACATGGCGGTTAATCTTGAACTTGTCTCTAGAAAATCATTCTTTATTAATATCAGATTATTATGCATTGCATCACATCAGTTTTTTGTCTATTTAAAGCTTCCATTCATTTATCATTGCTGTCAAATGTCACTCGGTTATTGTATCCATTTTTCAAAAGTTCACCGACTACCATCCACAGTTAAACATGTTCTCTCGTTAAAAGCCGAAAACGAATAGCCATCTTTGTTGCGATATTGCCGACATCTATTTTACCGCTCGGCGTCGTGTCCCCGCTGAAAATCAAGTTCATCAAGGGTAGACAATTAACAAGGGTGAAGCTACCGAAACGCTCAGCGGCGACGCCTTCGTTCTCGAGAAGGACCTCGAATAACGCCTACGTGGAGCTAGTAAATTACTCTTAACTTCTCGGAGGGTAAAAATTACGGAGTTGTAAGGCTAGGAACACCCGGGGAGGACTTAAACCTCCGTCGCCTCGCGAGGGGCTATAATTCTCGCGCTATCTACACAGAAATTGCTCCTTGCCTCGTCCGGGCTAGCAGCCACCCGCGGGAATCGCTCGTCATTTATTTATTTTTCCGCTTCCCACCGGGACGCGCACGTCAGAAAGCGCGAAAGATATACCCGAGGACACACGTGATCGAGAGTGCATGCGCTGCCACACGCCATCGCTCGTCCGCGCGAAATGCAGCGGGGCTGCACCTAATATCCGCAGAGCGATCAATTTGGAAGACAGAGCGTGATAAAAGATGATCCGAGAACGAGCCGGAAATTATGATCGCAATAAGAATCGCATCGTAACGAATTGAGATTTGGAACGTTGAAGCTTTATAAAGATTAAGATAATTGCGTGTAAAAATAAATAATAATATAACGATAAAAAATATTTAACAAATTTCTAGGCGGAAATGTAAGAGAGTTTTTAAATTGCATAAATAAATTTAAATGTTTTTTTTTTTATCTTTGAATTTTTATCTCCGTTCATTTAATAATGTCAAATTATATGTATGGTGCATATTAAATTATGATATATATTACAAGCTTAAAAAAATTATTACAATTCTACGTTGTACTATTTTGTTAGAAACTCTTGTTTTGTATAATTCAGTTTATTAAACAATTATAATTTATATATAAGTTTGCGCATAACACGCGCAAGTATTCATTATTTGCAGTTCAATCTTTATAGGCAGCGTCTTATTAAGAACTTTGTGTAAATGAAGACTAAACATCTTTAATAATAAAATCTATATCATGTTTCAAAGTAGTCAGTGTAGTTTCTGGCTGACATACCATTGGCGGATATCCATATCTCCTTAAACTCGAATCCCCATAAGAGCGGGAGCGATAGAAGCGGCGCTGCGAGTAAATCGCGCTCTAAATGCTAATTCGTCCATTTTCTTGGCTCGTCTCGTGAAATCCGTGAAGGACCTTCCCGTTGTAAGACCACCCGCTGAAAATTCGCCCCTCGGTGTCGGGCTTCAGGTGCGAGGGAGGGATATAAGGGGTTGGCTCAACCGTGTCGCTCGGAATATCAAATTATACGCGGTAATGTCGGCATGGTGACTCGCCGGTGTTAAAACGTGGAAACTTTACCAATTTGCCGCGACACGGGTGAAATGATTCCTTTCGACGGAGACACGGAGACAGCTAAACGAGTGTACACGTAAATGGATAATGGGATAACACAAAGGTATACAAGGAACCAAGGGGAAGTCTATTTTTCCTCCAATTAAGTTAAGTGCCATTGTATTATAATTAATGCAAAAATAAACACGCAAGGCATAATTCATTTATATCCCAACTCAAAATCCGAAAGATATTTCCATATTTTATTCAAATTTATTGAAGTTTACCGATACGCTTAGCTTTCCAGTCAAATAAACAAATTATTGTACATTACCAGCATTTTCCTGATACTGACAAGAGGAAATAACTCGTCATGCACATTACGCATGTTAAATAATAAAATATTTCATACGTGGGGTGTAAAATTCACACGTTGCGTAGCGCGCGCATTACAATTTGACAAAAGCGATAATTTAATAATTTGAAACTGCATTATGAAATGCAACTTCCGGCTTCAACGTACAAAAGATATTGTATTCCCGCGATGTTCCCGATTATCGTGATACTTTGTGTAACGTTATATTCAAAAACTAATGAAACCGTCAAAATCGCGCACCACCCGGCGGGACACCGATATCGTTGAGATGATGAGGATTACAATGGAATTAAAAATCCTTTGTGAAAATCAGTGGCCGTTGCCTTAACGCGCCAGTAACCAGGCGATGGCGTCCTATAAAACCGGCGCGCAACAATCGCCATTACCTCGTGCGTACACCGACCGACGGGCGTGTCAGACAAAATTGGTGGAAACGATCGTAATGGAACGCACGCGGAAAGCGCGTCGCTGCACTTACCGCCGTGCACTGCGCCGCTTCCGCGAGGGGGTGAGTCCGTTTAATTTCGATTCGGCGCGCGGGAGGGTAAACGCGGCGGGCGCACGGGCGCTACCTCGGAAAAAAGGCTCGGACTCTCGAACGTACCATCGTCAGTGAATAACACGTTCGCCGGCGTGCTTTATTCGTACGCAATAAATGCCATAGCTCTCCCGCACGGCAACTAAACTACGTGCCCGCTCACGTTATTTTTCGACTCGCACGTTGCGCACGGGTTTCATTCGTTCCATTATACACGTCTCGCGCGTGTTCTATTTTTCGCGAGACCGAGGTCGCGATCGGTCGATTGCACAATTTGATACGGCATGTATAAAAGATGACAATTGTGCCGATTTACTATTTGATTTTGTAGTTAGCCAGAAAGTAAAACTGCACAATTCCCACCTGGATAGAAAATAAAAAGTGCGAATCGATAGCGGCGCGTTCGATCGCGTTATTCGTCGTTACTCGAAATCCGCCTCAGTTTTTCACCGGCGCGCAGTTTTACTCGGTCCGCGTTTTTCCCCTTATCGGATTCGCAACGCGTATTCTGACTGCATATTGCGTATGCAATTAGAGGTAAACGGGAAAAGAATATACAGTCGATCGAAATCATTTACACGTGTAAAAATCAGGAGCTCCTTTCTCTCTCTCTCTCTCTCTCTCTCTCTCTCTCTCTCTCTCTCCTCCCGCCCCCGCTTCCGGAATATCGAGTCGCAACTCGTGCGAGTCTCATTTATCATCTATGTTTCGCTTCGTTCGACGAAATCGAGAATCTAAGTCGTCGGCTGGAGATAAGTTCGTCTTCGATACTCGTTTCGATGATATTCTAATCGAGGGCAATATTCTGCAGGCCCCCATAATTTTGCGAGATAAGCTTTCGTATCTTCGAGCGATAAGGGGCGCGAGGCTTCGAGGCCTCCTCTGAGTTGACGCTCGCGGATTTATGGTCCACGGGCCCTCACACACGTACACATTACACACACACACACACACACACACACACACACACACACACACACACACACACACACACACACACACACACACCACACACACACATCGTACGTACTCAGTAGGGTGCGATGCCGGACCGCCTCGAGAGTACAGATAAAGAGAGGGAACATAAATCTTTACGATGGTAGAGAGGACCACGACGAGTGCCCCTCAAAGCGCGACCGACCGGCTGCTGGCTTGCATGATTTATTTATTTGTCTCTCGTTAAAGTTATCCGCTCGCAAAGTTTCGCGACTCCTTTTGTCGAGAAGCCGCTCGCACGGCGAGTACTCGCCTCGGATACTTCGACGCCTCGACGGCCGAACAATGCACGAGCGTACAAAGGAGAACTTCGTGCTCGACTAGTAGCGTCGGGTCTCGATGGAAATCGAGAGGCATGAACGCGCGTCTCATATCGAACGAGCGAGCGCGACGTCGCGACTTGTCGTTTGGAAACTGAAATTCTCGCCTCTTCGCGCTCGCAAATTCGTGTTTTATTGTATGTGCACGTCGTATGTGCACGTTTAATTAGCGGGCGTGCACGAAGCTCGCGTATGGAGATACACAATGCGATGGCCAAAACGATGGGTTAAGTTGCCGAAATAACTCCAAACTCGACATCGTACACCTCGTACTCCACGCAAAATGCACCAATCTCTCACGTTTACACTCGTCTGCGGACAATAACGGCCAGGATGAAAAGGATATCATTCCTCGAATAGATCTCACGTTATAAATCAATTAGTCAATCTTCAAAAATTTATACCCTCTCTATCATTTAATTTCAATTACAAACTTGGAACAAACTATATATAAATGCATGTAAAACCAATAAACAAAAGATCAATAAATTTTTCCATTCTGTTCGTAATTTAGAATTATATAACATCTGGGTATGATGCTATTAATAAAAATTCACTATACATATTTGCGAAAAATCTAGTTAGATAATAATCATTTCTATATTCGGCCGTAATTTAAAAGTGCTGTCTTATTCTTGCGTTTTAATCGCAAATCGCGTGACAATATTAAGCCATGCGTTTGCACAATCGACCATGTCAGTGTTGGACAGGAGAGAACGTAACGTAATAACGACGATGCGTGCAATCCCGGCACGTTTCTTTAATCCGTTCATCCGTGATACGGATCACGTGCCCGTGTACGTGCGCGTGCACGTGCACGTGCACGCGCACGTGCGTGGATACGCACGGACGCGCAGCATCCGATGAAGATGTAAACGCGCCGGGAGGGATGAAAGCTCCTGGGATAAAGCTCTCGTTCGCGGGGTCGCTTTCGTCGTAGCAGCAGTACTATTCGGGCGATATAAGCTTATTTGACTTTGCGGAAGCATAATCCATTCCGCACACTGTGTTCCTTGCGCGTTGAACTGGATACGAGTACATCGCGAGAGTCTTCCTCCTTTTCCTCCTCCTTCTCCTCCTTCCCTTCCTTCGCTCGCTTCCGCATGCAATTTTTCGTAGTTTCGTTTGCACTTGAAACATTTCCGAAGTACCTTTCCGTGTAATCTCGCTCGTATCTCTGTAACCGTAAGATCGTGAATAACCTGGTAGCGGCGGATTGCAATTTCGCACGATTTCGACACGATTTTAGAAAGCGGCGATAACGACGCTGACGACAAGCAGACCAATTAATTCAATGTGCAAATATTTTCGGTCATAGAGTATGATCTGCTGCATCATAATCATATTCGATATTAATTTGCTTAATGTGTGGACGTCGTTGTTTGCTTTATGCGCGATTTTTGATCGTTTGGTCTAACCGCGATCGATATTGTCGTTATTAGAGCTGATTATTTGTATCGATGCGAAACATATTGGCTCGGGTTGATTTCCATTCGATGAAAGTAATCAGTACAATCGGAAATTTTTTTACCAATAAGATATACATTCGACATTTCCCTTAGCAATTTATCAAAATTTATCGTATAGTAGAACAATCGAGTATGCGCTTCGCACGTGTCCCTAATATTTTTCTTATTTTTTATTTAATTTTTTTTCATTGATTTATCAAATATTATTTATTATTTATCTTTGTCAATAAAAAATATTATAGGTACGTTTTATAAAACTTGTTTGAAACAATTCTGAATGTATCCAAAAGGAAAAGAAAAGTTTTTGTTGATATAATAACAAATAAACTAAAACGCTTAAATGCTTGTAATTAATATCATAACACTATTAGTACTCATAACTCCCTATACACATACACATAACTATCGAAATATACAATTTCTGCCATGATAGTTGCTTACGAAGCAAGTGTAACGAAAGAATTAATCGGCATTATGGAAAAGAGGCTTCGATTTTTCGATATATTTTGTTAATATATGCAGAAGAATTATTTTGTCCTATATTCGCAAACACGTATACACGTATACACGTTCTCGGTATAATCGAATTTGCTTTCGAGTTACGAGTGCGATTGTCCTTCGCTTTTTTTGTCTATTTTTATCAGTGACCTCGTAAAATACTGACCAACCTTGCAGATAGATATCCAATGGTATATGTAAATATTCGTTTATGCAGTTGGTTTCCTCGCCGCACCTCAACGAGTCGATATTTTCTATCCTCGTTTATTACACTGATAAGAATGAGAGCCGGCGATGGTGATTACGCGATCATCTTTTCAGGCCAGGGGGACTAGGTCGATGTCAAACCGGGTTTGCAGTTTATCCTTGTGACACTGAAGTCGTAGTAAGCGCACGGCCATACCAATGTTATAGTATGCACCGATCTTTTTAGATAAGATATACATAGATATACATAAACTATCCAAAATTTTTTATAAAAAAATCTAGAAATTACATAGAAAAAAAATTAATTAATTTTAAATTAAAACTTATATATAAACAAGAATATTATAATTTTCTTAGAAAAATTTTAGTTTTGATTGATGCAAGAATATAGATAAACAAGATATTATAATCTTCATAAGATATTTAGCTTGAACTGAACAAAAGTAAAATACTTGCATCAATTCAATCACATCAAAATTAAAATTTTTAAGAAGATTATAATATTCTTATTTATATATGAGAATATTTATTTTGATTTAAGATTAATTCTTTTTGTGTGTAAAAAATTGTCGAAAAAACTAAAGCTTTAATAACTAAAACAAAAATTTTTTTTCACATTCATTTCAAAATAAATATGCTTTGAAATTATATTTTTAAACATTACTTTCATTATTACTTAAATCAATTACTAGTATTAAATAAAATTAAAATTAAATAAAATTTTATAAACTATTCTTTCTTTTTTATTTCATATAAATAATTTGAATATATCATCTCACATTGAAAATTTATTTAGTAATTAATAATTTCATTTAGTCAACCGACGTGATTGAATATTATCATTATTTTTTATGATTGGGATATATGCTTATTACATTTTTGTATCACTAAAGATGATTCAAATTTGAGTCGAAATATTTGGTTTTTTTTTTTATTAATAAATATTGTTAAAATTAAAAATATAATTGCGCACTGTTTACAGCGCTGATTCTCATTAGCCATTGTTCATTAAATAATTATTTCAATTCTTAGAAAAATGTGAAAACATTTAATTATATTTTATTACGCAAATTATATATATATATATATATATATATATATATATATATATATACATATATATATTCGGTAAACAACACTGTATGCAAGTGATAGTACATTCTGTATATCTGTATATCATGCGAACTGTTATTTCTGTAAGTTATTGCGCGAATCCAATTGCACCTGTATAAAAACTATATGGAAAGAATAATAAATTCTGAAAAATGCCGATATAATTTGTTTCAGATGCACACAATGTGCACAGTTTAATCGAAACTACGTTCAACGAAATCCATCGAGATATATGTAACACAAGTGTACGCTGCACCTGTGATATATATAAATATAATACACCTGTGATCGTATAACATTTGTGACTCGCTAAGTCGTTTTTGTTTGTTATCAAGTGAAAAATGAAAAAAACCTTCAAAGAGGATCAACAGACGTATTTTATCTCAAAATATTCGCTCATTAACTATTAAATTTATAGAATCACTATATCATGATAACGAATAATATTGAACAATACATTCCTTCGAGTCTATTTTGTATTCATTCATATACGTTTCTGCACGACTTTCATAAAATGTAATGCTGTTAGACTTTCATAAATTCCAATATCGTTGATGCAAAAAGTTCTCTTGGTCGATCGAAAGCTGCAACGTGGTTTACGATCGAAATCAATGGAAATATCGTGCTGATATGTGCAACCGATGCATTCGCGAGTACCACGGTATGCATGTGTGTGTGTGTGTGTGTGTGTGTGTGTGTGTGTGTGTGTGTGTGTGTGTGTGTGTGTGTGTGTGTGTGTGTGTGTGTGTGTGTGTGTGTGTGTGTGTGTGTGTGTGTGTGTGTGTGTGTGTGTGTGTGTGTGTGTGTGTGTGTGTGTCAAATACATGTGTATTGCCATTTAATCAAAGCTTTTTGTGTATAAATGCGATTGAATACGTTCAATGAACCGCTCCCCGGGCGTCGCTTAAATTGTTAAACGAATTTCATTTCGGTCGGCATTATATCGCTGACCGACGCTATCCACGACTTATTATTTCGTTGATGCCGCATCACACCAGCGGTGAGTTCCATTAATATTGCCTTAAATACTTTATTGAAGTTAATGGAGGTTCGTGATTATCTCTTAACAAATTTTATATTTATATAAAACGTCGCTTTGCGTTACGACGATGAGACGGTGTGGTGCACGTGTCAAAACGATTAATCCTTCATTCGCATATCAATTATGCTGAAATTACGCCTTAATAATATTAAGCTTTTGAAATGTATTAATTACCAGTTGGTTTACACACGAGATATGTATATTAAGTGCATAAATCAGCGCGTGTGGAACAGCACTTCGTAAATAATCATAAACACGTTAGCGAATTTATGAACATAAATCGAAAAATTTGTAAATGCTTTCAGAATGCTTTAATTATACTTGTATACACAAATATAATTTCAATATCACTTACTAGCTGATAGGTCATATTTCCAATATAATGTAAATTGCTATTATAATCTATTTATATAAGAAATAAATCTCAATTTTAACCGCTGTTTAGAAATAGGATAATTGAAATTTGTAGATTCTTTATATTTGTCTCGCTGTCTCGCCTATTACACGTTCGAACTAAGTGTACATCATGCGTTCCTGGCATGGGATACACGCAGTAAACACATGCTCCGCGGAATTCGCGATGTAACTCACGTTCCTCGAAATTAGGACGAGAGAACGTTGTTTGTCGCGCACGACTCGCGTTCACTTCTTGCGCCCGATTGACATAGATCGCTAAATAGTTCGATAGCGTTTTCCGGCATCGCCTTTACCGTCGTCTCGTATTCCGAACGAAATTAGTGATCGTTGTCGCATTTGCCGTGAGAAGATTTCCGATTTCGTATTCTCGAAGATCTCCGTTGATTAACGCGAGAAGATTTCTGCTGTGTCATCCGCTATTTCAATAGCTGAAACTACCGAAAGCTATACCGCTCTCCTCGACCTTTAATTATGTGCATGGTGAATAAACCATATTTTTGCAAATACAACGAAATTGTTCGATACCCGATCTTTCCGCCTTGATACACGGCTCCTTCCATATAAAGAACTAGGTAGGTAGAACTAGCCACCCGCGAACAACCGCTAATGAAATAATTCCGTGCAGTGCCAGCAAATAATTTTGCTCAATCTTATGTATATCTATTTATCTACACCACACACACACACACACACACACACACACACACACACACACACACACACACACACACACACACACACACACACCACACACACACACACACGCACGCACACACAAAATATTTTATTCAAATGCAAATATTAACATTGCAACCACAGCTTTGTGAAACAAAAGTTCAATATGCTGTAGAAAATGCAAAAATTATAAACGTCAGAGTTTTACAGCAAATACATCATATATTTAAATTACAATATCCGTTATACTGTAAAATATTTCATGCCAGAAATATTCGTGATTGTCGAAAAATATAAGGGTATCGAACATCGAGATTTTATCAGTTTCGATTTATCGGGGATATTATTGCACCGTTCTCATTCGAGAAAGTGCTTGATTTCGGGCGCATTGGGTCAATTTCCGAAAAAAAGCCATAGCCTACATGCATGTATATCGCGCACGTAGCTGACATTACGATGTCATTCTGCGAATTCACTCCAGCAAAATTTAATTTTCCTTTTCATGAATTGAACTGTGATTGGCTCCTCTTCCTGAATAGCTGTGCGCCGAGCAAGTTTTGCTCGCCACTTTGCTCGCTTCCGGTCATAACCCGATTCGTGACAGCCTATGCAATCTATTGATACCCCTATTGGACTTTCATACTCTCGACTTCTGCAATTTAATTTTCGCAAGGACTTCCACATTACTTCTGTGAAGTCGGCACTTCGTTTTTAGAATTTCAGATATAATTGATAGAGTTCTCTTTCGTTCCCTTTCAGAATCATTCCAAAGTTTTTAATAATTCAAAAAGTTAAAAAAATCCAATTAAATATAAAAACTAGAGATCTAAACAACAATTTCATATCTTTATTATACAAATGGAACTGGAAAAATGAAATAGATAAATGGAAATGAAAAATTGAAAACTTCTCACATTCGCGGTTGCGATATATAAATAATATTGAAGTATATATATATATATATGGAAAATACATTGAAGTTGTAAAAAGATAGATTGGCATTCTTGCTATTTGCGAAATTCGCAATTATGTGCATGAAATAATAGCGATTTATAGAGAAAATTATATATACATTTGAATAGAATGGCCCCACAGGAACAAATATACGGTAATTGTTCTCGAAACTGTGTGGGTCATCAAGGTCCATCTATCTCAAGTGTATCGAACGAAATTTTTGTCTGTTTGGCCTCGGTCAGTGACTCCTGTATTTTGTAATACCTAATGTTCACGACCTCATCAAATCATGTTCGTGAGCAAACAATGCCACGGTGTCAAAAATCCCCTAATCACGACCCTGAAATTAGTGGAATTGGAATTAGTTGTACGCCCATAACACATATAGGAAGTAATTTAAAACACACTAAAAAATAAGCGGCGAACATTTTGCTATCACTTTAATCTTTATGATTCTTTTTATTTTCATTTAGTAGTTTAAATTAATAAATAATTAATTAATTATTATAAAATTAATAAATTAAAAAATATTATTATCATATCTCTTTGAATGATTACATCGCGTATAAACGCGTTCGTTTTATATAGATATAAATCTATATAAAACGAACCCACGTTCTAATAAGTAATTACTCATAATTTACGTGAATGTCAATTCGTTATAAGCCAATCTTATAACAAATATATCTTATAACAAATATGTTGTTCTAATAAAAAAATTATTACCGTTTACAGCAAACGTTATTAAAACCCGATAAACTTAACGTGAAATATCAGACTGAGATATTTTCAGTGTGATTGTAACCATGACGAAATTAAACTTCCGTGTCTGCCATGCTGTCTCGTCTACGAGTCTCGAGACGAATCCGGTTATAGGAATACTTCGCGTTGTCTGATGAGTACCGGTAATTTGAACGATGTCCCGCCGCGTCGTAGGTGGACTTACGACGAGAGAGGGGAAAACGAAGAAGGTGAAGTGACACGAAAGTGCGCGGTGCTATAGATGCGAGAGCCACATCGTATCGCGGGACAAAGAGTGGGTCAAGTTCAACGGAACGTGGATGGAGTAATAGTGAAGTTACTTTCGCTTTCATATCCCCGCAGCGCGTACCTGTGATCGCACATGCACCTGCACAAGCGAACTGCACTTGGACGTGCGCTTGCACATGAACGTGTCCTCCCCTTCATACTCGACTCCCACGTGGACACACGTGTCCACCTCATCGATTTATACAAAGTTTGAGAAGCAATTAGTGTAATTGCATATTCATAAGAACATGGACATTAAAAGTAATTATTTAATTAATTTTTCACACGATCAGAAAATTATCAAATCTATTCTATTAAAATATGAATATTCATAAATTCGATGTATAAAATTGATATGAGAAAGTTATAATTATCAAATCTATCCTATTCTATCTAGAATATATTATAACTATAATATCTACATTTCACAATCAGATCAAATTCTCGCAATTTTTTATCTTACATTTAATAATATACAGAGTACTCAGTATGTGTTTTTATTTCTTCATTTGCTTTAGTTCTTACTGTATGCTACAGTACGCATCTTTGTTTCATCATTATGTTAAATGAAGTGTTTTTCCTTTTGGAGAAAAAGCCGAGGGAGCTATCATAACAAGGAAAAACAGAAACTATGTATCAATACTGTCAGCTATTCAAGTACGTGGTGTTCTACATTTTTTTAATTGATCTCTGCGGGTAATCTTTTTTTTTTTTTTTCATTAATATTCATTGACTATCGCGCGACAAGAGATAAATATCGGGAATGGTCCCTTCTAGAATCTCATTGACCTATGCAAAAAAATCACGGACTCGATTTTTATCCTTGGAAATCCAGTAACTAGATGTCGAAAGTTTGCTAATGTCAAGATAAACATGAGATAAATTTTAAGATACTCGTAGATTGCTCCTTTTCTAGGCAGCTGAACTATTTCTTTCAATTCCTTAGGACGTTTCATTACTTACCATTTTTCAACTTTTTGATTCGCACAAGTGATATATTAATAAGATATTACTAAAAATGGTAAAGTTCAAAATTGTCCAAAATAGAAGAAACAAATTTTAATTATATGTAACTTGTTCATTTCTTATTCAAATTTATAAAATTATCATCGAAATTACACAGAATACACACGTACACATTTCGTATAATTGCATAATGTAACAATTAGCTCGTGAATACCGAAAAAACGAAACGGTAGAATTTTCTTTCATAATCAAACTTGCAAAAAAAAATCAAAACTTCAATAAATATATTTATATGTACATATATATATATATATATATATATATGTTCATATATATATATATATATATATATATATTGTTGCATATATTAGTAAATATATATATTAAATACATATAAAATTTAATATAAAAGATATATGTCATATGTATATATTTAATATATATATTTACCAATATGTGCAATATTTCTTCAACAATATGGGACAGTGATAGGCACATGGAACCTATATTCCAAAACTCCAAAATCATGGCACATTACCGCGAAGATAGAAGTAGAAATCGGAATTCTCTTGGAACCCCGCCGGGTATAATTCTCGTGGACACTATTCTACCGATGGGTATTGCACAACCTATTACGAAACTCTCGTGGACGACAGCTCCCGTTTCCTGATTATCCTGCCCACCTGTCACAGCGATTACTCGTAGATACATAATCCGATTGCCGTTTGCCGATGACAGGCAACGTCGTACAGAACGTATGCACGTGCGAGCTATGATTACATACGATGACCGTGTTTATTCGCCGCAGTAACTGGTGCCGGACCGTCCGAAGATCTGGGACCGCGCGTGCATTTCACGTAACAGCAGTATATACAAGTTTCATAATTGCAATCACGATCTCTGACGCTACTGTACATCGCAAGCGTACATTTCGCGTCTAAAAGCATCATCAAACGCATCAAGTCAAATTATAAATACAGAAAGAATATTCAATTTGACTAATGCATATTTTGGAAATGTCAGATTTAGTAGATATGTTCTCTTCGTTATTTATAAAATTCTTTGAACGTGTTATATATGCAAAATCACTTTTAATCTTGTTACCGTATCAGTAAATAATAAAAGCATTTCTCGTAAACAAATGTATATTTTAATTGTTCCAATTAGTACAAGTAAATGAAAATAGACAAGTAAAATATCAAATGTTCTAAATTGTAAATTTCAAAATTTTCATCTTTGTGCTACATATAAATTTTTCTCTCTAGACCGTTTTATTGATCATAAACGTCGTAATTGACTATGCCGGTTTGCAATAATATTTATACTACATGTGGCAAACGTGAATACAACTGAAACAAGATTTATAGAATCACGTGGTAAACCTTGGCACGTAAAAATTGATGGAAGCTATAAATCAATTTTACTTTCAATACATATGTGCGATTAAATGCTCGCACATACTGGTCGACGAATTTTCGAAAATTCGATTATTGTATCCTTCGACCCTTGATCAATCTACACTTCCTCGCATAGACTTTCGTTTAACGCTCCACCTTGAAATTCACCAGGGTCTTCAGGCTTTATCGATGGATTTCCGCCGCGAACAAGCATGCGGGTGACACTGTGTATCGATGGTCACGAGTCGTTGTCAGATCTGAAGTTCATGGTCTCGCGACACACCACGCATCGCGGAAAGCAACGACAAGGGCGATGACAGAGAAAGAAATCGAAACGAGAAAGATGTGATCGTGCGTGGCACGATGTATAAAGAAGCGCCGGCAACAATGAGAGTGAGACACTTTTTGATCGTCTTCTGACAAAGGCTGCTTTTCCTTTAGGAAGCAGTCAACATCTGGGTGTGTTTTAAAATTCACGGTTAATATTAAAAATTTATAGTTTACGTAACATGTATTTTATGTGTATATTACAAAATAAATATATCTAAAACATATATAAATAGTATAAAATAAATTACATATATAATTTATTTTATATTTTATATATATATATATATATATATATATATATCTTAAATATAAGAATTAACTGCAAATACCTGCCGAAAAGTGTCGATTGAGTTTGAGCAAAACTGTAAGTGAAAACCAATTTGCTTTTCAAAGGGTGTATTTTAAAATTTATTACTACCTCTGATATGTATACGTTAACTATAGATTTTCAATACTAATAGTAGTACTAATAATAGTAATGAATCTTAGAATACATCCATATGTGTTGATTATGTGTTTCCTAAAGAAAAGCAGTCGAAGCCTTAGCGGAAATAAAATGTTTGGTATGGAGTATTCAAGATTCAATGTATTGACGTTTGTTTTGTTCTTCGGAATTTTATTCACATGGATTCAGGCTGAATACACTAACTGTAAGTAGATCCTCATCAATTTATTTTTGCTGTACTATTAAAAAAGATATTACAATATGTAGTAAGTGGGCAAATGAGAATCAGCGCTGATTCTTATTTGCCCATTTACTACATCATATCTAATACCGAGAATCACCTCTTTAATATTTAGATATTATAATGTTTCTAAAGAATGTAATATTACTTAAAAAATTAATTCTAAATTCTAAAGAATATAATATTACTTAAAATTATTTAAATGCACATAAAATTGATGTTTATAAAAATTAACTAAAAAAAGTTTAATTTTGTTAAATATTATTTTTTAAATCTGAAAGCTAAATTTTTAATATGACAGAAAAATATTCTCTACAAAATCAAAACGATAATTATGGATGTGCTTAAAAATGATGAAAAAATAAATCATTATTTTTATAATTAAACCGAAAATTATTTTTTTAAATTTTATAAAATAAACATTATAACTTAACTTGCAATACAAACAATTCTTAATGTATAATATTTGTGTTTAAACTTTACATTTAAACTTAAAATATTACAATTTTCTTTGTAACAATAGTATTTACGTTAATTACATCTATGCATTTTACTTTCAATTCTGTATATATATATATATATATATATATATATATATATATATATATATATATATATATATATATATTACATTTCTTATTCTCCAATTACGCGAATGTTATTTTATTCATTTTGTGTTGTAGCGTGCAACTCGAAATATGATGCCATACTGGGTCTTATTACGCCCAGTAATAGTAATAACGAAATGTTCATAAAGCATATGTACTATCACGTGCAGAAGGCGCTCTTGTGTACTTATTTTCGTAGCTATCCGTGAAGTGGAACCTAAAGCCTCTTCTGTGGTTCTCAAAGTTTAGGTAGCAAACTTACTTTATCAAACTACACAACATCTATAACAAACTCTGTATTAGTCAGTTCACTCGAAACTCTGAGAAGCTCGCCAACTATTCCCGTTGCAATTAATTTTTCGAAAACTTATTTACTGCGTGACGTATAATACAGCATACCTTACTTGGTTATTATTATTCCGAGAAGTTTGAATAACGGTCTTATTTTAATTCTAATAGATCACTTCACTACTTTATCCATCACATGGATATAAAAAAATATTTCTTTGGATAAAAATTATTTTTTGTAATTTCTTTTGCAATTTTTCTCATAATAACGATAATTTATAGTTTCAGATCTACAGTATCAATTCTTTTTTTTAATATTGACAATTATGCACTTATAAAAGTCTGTGAATTTGATAAACTCAAATGACTATGCGGATCAATTATTCCTATGAAGAAGACAAAAAAAGACTTCGTATTTTATAAACATACAAAACGTGCAATATTAAATGTGCTATTAAAAATTGAAATACGTTCGCTACTTTTATTGGAAACAATATGGAGTAAATAATTTCTTTGTTTAATAAACGAAATACGCGTATCATAAAGTTAATACAGAATCGGAAAAGCGTTTAATCGAACGTAATTTAATTTTCGTATATTGCTAGAATCTCTAATAAAATTATCGAATTATTTATGAAAACGATAGTAAAATGAAATATAACATTGTATGATTATTATTTCATAACTTAACTATATCATTATTATTTCATAACTAGCGTACATGCTGTTAGCCAGATGCATTTATCATGAATAATTGTCAATTTAGTTATCTTAAAAAAGATTAAATTATGATAGTAATTGCGAGTAAATGAAGCAGTATAGAAGATTATTGGCAATTTTTTGCAAATTGATGAACCTTTTATAAAGTCAGGTGTATCAAAATTTTTCAAAAATTAAAAAAAGAATACATATATATTATAAGTGCATTTTATATTGCAATTCGTTGTTGACTCACTGCCAATGATGAAATTGGCCGACAACGTCCGCTCCCAAGCTTTTCTGTGAGTTTCGCGTCCATTTAACCGGAGTGGAGGCATTAGATGGTGAACGGAAGTCAATGGAGAATTCGAAATAGAAGCTTGCGGATTATGGTGAAACACCGGAAGTTAATAAACCGAATTTAGTGTTTGCCATTAGCGTAGCGAATATTCGCTCCCTGCCAACCGATACTCAAGAGTAACTTAACGAGAGAACAATGCGGAAAAAAATACATAACGAAATTAGACATAGACATCGCGAGATAGATCAATGTATTTCCGTCATAATTTATATAGACTTTAGATAGATTAAACTTCCTTCAACTAATCTAGAAATAAAATCGCTAGTAATAATATCGATTGTACTATTAAAAAATATAACGTAGTTAAATAAAACGGATGTTTTAATTTTTCGATAGACCGGAAATATTTTAACAAGTTACATTTTTACTATTGTTTAAGTATTTGATGCGACAGACGACAACCAAAAGGCGAAATGTTAATGCATGCTGATAAAAGGTACCGAGCACACAACTAATCGAACTAATATGGTTAATAGAGCTTGTTAATCATATAATTGTAATCCTATTTGTAATTTATCTGATTGTAGATAAATTATATGCCTTGCGAATCGCACGTTGGTGAATTTACACTTACAATTAGTTTGATTTTCCATTTGCATTTGTTCGTTAAACGTTAAACTTTATAAATTATAACGTATTGCATATTGTAATAACATATTGCATAATTCAAAGTATAAGAAAATTTCTTACGAATAAATCTTTTAAGAAATCTCAATTTTTTTTATCGAGACACATTTTCTAGTAAACTGGGCATGTATCTGTAAGTAATTGTCTTTTAATATCTATCATACTTCCATATTTTTGCAAACAAATAGATACAGGGATGGATAAATATTTCATTCTGTGTGTCAAAATTCGACGGCCAATCGACCGAACGATCGAGATAAAATGCATGCGCTTGGAAAAAATGATAGAATTAACGCGCCGCAAAAAATTGTCTCCCATGTTGATTTACGTCCGAAAAAGCTACCGTGCTAGAGACAGCGCGTTGATAGATTATTTGAACAACACGTTCCCGTGCATAATGCAGGTTGTATAGAGTGTCATTATCTCGTTTACAATTCACTCTTTAGCGCGGAACATCAGACAGAGCGCCGGCGTAAATTTAATAAAGGTAATTATTTGTTTTACCGGCATTAAAACGGCCATTTCTATTAAATATTTAGGCTATATATTATGTGAAAGCGTAGCAAAGTGGTTTATTTATCGGATCGATAACTGCCTACCAACCATTCCTTCACTTAACAATTGCATTGATTGTTATTGGGCATTAATTTCACGCATCGTGACTGGATAATCAACCGTGAGATTATGCAACATACTGCGGGTGCGATATAAAATTAAAAATAATTACTCTTTTATACTGTTGAGGCTGAATAAAATTTTGATAATTATTACCATTCGACAGGTCGTAATCAGCATCTGCCGTCCATTAAATAAATTATTTTATCGTATGCTTGAAATTCTATACTCAAAGCTTGCGACGGAGGTTATTTATTTTGCATAAATATATACTTCGATATTATTAAAATATTTTTCACGAACTCGGTTGACTCGTTTTAAATCCCGCAATTTGTAAATAAAATGTAATCGGTATTACATGGAAAAATATTCTTCGCATGAAGTATTCGACTCGGACACTACCGTTATTTCAGTTGATAAACAAATTACGTTTGCACGCAAATTACGTTGCTGTTACGTCGCAGTTTACGATCATTCAAATTTATGATCGCGTCGAAAACCGAAAAAATGTGGTTTATCACTAACAGAAAAAATAATTACATATTTTATGAAATTGAGGAAATAAACTTGGTAGAGTGATGTTGCGAAAATTTTCAAATTATTTAACAGAAAAAAACACAGTTATATTTTTGGTATCAAGGCTGTTATTTGATAGATGATACGTTGAATGTATGAAATGAATAAGCAGATAAGCCTTACTAAAGACCGGAAGAAAAAGTATATGACCTCAGTTGAGTAACTCAACGACCGTTCAAAATCTTGATGGTATCAAGAAGGTTTTTTAATCCATTCGAGATCACATAGGCTTTACAAACTTCTGACAAATTTATGATTTATTGCAAAAGATATGAAAAAAAGATAACACGAAATATCCATTATAGATGCATTTGCATGTGATATAAATACAAATTACAGAGGCACATTTAGAATAAATGTCAGAATTTACTACAGCCTCTCTTTATATACATACATACATATATATACATATATATATATATATATATATATATATAAAATATACATAAATTAAGATAAAAATGTCTAAATTCTTTTTATTTTCTAATCATTTAAAAAGTATGTATGTCGAATATGATAAATCATATTATGAGAATAATAACGGTCTTTGGATATTTCTCACATTTGACAGGAAACAATTTGTACGCCATCATAGAGATATCGAATTTGTGAGATTTATTGGATAAAAGCGAATTATCTGTGATGATATAAGTACATTGCTCTTAATACGTGTAAAATTGGATCGCTCCCGCTTTAAAACATTGGCGCGTTAAATGCATTACACAGATTTTGAATTTGTAACAGTCTGAATTGAGAGAACAGAGAGAACACTTGATATAATTACTTGGTGAGTAATCTATAAAGTACTTTTTATCTCGTTGGTTTTCCAGGTGAGATATTAAGTTCGAAATTGTTCCGACAGACGTCCATGGCGCGACAGATGTCTCCAGATTTATCTTATCGTTAGCAGAGAATCAATATTGAACGAAACTTAAACTTTTTTATATCTAACATATATACACAAGACAAAGTACATTGCAACATCGCTTAAGGATTATTCATATTTCATTCATACTTAAGGATATTTCATTTTCATATTTAAGGATATTTCATATTAATAATACTTAATTTCTTCTAATATAATTTTCGAATTTTTCTCCATTGATCATTTTAATCAATTATGAATGTTGTACAATATTTTCATCACTCGATGACATGACAACGTCGTTTCTCACCCTTATATCTTCACGGATTCGCGTGAGATCCATTTTGCCAATACAACAAGCGCGATTTCGACTGCCAAGATATCATCGATTTACGACCAGTGCTTCTCCAAAAACACGTGAAAAGAGAGAGAAAGAGAGAGAGAAAGAGAGAGAGAGAGAGAGAGAGAGGGAGAGGAGGGAAGGAGAGAGAAAATTTCTTTTTTCGACACTCCCCAAGCACAATCGACTCGATTGAAAGGATAAACGGAGGTTTGGTGCCTCCGCGCCAAACCTGGTCACCAAATCGAGGCATCGGTCGTATTATCATGATCGCGGCCCCAGGCTGCTTTTGACATATCTATTACGCGTTTCGGAATAGAGGCGACTTCGAATTCTATGCCACCCGACGCCTCCCTCCCGGCCGCTTCGACGTGCTTTCCTCGCCCTGTTGTAGAAGAGCGACGGGAGGGGGGGGGGACGTGCAGGCGTAGAGGTCCAATTAATCAGTCGGGGCGTGAAACGAGAGGAGGATTGACTCGTGGAGGAGGGAGGGGGAGGATACAGAGCGAGAGGTACAGGGAAGAGGGTAACCGGGTGGTTCTGCACGCGGGGCAGGGACGTCGCAGGGATTGTAGTGACAGATCCGCCGTATCTGTCCCTATCTGCTCGAGGCATTAAATCCGTGCGACGCCAAGCGCTATGCCGCCACCAGAGGGGATCCGCTCAAATCGGTTAACATTTCGGTAACGCGGCGATTTCGAGTTTCAATTAAATGTAACGCCGTTGGCAGACGTACCGCGCCGATCAGGTCGCGCCAAGGCGGATTTTAAGACTGCAATTTCTCCGATTTCAACAAATTCAATCAGAGATGAAGAAAAATTCGTAACATATTACTTTCAAAAGCGTCTATTTCTTTTCCAATATATTGTCAATTGCTTCTCATTTAATTGAGCCAATTATTTGTTTCTTTTCCAATTACACATATAATTAAAGTTATAAAGAAATACAAATCAATTTTGTAATTTCTTTTAGAAAAATGAATTCTTTTTAATTAAAATTATATTTTATAATTAAAATTATATTTTTAAAATTATATTTATATATTTGTAAATTTAAAAATACATAACAATAAAAAACTTAAATGATGTCTTAGTAATAATAATTTAAACAAAAGAAATTGTTAAAAATAAATCATTAAAAAATTGTTCACAATTATCTTTCAATTATCTTTCAATAGCCAAAACGATGTAATTGATGTAAGTTAATTATTATTGATTAATAATATAATTTATGATTATTGTCTATAACATTCTATAATCGTTGATTGCAATGTGCTTTTACAAGCTTAAATAACTTTTCATAATATTTCAATTAAATGTCTCAATAAGGATAATAATTTACATCGCTAAAAGTTAATTAAGTTAATTATTTTTCGAAAGTTTTCTATGCAACAATCAAGATCATTTTTGCCTGTCTCTTAATTTTTTGCAATATTTATGCTTTATCATAGATATTATGAAAGTTTATCATTTTATAATCATTTTATTATGTTATCATTTTATAATATCTATTGTAAATTTTTTTTCAAAAAAATCCTATTATCGCATTAGTTTTTTTAATAATTTTCGGCAAATTTTACGAGTAGAATCTGTTACATCCTTAAAATTGATCGTATTGTCACATTGGTGATTCTGACATTCCTACCATAACGCGGAAGTCGCTCTACTCATTTACGCCACGTCACGAACATTAATCATCAGATACCAAGGAGGATCGATAACCTGTCAATATGCTCTCGTCAACAAGAGTGCAGATGGTAATTCCCTACGGATCAGAATAATCGAAACATGAAGCGATGACATTACTAATAACATTTAATAATAACTGTAATACTTGAGGTGATCCTTGATTTTTTTTAGCTTTTCAGATAAACTCGTAAACAATGTATTGTAACCATTAAAGCGGATCAAGTAAATGAAGTAAGAAGAAACATAAAAAAAGCCATAAAATTCTATAATTTTCTATATTTTAAATATAGTATTATTTATAAATATTGAATAAATGTTGCATTTCTTTAAAAAACCTATCAATAACCTGTCAATAAATTTTTGTATAGAAATATACAAAAACGAGGATGTTAAAAATGCACTGCGAAAACGACGTATTAATTGGATGTCCAATTAATTTCGTAAAAGTAAAATGTTTTTCTGACTTAATAAGATAGAAGACTAACGACGAGGCGATGGTGTGGCTGAAGAATATCGTTAAACAGATTATACGGCGCATCGTATTTAATTTGGCGATTTTCTAGATTCTCAAGGTGCCAATACTTGTCTTTGCTTTATTTATCAACAAAAAGAAAAAAATAAGCTCGAGTCAACATTTAAGACCGTGCCGTTATCAATTGACGTTAGTGGATGTCGAGCGAGTTGAGCATTTACATCACATCTCGGAACGCCATCACCGAGGCAATTAATTGTTATCGAGCATTAATCGAGGAAATCCGTATTTGATAGTGGCAGATGTTCCATGCGGCAGGAGCGAGAGACGAGAAGCAAGGATTGTCGGAGGTCAGAATGCGGCACCACGTGAATTTCCATGGCTCGTGAGCATAACAAGAAAAGGAGGTCACTTTTGTGGTGGCGCCATCGTAAACGACAAATTTGTATTAACAGCAGCGCACTGTCTATGTTCGTGAGTATTGTGACGAATTGTATTTCTTTTTTTGTATACAAAAATTGCAAATTCTTAATATTGACGCGATGGTTCGAAAACTAATTTTTAAATTTTAAACACATAGAAAACGTTTAAACCTCCCATTAATATTTATATTAAACAAGATTTTACATGAGAAGTTTAAACAGAAATTTTTCAAAATTGGAAGAAGTATACAACAAAGAATCTAAGTCTTATGTATAATTAGTTATGTATAATTATTTCAATTTTGTATTTTTGATACATATTCTTAATTTCTGTATATATATTTTTATTTTTGTAAAAAATAAACGTGCTAAAAAAAATTAAAAACTAAAAGCTAAAAAATTATATAAATAAGAATATATTATTGGCATAAAATATAATATAGTTCGTTCTTAATTTTGCTTGTATTCCTGTAACAAATTTTCAAAAGATGCATCTTCATTAACGAAGTACATAGTCTGTAAAGACTAAGTCCTTTACAAAGTAGGCTTTAATTTCAACGGTCGATCTAAAACTTACAATTTCTTGACAACTTTTAATAGGATGCTCGTATATTAAATCTCGTTAAATCCGCCGGAGGCTTGATTATTATCTGAAAGGTTATCTATGTATAAAATATTCCATTTGATTTTATCGAAAATTATTACATTTCAGTTTTGTCAATTTTTTACTTAATAATGATAGATTTTATTTTTAAAGTTTAATTGATAAGACGTTTAATATTAAAATTGAAAACTTGTAATAAATGATAATAATTTTTGACATGGTAATTAAAGAAAAAATTACGATTTCTTTAAATTAATGAAAGAAGAATTATTCTAATATTTATATTAAAAATTCCAATTTTAATAATTCCATATTTATATTTAATAATTTCATATCTATGTTCCATATCGATTTTCAATATTGTTTTGAAATTTTTTAATTCAGATTTCAAAATATTAACAGTTATTCAAATTTATAATTGCGGTAGATATGTGCAAGTCTATCTCATTTGCAAACTATCCAGCTTCTAAAAAAAATTGTATACAGCGAAAAATAAATCATGTCTTCAAAGAGAAAAGAACTTGATATGCACGTATAAAAATGATGAAATGATGAAACGTAAAGTCACTGCAAAATTTAACCAAAGTTACAGAAATATTCTTCTGCTGTTATTGCTAATTAATCAATAAATATATATCGCTTCTAATAATAATAATAATAATAATAATAATAATAATAATTTAAGATAGACAGATAGATAAAAATGATTTTTGTCATTGATAATGATTTCTAGTTTTACCTTCGGACAATACTAGTCAAAGTAAGCGAACGAGATTTAAATAAATCGTCTTTTTTAGAAGGCGCATTATAAATAAATCACTATCACTGCGCGGCAGACGAGTTGCACGGCTACAGTAGCGATATATGCGGGACAGCTTTCGTGTAGATATAATTAAACGGGCGAACAGAGCCATAGCTGGGTGGGCAACAAAACGTGCAGATATTGCGTATCCCTTTCGGTCACTGAACAGATTACAGAGGGACGGGATGGAGAGGGCGATAGGGGCTGTTCGGGGGCGACGAGCAGCCGTAGAGAGAATTCAGCGTCGAGCTTTGGCGTTGTAAACCATGATTGCGTGTAGATTACAGACCACTCAGTAATTGCTAGCGGCCATGCAAAACGCATGGAAAACGTTGCAACAAGATGCGAGGAGGAGGGAAGGGGAAAGGAGAGGGAGGCGTGAAAATGAAGGTGACTGTGTTCACTATCGTCTCACTTTACCCCCCCATCCCTTTCTCCCTTTAGTTTTTCTCACCGCTTGGTATCATTTACGCGCAAAAACGGACAACCCGACGCTCACCAGTGATATCTAACGCCTCGCTGCGTCAAATTTATAGCGACTGGATCCCTCGTTACCGTGTATCGAAGAAAAAAAAAATTGGGATAAAATTCATTGCAGCTTCCTCTTGGCATTTTTAGTGATTCCAATTAATATAAGCGCAACAGTGGATGATCGGTTTAAAAATATTGTTATATAATCTAAGATTTTTATTAAGTAAAAATATTATTTTCATCCTATAATTATTTGTTTCGATATGTTACAGAATTAAAATTTTCAAATAACTTGTGAATTGCTAGAAAATTGAGTTATTAAAATTATTAAAATATTAAAATTAGTTAAATTATTAAAATTATATTTAAAGAAAATATAATAATAATTGAATATATTTTACCAAATAACGTATAAAAGGTCTTCGATATAAAGTAAGATTTATATTTAAACATGACTTATAGCTGCACGAATAGAAAATAGAATTCGCTAGATTAGCAAATGATTAAACAAATTATAACACGTTGCCCTATCGAACTGGTGACACGGCAACCAATTACTATTAATACAATACGTGCGCTGTGAATAATATGGTTGATTAATTGTCAAGCAAGCAGATATGAATTATGTCTCTATAGTGATACAAGAACTGGCAGCCTAGCAACGCAGCATCGATATTTCTCGTTCGACAATATCCCACGGTAAATTAATGTTCAGCAATACCTTATTACTAATGTCATTCTGCATGCAACTCTGCATTGCGTAATTCACGGACGCATTCGTGTACCGATATAGTAGTGCCAAGAGGGCCGCACGATTTAACGAGCCGGACCGAAATTAATTTCAATTGATTTCCCGATTCAGCATCCAATTAATTTTTAACGAAGACGCCAATAAAAAATAATGAATTCTATTATAGTTCCGGATAGCAAATATTATTCACACAATAAGAAGAGAATGCAACTGGAACGGTGTTGATTGAACAATTTAATTAAGTCTTATCTTAATTTATTTTAATAGATTGAAAAATCTACGTTTAATCCTATCTTTTGCTGCACTTGTTTTTTAAATGAATGAAAAAATAATATGGCATTTAAAAATTAATAAATTAGAATATCTGTACTTTCTATGTTTTCTGAAAATATATTACTCTTGAATATATATTTCATACATAAATTTATGTGTGTACATATGCATGTATATATGTATATATTGCTGAAACTAAATTAATAATAAAATTTTATTTTATCATGATGATCGAACAAATATTAGAATAAAATAATTATATATACATATATATATATGTTTTTATTTAGATATAATGAAATATTTAATAATCAAATAATTCACACTAATGACTCAATCATTATAAATCAAAGTTCCGATTTTTCTACAGTATATCCTTGGTAATACATCTACATATTGGATAGAAGAGAATAATAAAGTATAATTTTTTGACAAATTCTACAATGTATTTGAAATAAATAAATCGAATTTATCTGAAGCAAACATTTGATATAATAAATGTTGGTTTATTACATTAAACATTTGCCTAAACAAATCAGCATTGTTGCAACGGCTGTCGCAATGCATCTCATCGCAACGAGCAAGCAACCCTCCTTCGCTGCAACCCGCCTGAACGCTCGTGCATTTTAATTGGGAAGGGCGCGACGTCGAGGAAAGAGAAGCGAGTGCCGGAGATGCATTGAAAGTAAACCGTATAATCCGTGAGTCGCGGAACAATAGCGGGGACTCGACGACGATGGAAAGGTCCATTAAGGCGGCTTTGTAAGGCGCGGCGGCGAAACAGGACCTGGAAACTTAGAAAACGCTCCGCGATAAACTCCAGAAGAGCGTGAGGGAAGATGTGCAAGGGGTTATTGACGAAAGTGGGATGGTAGAGGCTTGCGAAACATAGTCACGAGATGCGGGAGACGGTGGTGGAGGGTACGGATGGAGCGGATAGTCTTGATGGAGGGGGGGTGCCGTAATATTGTTAATTATTCAGAGGCACTGTGGACCGATTAATTAACTGAAGCCACTCCGGCCGAGTCAGGCATTCAAGGGAGCTCTGCAGACGCGTCGTTCGAGCGGGACAAAAATCCCGGTTAAATAATTACCAATGTCCAAAGGAAAGAAACTGCGAAAGAGCTGGAATTCGTCGGCGCAGTTGAGAGAAAGGACGAAGAAAAGAGCGATGGAGGGATACATCAGCGGCAAGACATTTTTTGCCTCGAATGAATATGTATTTTTGGTACCCAAAACTCTTGCGATAATTACTCGCCGTGGACTCCTTAAAAAAATTAAATGAGTAATAAAGAATATTATTTTGTTTTTTGCTCACGATTTTTACGAGAATAAAAAAACTTTGTGAGAGACGCATAAGTCGAACATATCGCAGTGTCTCAAATATATTAACAGATATTTATATTATTATTTATTTCAAACTTTTTATGTATACTTAAATCTAATAATTGCCCTAAATAATAAGGTATTTATTGTTCGCAAAATAAATCAAATCTTTTTTGCTTCAATTTCAGCGGCACGAATAAGATTCCGATAGGGCAGTTACGCGTCACTCTGGGCGAATACAATTTAAAGGCTCCGGAAGTGCCAGCCGCAAGACACGAAAGCGTCATAAACGCGGTGTTGCATCCTGGTCACAGGTGCGGCAAGTATGTGGATGATATTGCTCTGCTAGAGCTTGCTAGACCGATCAGTTGGTCGGAAAGCGTGAAACCCGCATGTTTACCTGTGGCCACAGGCCAACCAGGGTATAGCGCCTTCGGCGGTGTTGAAGCTATAGTAGCCGGATGGGGATGGCTCGGGGAAGATAGAAGCAAATGTAAGTAAATAATTGTCCCTCTTTCCGATACCAATTACGTACAGGGGATTAGCTCTTATTACCCAATTAGCCAATTGCATATCTTTGATACCTTATTCCCGTAACGTCATTATTCATAAAACTATCTATCTAAACTATCTAAAGTTTCGTTATTTCATTAAGTTTCATTATTTATTCTAAAAGTTTCATTATTTATTGTCATATAATATTGCATAATTTAAAAAAAATTTCCTACTCGAATATACCGTCTAAAATATTTAATATCGCGTTAACGTGACTGTCAAGGGCGTTCACTTTCAATTTCTGTCGATTATCAATTATTTGGAGATTGGCGCATTTTGTGCATGAGCGTGATTGCATCATATTTCATGGACATTGAATGAATCCCTGTTAGGACACGGGGAGGTCCTACTTGATCGTCGACCAAGTTGCGAATAGCACGGTCTTCATAAATACCTGAGATACATCGGTAAGCCTGAAGTTTCGATAAATCTTATCACGATAACGATCGGAGCGACGAAACACGCGCCAAAGTTTCCATAATCACCAAAGTTTCTAGAAGCGTTGAAGTCCCATAGCGTGGAAGTATACCAATTCTCTCTCTCTCTCTCTCTGTCTCTCTCTCTCTCTCTCTCTCTCTCTCCCCCCCCTCTGTCCCCCTCTCTCTCTCTCTCTCTCTGGAATCAATAAAATGGAGGTCATATTATGACAAGGTCATATTATTTATAAAAGGAGTCATCAACTTTGTACGTTATTTCCGAAGAAAGTTGTTTTAATCTGAAACGTTGTATTGGCCAAATACGCGTTGAATTTTGATGAAAAAGCTTTAATAAATATTTCAATGAACAAACTTGTTAAATATCTCATATTCAACATTTTTCTAATTTTACATATTTTACAATATTTATGTATCATCCTATAATCAATTTGAAATTGACATTATTAATTAAATATTAATTAGAGCTCTCATAAAATCGTAACAAAGCATTTTAGACATTACAATTAATGCAACAATTAGATTATAACGTAAACGAGATGTAACAGTAATTATTATTAATTAATTTTATTTATACATACACAACATATCACGGTTTTCCGTGAATAATGCTCGTAACGTTTTCATGAATAACGCTTTGCGTCTAACTATTCTTCATGATATGTCAGCAACATAACGTCTGCATTTAAACATGTATCTCTATAAAATGCAAAAATTATAAATATAATTTTTACATTATTTTAAAACATTTTCCCAAACATAATTACAGACCACTAAGTAAACCTATTTCAATATTATATCTATTTCAATTAAATTTATTTTCGGATGTCCCATGTTAGAGCGATAATAAATGTTAAAGTAATAATTTATAATCCGTAAAAGTCACCATATATATATATATAAACAAAAAAGTCATTATTTTTTAGACAAGAGAGCAGACGTGCTGCAGAAAGTGGACGTTCGCGTGGTGGCGAACACTGTGTGTGGCGAGTGGTACGCGAGTCAGGGCAAATCAATCCAAATTGGACCGAAGCAAATGTGTGCTGGCTGGGAGGAAGGACTCAGGGACTCGTGCTGGGTAAGTAAAAAGACGTTGCAAATTTACGCGATCGCGCCAAACGCTCGCATGGATAACTCATTTTTGCGTTCACCCGCCGATGCTCGCTGGCCGCCGCTTGTCAATCGCCCGATCATGGAATTCATAGTTCGTCGGGCGGGCACGACGCGAATTTCAATAAATACCCACAGTACCGTGGTAATGCGCATACAATGCTGTTCGGGCATGATAGCCGACCACGCTGGATGATACTGGTCCCCGGTAATTGGATCGTATATAATTGCATTGGCCTCGCTCTGCGGATCTCTAGCATGGACCGGTATTTATGCGAAATTGTGACAAGGACTGGAGAAGGAACGATAATTCGTTCATTAAAAGAACGAAGAGAAGAGAGTATTGTGTAAGCCACACGAAGAGCATTGTTGTGATTGTATTGCGTCAATTGCTCAATAAGACAAAAAGATTTTTATGTGCAAAATTTACATTTACACGAAAGAAATAAATGGTGTATAATCAAATAATTATTTTACATCATATTTATATTGTAACAAAAAAAAACAATTTTTGAAATAATTAGCGATATGTAATTAAATATATGTAGAAATTTTCTAAAAAAAGAAATTGATATAATTTCGATACAATTCGGTTCAAATATATCATCAATGCAAATACATAAATATGCACATATATTATACTTATTTAAAAATTGCCGTTTTTTTACATTATAAAAAAAAACAGAAGTAATATACATTGTATAACAATGTCATGATAATTTGAGAATCGAACATGATTTCCTTTCTATTCCCTTGTCTCGTATCCTTCTTAATGGGGGATGAGATATAGGGACACCTTCCCCACCAAGCGAGTACTAAATTCATGTCGTCAATTGAGACTAACAGCAGTTCCCGCAAAAGCATTCTCCCGCGGGAATACTATCAGGACATTACCAAGTCGGCGTCCATTGGAACAAAAATGAGAATACCACCCTCGATCTCGTTCCCGATAAGTTTCTTTCTCGCGTCTTTGCCGCGCCCTTATCAGCAATTTATATTTCCTTCAGACGAAGATATTCTCGAGAAAACAATCGAAAACGGACGTATTGCTTCGAGATATATCAAGGAAGAGCCGAAGTCTCGAAAGTACAATCTTGCTGAAGGTTCCGATGGGAATTGAGATGTGCTAGATTTCCTGTTTACCTCGTTTGCGCGAGAACTACGATTGGCAACTATAAAAATTGATTTTAGGATATATTGAATGTAGCACGAGCAGAGTTGAAAAATGTTATATAATACATTTAGCGCGCCAAAAGATGATCAATTATTATTTCTCTAATAATTTCAGATATACTTTTAATATTTACTACGCAAGAGAGGACTTTGGATACGTAATATGATCACTGTTTTTAACTTAATCTTGTTTTAAAAAATAAATTACGGATCTAAATTATATTACGTTTATTATTCAATGGAAATGTTTAACAAATTCGGTGGTATTCTTTATCGAAAATTGTGGTTTTCTTTAACAAAAATCGAGAGATTTTTAAATTATAAACAATTAAATACTTTTTCTTCTCCAAAAAAAAAAAAAAAAAACGAGAAAGAAATGCAATATGCAATTGTCTGAAATTATTCAGGCAATATTAACGCATTGCGCGAAATAAACTGGTGACAATAAATGTCGGACCGTTAAAAGCTCGTTTCCATCTTGAGAATTCCCACCGACGAGATTTACGATCCGGATCCGCGTGGAACGATACCGAAACCCATCGTGATGGATACTCCCGCAACCCTGCAATCCGTATAGAGCAAGTGGAATTTGCACCGCATCGTTTACCATAACCACGGAAGCTTACGGGACGACTGCACGCATCCTGTACTTTATTCTAGGCTGACAGCGGCGGGCCTCTGATGGTCGGAAGTCGCCCTGCTGGGCCCTTGATGGTCATCGGAGTAGTCTCAACCGGTATCGGCTGCAGCAGACCGCAACTCCCTGGCATTTACGTGAGGGTCTCGGACTACGTTTCTTGGATCACGCAAGAGGCACAATCTAGTCGATAAATTACAACGCGGAAGAGAACGCAAAAACGAGAACGCAAAAACCGATTTCACTATTTTGACAATTTCTGCTTCCATAGATGGAAATTATTAAGATTTATGTTACCAATATATTTTATTATATTTATGAAATATGAGAAAACTGGCTAAAAATTAACAAATGTGATAAATGTGATTTGTCTGGAATAGCGGAGGTATTTATGTTATATCCACATCATTATCATATTTATTTTTAAAAGTTTATTATGCAATATTATTTTTTATACAAATATATGATAATTAATTTAATAATTAACATTATATTTTTGAAATTATTGTTAATGAAATTATTGTTAAATTATGGACAAATACGTCTAAATTTAAATTATTTTAAAACACAATTTTTAAGTCTGTACATATATATTTTGTAAAAAGATCAAATTAAAATAAAAGTAATGTATATAATGCGTTATGTAACAAAAATGTTAATAATCGATAGCTTTTGATATATAGAATATTTAAATAATCTCGAACTAAATATACAATCATGTTTTATTATCATATATCGATTATATAATTATCCATAAAATATGGATATTATTTTAAAAAATATTGTTTTTAAAATATGATTTTAAAATATGTTTTTAAAATATGCAAGAATTGAAATTGTAATAATATTTAATATTTATTATTTATTAATATTTATTATCGTGCTAAAATATTTTAAAATTGCCTATAAAAGATTGTAAATTTAAATTATAATTTATAAATTATATTGAAATATATAATCATGACTAATTCTATTCTAGCATAAAATTTCTCTATCAAAATATGATAAATATAAATTTATTATTTATTTTAGAAATTTATTATTTAGAATAAAATATATACGCATAAAATGCTATAGAGATAAAAAAAAACGTTGTAAAAATGTTTTCGAATAAATTCAATAATTAATAGAAACTGATTAAAAAATATATGTATGCAATTACGATGTGGATTATTATAATATGGTAGAATTATATGCTATTAAACGATTATCGTTTTAACCGAACTGAAAAAAAACACAATGAATTTGAGAAATCCTATTTATGGTTAATAAATTTAAAAGCATTTTTCGCGCATATTTTATTTTTTAATGAATTAAATTCTTTGATCAATTTAAAATAGAATTTTCATGCAAAAATATTCTAATAGCTTCTTTATTGAGATTTTTATCTTTATAATCATATATTTCTGGAATTATGTTATATACAAATAAAAATTCTATGAAAATATATTTTATTTATAGAATCGTAACTTATTTAGCTCTCTAAATTTTAATTTTTCCAAGAACGACTTTCAATTACTCATAATTAAAAAATTTTTATTAACATTTTCGCTAAAAAAATCGATTTTAAAAATTCACTTAAAAAATTCATTAAAAAATAATGCGTGAAAAAAAGAAATATTTTATATGCGTTATTTAATTAATAAAAAGAGAAATGTATGATAAAAAAATAATAGAAAGGGCGATATTTATGATGAATGTAATATCATATTACGAGTAATTATTGTAAAGTATATAGAAAAATTTCTACTTCCTTCAAAGTTATATTTAATCTAGTCATTTTTAGATAGTAAGATATAAAAAGAGAATATATATATATATATATATATATATATATATATATATTCTCTCTTTATACATCACTGTACTATATGCAAATAAATATTAATTTCTTTATTTATATATTATATGTAACTTTTAAACAATCAACCATAAACATACAAAGAACTAATATCAAGTATCTATAACCTAAATCGAAATTTTCATTAAATGTAGGGAAAATTATTATTATTAAAATCATAACCTTCTCCTATACATTTTAATATATTTGGAAAGATAAAATGATATACACTATAAAAAATTTTTATGCAGAATGTATATTAATATTTTTAATAATAATAATAAATTATAACATCTAATAATTATATTCTTCTTTGTTTCCGTGGTCTTGGTGGATTCCAACTTACTCTAGTATCATCTGTAATTGATATAATGTTCAATCCCGTCATTTGAAGACCTTTTATAGAAGACTGAAAAATATATATTTTCAAAAATTATAAAATTTTCAATATAATTTTCAATATAATTTTTAATATTCATTCATGATATATATCTTATAGTTATTATCTTATAATTAGAATAATACATCACATTATACACACACATATATATATATATATATATATATATATATATATATATACATGCATTATATACACCATACATACATACATACATACATACACACACTTTTTATGTATATGTATGTATCAGATTAGAGAGGAAAAAGAGACAATTTTTATAAAATATTTACCATTCTACCTGGTCCAATACCTTGTACTCGTATCCTTACTGTATTCACACCATATTGAATAATTCGCTAAAGAATGGACAAATACATATATTAAAAATAGACACATGCATCTTTTCTTGTTTAATATAATAAATCATACGTATGAAATTTCAGCAAATTATATTCAATATATACTTACATTACCAAAAGTTATAGCTGCTTGTTGTCCAGCAATGTTTGTACCTTTCTTTGCATTTTTAAAACCCTCTATCCCTGCCGAATGCAACGATAAAACTTTACCATTAAAATCTGTAAAAGTCATAATAGTATTGTTAGGAGTTGATTTTATATTGACAATATGCAATTCCTTATATGGTACACCATTAAAAAGTCGATTTGGTGTATCTGTATCAGGAAACAAGCATTCCCTAAAACATAAATAATATAAAAGTTATTTGATCGGTAGTACAAGAAATAAAACTTGACATGTTTTAATAATTGCATTAGTAACAATTTCTTGAATCTATATTATGTATAGCTAAGTTGTTAAACAAATTGAAATGTATCTAACATAAATTAAGATAGTTATACAAATTTATAAATATAAATAAAACTGGTGCTTACTGCTGACTAATATTGGTTGTCTCGGGCATAGTCTCTCCCTCCAATAATCCATATTTTGAGTTACCGACCCTTACTTTCTCATTCTGCATTCGAATTTCCTTGCTGCATAAGTGAGAAGTGCAAATATTCCTTGAGGTTATGGCATTCAAACGTGAAAATGCCGAAGCCAAATGCCCATCGGCTAACACGCTTTCCCGTAATCCAGGAAATCTAGTTAACTTTAATATAGATTTTATCATTTTGACTAACTAATAGTTAAATATATCAGCGTTTAGAATATATCAAGACATAAAAAATATATCAAGTTAATACGAATGCATAGCACTGCTGAACAATCACGCAGCAACGGTGTTTACTAAACTATTGCCATCTCTGTGTCTTTAGCGGCGTTGCAAAGATGGAATTGTTATCGACACGTATGATAATACCATGTGTTTTGAAACAACTGATTTATCGATTCCTGGCGATCTTTCGTCCGACTGGACTCTCGAAAGAACGGTCGGTATTTATGAGTTTTTCAAATCTGACTATCGATTTGTACGTCGAATTGATGATTATTTTGTTCTAATCATTCAAAGATTGTTTTTACTTGATACTTTTCTTATATTTATCCTCACAACATTTGTTTTTGAGATCGTATAATTTAATAAATTAATAAATTCAGCAAATGTTTTGACCAAATTCGTTATGTTAGCTTAATCCAAAAAAATGCAATGCTTCTTTGAAAAATCATCATAATTGAAATTATTAGCAGTATTAACAGTAAAATGCAGGATTGAATAATTCATGTATCCGTAATCATTTATCAATTAAAAATATTGTTTACGAAAGTAGAAAAATTCTTGCAAAATCCCATGCGGTCGATAAGACAGAAAAATAAAAAATTTTATATTTGTAATTATGTTTTGTTAAATATACAAAATATTGTTTTTTAATCAAGATACATTTTCGTACAAAGTATTTCTCTTGAGTACGCAAATTATATAAAATTTTTTTACACAAAGACAACAAACTTCTTTGAGATAAAAATTATTATAATTTTCTTAAATTAATAATAAGTAAGACATTTTTATAGGAAGCAAAGGAATTAAATATATCATTGTAAAATAAACAACAGAAATACAAGGATATAAAATATAAAATATAAAATTGTGATTAAAATTGTATGTTTTCCTGTACTAATTTTTATTTGCTAATTATTATATTTTGATTACAAATATATTTCTGAGAATTGTACGTGATGATTATTACTATAGTGAGTTTAAATAATTTTTATTTCACGCAAAGCAGCATGCATTAATCAAGGTATTATCACATCGTAGTCCACACAACTCAAATATTCATTCATGCAAACAAGTAAATAAATCAACATGATAAATTCTTCATATTTTACTCAGTCTTTATCTTGCAAGCTATTTTAAAAAACATGTTGTACTTTGTTGCAAGTAAAACATGCATAATCAATGGCATTGATTACATTTACGTATTCAATTGCGAGTAATACAATATTCAATATTAAGTTACAATATTAAGTTACAAAAGTTTCAATATAGATAATGCTCATTTCAATTTATATGTATACATAGATATATTTTATAGGTATATTTATAGTGCAATATTAAATCGATAATATGATTAAATTTCAGACAAGTTGTCTCAAATTGAAAATAACTTTCCTTTGCATGAATAACGCAGCAATGACAATCTCCGCGTTTTAAATTTATTATCATATTATATAACTTTTGTTATTTATACCATGTATTTGCATATTATTTACATGTAAATTAATATAGTCCGTTCTAAAACTCATATTAAACAAAAATGTCATTAAAACGTTTGATGAAGAAAATGAAAAAAAAATCTATTTCTGTATTTAAACACATCCTTATTCTATATATGTATACTTATTTATTTAGAAAAAAATTTTTGCTTTTTTATGTTGTTAAAATTATATAATAGCAAGTTTTGTAAAATTTAACGAAAATTATTTAATGAAAAATTTTATAATAAAATTTTAATTCACAGTTTATATCTTTAACGTAATATATTATAAAGTTATAACAAAGTTAGTGACAATTCGCTTGTCTTCGTTTACACCTTCATTTGAATGTTGCATTGAATTATACGTTTTCCTATTCGCCAGGAATTCGATGAGAATTCACTGTTAATAGAACTATTTGTTCGCAGCATTAAATCTGTTGTAACGGCTCTCGATTTCTTCCATTAGCGTTACCCCTCGAATGTCCGAAACAATGTGCGCGATTTCAATAGTGCGGAATTACGTATTAGTTATCATTAGGTAGATTGTGTTACCACTATTTCCCTTACGAGCCATTTCTGGTTCGTGGCTTCCCCGTGTGTAATAACACATGAATAATGTTACTACGATACGTATTGTGCGCGCATAAGCGTGCAACTCTTGCTGCCTCTCTCTTAATTAAGAAAATTCAAACGACGAATTCAAACCGAATGAAATGGTGCCAGTGGATACATTGCAATTGTTTGTGTTGAGTTTAAAGGCAATATACATATTATATAACGATATACACAAAACATACAATTATTTAAATAATCAAATCCTCATTAGCCTGGCATATTAAATCGACATTATTAAGCGCAATTCGATACTTCGCAAAACATTAATTATACACATTTCACGCGCTTTAATATGCAATATTCGGAAATATATTTGCATCTTAATACTTTGCAATTAGAAAGTACAATGTTATGTCAGACGTGAAAATAACAGATATTCAAACAATTTTTCATGTATTTTAATATGCAATATGCCTAACCTTTTTACTCTCAACAGCAAAATTGAAAAAAATATATGTACAGAGATGATAATCGTGATATTCTACCAAGGATGGATGTTTAAGCTTTCACGCGTTTTTAATTGCGCCAGTAACATAACGAATTGCAATCGCGAATAAATCTATTACGAGTTGCATCGTATCAAATGTACATGAAAGAAATGAATTTCTTCTACTTACAAATTAATACTTACGAATTAACAATGCTGATTTGGCGGCTTAATAAGGAAGCTTTCAAAGTGGAATCTATATCATATACGGTGAGATTGCGCACGCTCGACATGCTCTCTCTCTCTCTCTCTCTCTCTCTTTCTCTCTCTCTCTCTCTCTCTCTCTCTCTCTCTCTCTCTCTCTCTCTCTCTCTCTCTCTCTCTCTACGAATATGCTCGAATTAATTACAGGATCCCTCTCATTTACGCAGTTATTATGAACCTTACCCTAAGACCATTATTGAATTATGCTTGGAGAGCTTTGGAGACCTGGCTATGCTTGTTTGTTTATACATATATCTAGCATACACTTTGCTTTGTATATCGATAGAATAGAAATATATAAATGCCTGTCTATTTTTTCGATACCAGTATAAATATTTACACGAACAAAACATAAAAAAAATAACTTTTATTGTTCTTATAAGTACACAGGAATTCTATTTAATATCGTAAAATTGTAACATACTTTACATTAAAGTCATTTTTTTTCAACTACTTCATTTTTTTAAATTTATAAACGGAGTTTTTTTATATAAAAGGTCGTCCAAAATTTTGAAACTATTATTTTAAAAACTATAAATATTTAAAACGAAAACGTCAATAAGAAGTTTATTTATATAAGAATTTTAATTAAATTAAACTTAAATAAAACTTAAGCTTTCAATTGAAGATACTAATGTATATAGCATTAAAAATTTAATGTTGATTGTTGGTATATTGAGATTTAATTTAAATCAAGTAAGTACCTTTCAAGCGTAATATTTCTCTTCATTCTTCTTCACGTAACATGTAAATGTTCTCGTTTCACCTCGGGCGATTGCTAAAAACTGATGTGCAAAAATAGGATTTCCATCCCTCGCATATTCCGCCTCTCTCCTACTTGATGTCATTGCACCACGAAGCGAAAAGTTTTATATCGGATTTAACGTCATCTTGGCGACGATAGCGTCGACGAACAAAATTTGATTTTCAATACAAAATGGGCCTCCATAGGAACAGCGGACGCGTAGATAGAAAAACGAAAAGGGGCAGTCGTGGGAAAGTCAGCAAGCATTCACAGCACTCAAGCTTGGTTATCCAAAGAAACGATATCGAGTATCCGTTGTATCGTTCTCCACGTTTAAACGTAGTCGGAGTATTCCATTCTTTGAGGGTCCACGGAGTTTCTCCGATATTTCTTAAAGCATCTACTACCGCGATAGATTCTGTCCGCTTTATCCCGCTACTTTTCCGAGTTTTCTTCACATATATCATAAAGTTCTCGATAATCCGAAGGAAACAACACAACTCGAAAGCGCAGTTTCTGAAATCGTACTTGCATTTCCGTGCGTTTCGCATTTCACATTGACTACATTTTTAATATTAAATTTTTGGACAATAAAATAATATACATTAATTCACGAAAGGATGCTGATTGCTTCGTGAATCAAATTTTAGTATGTTTGATAATTTTTGAAATTTAATCTAATACAATAAATTATAAGGAATCCTTACAATAAAGTGTAAGGAAATCTGATTCACAAGAAAAATGTGTTAAATATAAAGTATAATAAAAGAATATAATGGATTTTCTAATTCCAAATTAAAATGTGAAAATGTTATTCTCATTCGTAAGTGAGATCTTATTTAAAATTTGTCTCCGTATAAAAGATATTGATATTCCAAAAGTCTCTCATTTCGTTTTGTTTCTTGTTTTATTTTCTGCATATAGATACTTCTGTGAAATCGACAGAATAAATATAATCGAGAAACAACTACGCATTCAAAGTATCGTTAAAAATAACTATCTATGTAATAGTTGGCATTGTTATACATCGTTCTTCTGCTTGAATAAGGCAAGACGATTCGACTGTAAGTAGGTATCTATTATTTGCTTTTTCTTTATCGTTCCGCTTTTGTTATTGCATATTTCATCGCCTTTCCTGAATGGGATGCAATAGAATAAGAGAACGATTTTGTTCTGAAAAATGTTAAAATTATTATTCCGTTCCTTGAAAGAAACAACACGATTCGAAAGCTCATAGCTCCCGAAGTCGTCGCTCACTGAGGTCTTATTTACTCGTTTGTATCTACAGATTCCAAGTCTCTCTCTATCGCCTCTCTCTAAATCAATATAACGAGCATGATTCGAGAGCAGTATATAAAGGATATCAGTCTGTATAATTCGTGTAACAAACTTAGTTGAAACAAAATAGTTCATTTTATTCTTCTTCCAATATATATATATATACATCTTTTCTCATCTAAATCGTCTATAGGATGAATCCAAAAATTTTGACATTCTCGTGCATATATATGTATATTTCATTACATGAAAATATGTAATATGTATTATATGTCAATTAAATATCAATTTGTAAATTACAATTACTCTTGAAGATCGTAATAATAAATTTATTAAATTTATTATCAAAAATATAATAAATAAATAAATAATAATAATAATAATAATAATAAATATATAATAAAATTAATTTGAGTTTGAGTTAAAATGTTGGTTGTATTATTTTTTAATATATACTATACAAAATTTTAATATAATATAAGATATATGACATAAAGTTTGCTGTATGAATTAACAGTAATAATAAGGACTCCGGAAACGGCTTCTTACGTATCCATCTAAAGTCACGAGTCTATAAATCATTAAAGAAGTAAATCGTCTCCCTCCTTTTAACCCCTCCTACCGCCTTTACGTTCTTTAGATGTGTGGCTCTCGTTACGGGACTACCAAAAGAATTTGGGATGAAAGGGAGTTATGAACCAATCGGGATTCCCTACCTTCATCGTTATTTATTCAACGATGCTACATATACGCACGCAGACTGAGTCTGAATATTTTATCACAACTATGTTACATACGTCTGCGCCCGAGGTATCGCGATTCGCGTTTGACGATCGTCATAATCGTAAAAATTGCTAGAGTATATCAGAATCGTTTGCAGGAAGTGTCCTGTGTCACTAAGACTTCGCTCCCAGTTAAAACTATATGACGAAGCTAAATTGGGTGCGACGGAAAACAAGCTGTTTAACTTAATTTTATCTTACTGAGTCTTAAAATCTTCAGGAATAACACAACAAACATATATTCAATTGACCTAATTTTATGCAACGATTCACATATGTATGTATATATCTGCTTTTCTTTTACATTAGTTATTTATAATTTGATGAAATTCTTAGCGTATATGTACAAAAGTATTTTTACTTCTATATGAAGCGGAAATGGACTTTTACTCTTTTTAACTTTTACTCTGAAATAAAAGAATAGATATCTTTTGTTGTTCGAAAATAGAAAAATATAACATGCATGTATACTGATATACGACAGTAGTGTTTCTATCTTCGAATGAAATAAACTTTTGAAATGTATTTACTAACCTAATTTCAAATATCTTTCGTGTGCGTATTTTTATGTTAATTATTATTCTTATCAGAAAGAAAAAAATTATAGTGCATGCGCACGCAAGTCTGAATATCTGAGAATCTAACGATGAGTCTAAAGATAAATCGTTAGATCGTTCAGATCATTAAATAGATTTTGATGACTTGATTCGCGCAGTCTAATTAACGAATGATTTTTACAATGAAGTAGAACAAAAGAATCTTCAGATACGAGAGAGAAATTATAAAATCAATAGAATCCCCGTGCCGGCTCGTTCGCGCAGCTTTAACTCTCTTTTCTTACCGTACGACTCGCTCTTTTCTTATTCCATCTTTTCCCCCTGTTCTTTTATTAACGAGTAATCGCGGCCAGCCGAGAAGAGATACCCTTTTTATTTGGTCAGTGAATGTGTCTCTGTATACATGTTTATCTATACATATTTTCGATGTGTGTTTGTATTTTCATAAGTAATTTATGTGAGTTTATTAAAAAAAAATCAATAAAAAACATTTAATATTGTTTAACTAGCCATTTTTCAATTATTTAAAAATTATTGTAGTTTTCTTGTTATACATTTTGCACTTTAACAAAATAATAATGATAATATAATATTTTATATCTCTATTTATTGCATTTTATAAAATATTTTTAAATAGAAGTATACGAGAAATATTTATTCGCATTTTCATTTCTAGTGTAATACGAAAAGTTAATGTGTAAAAATAAAATAATCTATTTTAAATTCATCACATATTTCGTTACGCTGTAAGAAAATTCTTTTGATTTACGGACATTAGTATACACATTTTGCATTATTTACTCCAACACTTCTTTCAATCGATCTACTAGATCAATCGAGTAATATACGATCAATGATACACTCGCTTCGCTGCCAAATCCTGACAGCGTCCACACCTGCAGGTATGGACATTGGCTACGAGTAGAACGGTCGACGTTTTCTCTGGCACCCATCGTGTCGCTCGGTCTTTTTCTCTCGCGAAGGGTGGACATACACTCGGGCCTCGTCGTCGTCCCCACGAATTCCAGGGATCAATGCGTCGGTGCACCAAAACGCCTGCGCCACCCCTCCTTCGCATCCCTTCATCCCTTCCCATCGTCCCCTCCACGCCCGTGCCACCCAGCAGCAGCATCAGCAGCAGCAGCAGCAGCGGCGGCAGCAGCAGCGGCGGTGGCGGTGGCGGTGGCGGTGGCGGTAGCGGTGGCGGTGGCGGTTTACGATAGTAGGCAGCAGCCTACTATCACAAGCACGATATTACGATATCGGCACGAGCTACAAGAAAGTAGGCACCCTACTTCCCACGCCGGTGCCACTGGCTCTGCCGTATAACCCGGTGGTAGTGTCAGTATGCCGGTGTAACCGGTTGTGAGTCGGGAGTTTATTCTCTAGTATAGGCAGAGCTCGCTACCTTGCGCTCTACGACTCACACCCGGTATTCCGTCTGCCTCTTCCACCACCAGCACTGTCCTCCGGTACTCCCACTCCGGCAGCAACGCTCCCTCTTGCTGTCGCTCCCTCCCGCGTGCGCGTCGCCCGACCCTCGGAAATTCTGAAAGCGGTTCGCGCCTGTGCAACGCGGGGGTGGCGAGGGACCGAAAATCGAGGTGAAAGGAAACTCCGCGGATCCGGCCTAAGGGTCTCTCCTAGGGCTGATGTGTGTCGGCCGTGCCCCCTCGCGTGTGCGTCCTGCGAGCGCGAAAAATTCATACATACGCGCGCGCGTACGCACTTACACACGTACATACGAGCGTGTATGTACACGCGTGTAAATTCGTGCCCACCGTGAATATACTGTGTACGTACGTGTGCCGTTAATCCGTAACGTATTGCCAATATTTTCAATTGCCTCGGGCGACCATTCTCTCATTGCAACCCCCTCCCCCCCTGCCGCTGCTCCTCCGGAAAGGAAGGGTGTTTGTGCGACGCGCGAATCGGTAATCGGGACCGTGTTTCTTCACCGGGATACGCGACGCCGTAGTGACGTTCGATCGCGCGGCCAGTTCCTCAAGTGACACACTTTCGTCCGCGAGAGAAGAGAAACTCTCCTCGGCGGATTGGCAGCAGCCTCGCACGGCAGGAGGACTGTGTGGGATAGTGTGATTGTCCTCGAGTGCACGCGACAATCTGCGAGCGCGGGTGGGAGTTTGACAAGTGTGACATATGCCAGTGCATCGTTGACGAGCTCGGTGACCGTCGCCTGACAAGTTTTTCCTCAGTGACTCGCGGCTGATAACACGCGGTTTCTCCATCGTTGTATGTTGCTCTAGCCAACGGGATCGCGAAGTGCGGATTAACTGGAGTGGTGTCTCGCGCTGTGGTGTACAATCGGAGATCCGGAAGATCGGACCGCTCCCGGTGCAGGGGGAATCATGTGTCCCCGATTGCAGCCCTCCTTCGAGGGTTGAAGTCGCCGATTCGGTGTCGCCCGATCGGCCGCCACGGGTCCGCGAGTGTTGTGTTGCGCGACAAAATCGTCATCAGCGATCGTCTACCTGAGGACACCCCTGCCGTGACGCGAGGTGATCTCGCGGAGGGCCAACCGTGTACCACATTCTCGCGCTGCAAGTGAGTCCCAAGTCGTTGCAATTTCGTTGATTTTCCATAATGGCATAGCACATACTCCCTCTCTATGTTTGAATTGCGTGATTATGGATTACGAGCTTAGCGAGCGTCGTCACGTCGGGGAGAATTGAAATTGATGGAAATCTGTCAAGAGAGCTGTCAGATAAACGGATTAATATAAAACTGTCCATGATGTATTGTTAAATTCGATAGATTTCGTTAAATATATCAATTTTGACGGATTAATAAATATAACTTGTAGGTCTTTCAGAATTATTACCGTTCATCTTTTTGCAATTTCTTTTGTCAATTGCTTTTTCTTTAATAATACTGTTAAAGAATCTATAGCTTTGAAATTATTCATGATTAAGATTAAAGCGACTTTTATGATCTGATACAATTTTTATAAAAAAGAGTCCACTTTATAGTTTTTGATCAAAGAATTTTTGTGCCCAGATATAATACAATAGAAGCAATTTTAAAACATTTTACATATTATTATTCTTCGATGCATAATATCAGTTTCTTGTTTGAAAATTGCAATGTCTTAATCGATAAGATATTGTCAAAATTTAAACATAATTTTAATTGTAAAAATACATTAATCGTAGTGTAAAAATAATTTTTATTTAAGAATGATAAGATGTAATAATGCACAATGTAATATTACAAAAATTAATTCATTAAATATTAATTTGTAATCAGTATAAAGTAAAAAAATCATCAATTTCGGTTCTACTCTGGTTAACCGATTACGAATGCCTAATGTCATTAACTCCCATGGCAACTGTAAGAAATTTTATCGTTCGCGATTCCATCATAAAACTATTAGGCCTCAGGGGTATTCCAATGCCTTGGCATTCCATATTGAGCTCGTAATCGCGTTGAGTATTTCAGAAATTGTGGTTATCGAATAGTTAAACGATTTTTGTCACTTGTCTACTCTGCTAAAAAATCCTTGATGCCTTTATCCGCTTTGTAGGACGATTTGTTACGATTAAAATCTTAAAAGGAATTTTTATCGTGCCCAATTCGAGTTACTATAAACCCAATCAGACTCTAGATTCTCTACGGATCTCAGGTATCGACGAATTATAAAGTTTTCTGTCGATGCGCATTGCACATTGTATTATCAAGGTTTTTCTCCTGCTTCAAACCGTTTGTTTTTCTATTGTAAAATCTACCATGAATCATGAACACTATTCTCTTCTATTATCAATAGCGGATTATCGGGATTTCGTAATTGTTGTTATTTTCGTTGGAGACGTGTGTACCATCGTCACAGTAATTTTTCACGATTCTCATATTGAGAGTTCCATTTTCTGGATTTATTATTTTTTAAATGTGCAATCACGTGTCGTATCTCATGTCAAACGTGACAGAATTTTTAATTGATACAAACGCACGATATATAAATTTTATAAAATATAAGTAGTGTAAGAGGGTAATTTATTTTTCGGAACACAAGACCACTTACATCGCTATAAATCCCGACTATGCGAGTGGATAAGCCTTTAACACGGCACGTGACGTGCCATTGATCATCACGCAGCATCGTTCGCGTGGTTAAGGTCTTAATGTTTGCCTGATATTGCGTCGATTTTACTATTATTAACTAGATACACGCGCACGCCAGATAAGCCTTTAACGCGCCGCGGTTATTAGTTTCCAGCCAATTATGACTCGTTTTTTCAGCACGATAGGATATTTCACTATCCGCGAATGGATATGTGCGTCTTTAAGCGCGCGCGAACACATTTTCCATTTTCACACTGCCACTGAAAATTCACATTTCAATTCAATACTTTAGCTGTCGTTTGTCCCTCAGATAAAATGAATTATTTAATAAATTAAATGTCAGCTAGCCAGACGCTTCTCATAAATTAGAAATGTATCTTCTCCTCTTATTTTTATAAAATGCATCGTAATTAAAATTAAAGTGTAAATCGCCATGTACAGTTGGAGTAAATTAAGTATCGCAAATCAAACTTCGGAAAGATTGACAAGATATTGAAAGATATTTTATATATACAGCTATTAACACGATTCTTTTTTGTAAATTTTAAATTGTAAAAAAATATTCTGTTCAAAGATTGGAATTTAAATTTTAATATTTTTTTTTATACGATGTCTCTCACTATATGAAATTAAGTTCAAAGAAGAATTCAAGGAATAGATTTTAGAGTAGTATCTGCCTGAAAATCCAGTCACACGAGCGATGTAAGACGTGTGCATCATGAAAGCAGTTCGCTTCAACTGTTTAACTTAACCACGCGTCCTTTGAGAGAGAAGCGCCCTTCTTAATTTAATTTATTATACTATCCGTCGCGATTGTGAGAGTTGCCGGATATAACACCCCCGTGAGTCAGGTCACTATAAATTTCGGGCCCTACGAGCGCTTTCGTACCGCTGTGTGATGTGCCATTGATCATAGCGTAGACACGTAGCTCTCGCGTAGCTGAGGGCTCGAGGCTTCGATGTAGTTACGTTAATTTTACGAACCATCCCAGTTTTCGCCCCCTCCCTTTTCCTCTCCACAGCGTTTTGCTCTTCTAGGCATGGTAACATCGTCAGGAAATTACGTGCGGTGGTATGTCGACAAGTGATCTCCTCTTCTTCTATGCTCTCCCCTCTCTCTCTCTCTCTCTCTCTCTCTCTCTCTCTCTCTCTCTCTCTCTCTCTCTTCCTCCTCTTCCTTCTCCTCTCTGTCTTTGTTCTCAAACTGGATGTTTCTCTCGATTTGATCAATACAACACATCACAATCCAAGTGACCATTCGGAAAGATTATCTCTTTGTAATCTCTTCTCTTTCTTATATTTATTTAGTATTTTTCAAGGCGTGTTTTTTTTCTAATTCTTTTATAATTTAATCACATTTTTCTCTTCTCCGCTTTATAATACTGACAAAACTTTTCCAATGATAAATATATGTTTGTTAGAATCAATCATACGTTATAGGTATGTACACATGTCCTACATGTGAAGTACAATAAAGATATAATAAATTACATAATTTGCATAATATATTATTATCATTTCCCATTATTATACAGCTTTGGAAGTTATAGAAAATATTTACCGTTTAAAATAAACATTTATTAAGCGTGCGCCCGTGTTTCCGTTATTATATTCCAATATATATTTTTGACAACGATATTACGAAAGCAAATGTGTGCGTGGTAGCAATCTAATATATGAAAATAACGTATATCGCGTGTACATGCGATAGATATATAGATATAATTTCAACTGATATATCGACGGAAATTGTTTACACAGTCACTGTCACCGCATGGGGAATCAAAACTATCTATCCCCGTTATGCAATCTCCGCGTCATACACTTACGAATTTCCAATTTCCGTAACCGGTACTTACACGCTGTTTCTACCTTGCCTTTACATAATACGTATACTTTACGTAGTTGCGCAAGCTACTCTGCGGAGCGCAGACAAGAACCTCCCGTTTATACCGCACCTCCCGCACCTGTCGCCTGTCTTACGTTTTTACTCGCGATATCGACCTGTCATTTCTACGAAACTTGAGTCTCGCGACAGGACAATGAACATCACCGCCTCGTCTTTTCCTCCCTCTTCCTCTCTCTTCCCCGGATTTCTCCTACCCCGGAACCCTTTGTCTTCGCTCTTGCGACCCTCGCCGCCTTTGGACCGCAAGTCGAACGAGAGCAAATTAGATATCCATTAACGTCGACTGGCGAGTTCGAAGTCTTAATTGCAGTCAACCCTACGGTTGTTTGCTCACACGAGCACGACTTAACACGCGTTATATTCGTGCTACAAGGGTCTGTTGTCGTGTAGTACACCGGGGTGTTTCCTGCGCGAGAAGCGAGGTCTGCTTAAAAAGAGGGGAAAAGATACCCTCGTACACTCGAATAATCCTGGAGTAGGATCTTTCATCGACACATGGTTTGCGGCAAGCATGAAAACTGCATCACGAGAAGTTATGGGTTAAGAACGTCGAAAGATGAGCTTCGAGATTGAAATTGATGACGCCGCGTTATTACGACGAGAACGTGGAGAAGAAAGGCGAGGAAATAACGACACGTACGTTGAGGATGTTTTTGCAATTGAAGCAATAATTTTCGATTTCGTCAATGTGAGGATACAGTCAAATAAATGTATGTTGCAATTTCGTGATAAAATGAAAAAAATAATTCTCTGTATTATCACATAAAATATTGTTTTATAAACTCTCTTGTTTAAATTCTAACCATTAAAATAAAATAAAATTAAGTAAAGTTTTGTTAGAATTCTATTTAACTTATAAATATATAATATTAATATTTTTAAATATATAATAATAACATTTTTAATATTGTTTCCGTTTAAATGTCATAGAAAATGTTAAATATTTTTGATTGCCATTAAAATCCAAGCATTATTTCAAATAAAATTATAAATATTGAAATGCGTCGCATTGTAGTTACAATAATTCAAAAACAGATGTTGTCAATTTAATATTTAAATATAATAAATATTTGATATTAGAAACTGCCTATTATTATTATTATTCATAGCGTATATTTAACAGTAATTGATAGTTCCATGTTTGTTCCACCTTTCACAAAAAGCATAGTAAACAAAAATTGTTTTGCAATATACCAGTGCTTAATATAACTTTCATTAGATTGACTAATGGTACCACGGTGATGAGTAGAACGCATCGTATAGGATCAAATGAACCGTTTTGTGTGTAAAAATGGAACGTTGCTGTCGCAGCTAAATAGAGATAAATTGGTCACGTTGATCCACGCCGGTGTTGGCGACCGATGCGCCAACGAATCGCTTAATGACATTGCTGGGCTATTATAGTCATTGTACGAATTCAACGCCAAATATACAACATTCTCTCGACTCAACGGCGATTTAACATTCGTTGCCATCGTGGATAATTGAATTATAGCGGCCTGTTTTAGATTCACGGCTAATTCGCGATCCGGCCGAAAATTGGAAAATTCTCCTCGTTTCCCGGCGTCTCTCGGCCGCTCGGCGGAAACAACGTTTTAATCGCATTTCGAAAATCGCCGAGTAACGCGGCACATTAAGCCTGCCGCCTGAAATCGCGGATATTAATTAACTGTTTCGCGTCGACCGCGCCTCGTCGCGTCGTCACGAAAAGCACGTGGATGTTAATACGACGGCGTTAGTATAGCGGTGCGCAAAATGCCGGATAACTTCCTGAGCTTAATTAAAAGCAAAAGTTACACGGATAAACGTGGCGCCACGCCGCGCGGCGCCGCGCCGCACCGCGCCGCACCGCGCCGCGCGTCGTCTCTCCCAAGATTTAATCCCCGGCATTTATCGCGGTCATTGTCGCAACCTTAACAAGAAAATGCCTCTATTATTACGGTTGTCATTTCGCTAATTTCCCGTCAATGCGACGCTTTCGACATTTTGACATTACGCGCCCCCGATCGTTACGCAGACATCGCACAATAATCCGCATACGAGGTCAATGACGACGATCCAAACTTTACTTCAGTTTCGTACCAATTACTCTTGCCACGTTTAAAACGTGAATTATAGCCGATCTGAATAATTAAGGATGGATGAGAATTGTAGGATGGTGGAGGCAGCGATTTGCCGACTCGTCAGCGAGAAAATGACGACGACGACGGAAACGACGTCCTAATTAAATCCCAACGTTCGCTTTTCTTAATCGATGATCTTTCTCATGTCACATCACATTGCATTAGATAGGTTTAATTTGTTTATAAAAACTTAAATTCAACTTTAACTGTATTTTTGCGTTTAATTATTAATTTAAAGAAACGTATGTTTATTGATGCATCATGCCTCAGATTGCGATTTCCATTAACGCTTCAGAAGTTCCTCTTCGCAGAACGTGGCGCCTTCTGTCTCATTTCCTCCCGTTCGATGTCAGATTAATAAGCGAATCGGCTGAACAGACGGTTTAAACTGATCGATCCTGAAAGTTACGGAAACTCCAAGAATGCGATTGGAGCTTCCGAGAAGTGAAGAAGAGAATTTGAAGACAGTGACGAGATTTCATAATGCAAGATAATTTCTAGCGTTGAAATCTAGCTGTAATCCTTCATACGTCTGTATAACTTACAATATTAACTTATAATATTATATATATATCCCTTATATCCTATATCCACCGCCTGTATAATTTATAATATTAACTTATAATATTATATATATCCCTTATATCCTGTATCCATTGCACTGCGATGTTAATAGATGATGCTAATAGAATCCGTTTAATATTTCCCGTAATAACATCTGACAATTCGTGCGCGAAGAAATTAGCCGAGCATACCAAATGGAAGAGTCGTAATACGTAATAATCGCGCGTTACATATACGTAATCAAATTCGTCAAAGGTTGTTATCGTGCACGTTCGCCGACGTCGCATGTCGGGGTGGCGATGTCGTCGTCGTCGTCGGGACGAATGACACAGGGGCATAGGAGGGTCGAGGTGGGACCATTTACCGAGAATTTCATAGTGCGCTTCATTGCACTAATCCAATTTAATTAGAACGACCGGATAATAAGCCTATAACGACGCACTTAGCTCATTAATAACGATCAGACCCCGCGCGTGGGACAACTCCCAGGGAATCATCCGCCGTTTTATCGTTCGTCGTTTGTCTTCCTTATCGCACGTATCTTTTCGTCTGACACACTCTCTTCCCAGATGAGGTATATAATACGTATGAATTCCCTCGTCTCCTCCTCTATCTATTCTTTCACACTTCTCTGACTTTAAATCCAGTTCCATCCCGGATCTAAACAAGGGTCGCTCAACGGCCCACTAAGGACGACTGTCCTATCTATTTTTGCATACTTCGGATATCGGTAACTTCCAGTGGACAACAATTCTCGATAACGGCAAAGATTCGTGGTCGTATTAAAAAATATTAATGACATCGCGCGATAATATCGAGGTACTTAAAGTTACCGTCTTCAAAAGACGGAACGACCCGCATTAATTATAATGCAATTTACATAATCTTTCGGAGGTATTATATGTATATTTAAATATACAAACTTTAAAGAAGTTTGCCGCAAGATATTCTAGATTAGACAAGAAAACGGTATCAAGAACTTCGATTACAACTTTCCCATCTGCGTCTTCAATATTTCTGAGAAAACTGACGCTTTTACTTCCCACGGAAATAGTAATTACGAACGAATTTTCTCGGGCTCTTATCCCTTTTCGGTCTTTCCAGTTTTCCGGTTCTTTGGCTTCTTATCTCCCTTTTCTTTTCTACTCGAGCCTTTCGTGTCTTTAAGCCCATCCGACTGCAAAGTCCTAGGAGCATCGGATTACGGGACATATAAGTAAAGATAATGCGTTCACGTCCTGCCGATGCACGGTAAAGGACAGTGATTGATAGGCAGACAGTATGAGGTACTCCCAAAAAGGTGAACCGATAAGCAGTTGGAATTCTCTCGAGTGGATCAACCTTCCGCGAAAGTCTCGAGCGCGTCGGTCCTCTCGAAAACGTATCATCAGGGGCGAATAAATCATAAGGATTTATTTGGCATGACTCTTGTTCGGCCTCTCGACGCCTTATGCAAATGACAGGGGATATCACGATACCCCACGTGATCCTACGTGACCGCGGGGGTCATTTTGTTTTTATTGCATGCCGCAAGGGGTAGCAACCGAGGAACATCGTGCGGGCCGCGCGCGCGCGCGCTTTTGGGGGTGAATTATATACAAGTGGCCGCTCGGTTTGATATACGAGCCTAGTGTTGCCAGGATAGTCGCAGTCGTAATGAGTCGCATTTTAATTGCGTCGCACGACGCATGCATGCATGCACGCACGCACGCACGCACGCACGCACGCACGCACGCACGCACGCACGCACGCACGCACATGCGTCTATCTACGCGCACACCCGTACGCAGAAAAGGAAGTCACCGATTTCTCACGTGACGTCATAAATGCGGAATATTAATTCGACGCGTGGTAATTAATATCGCGTGCGGCGTCCATTTTCAGTACGAGATATTCATTAGGCGACAGCGCCTCTGGAATACACTACGCGTCTGAATAAGCGACGGAGATAATGAAGCTAACAGAGGCAGATTTTATGGCAGCATTACCATTTTCATAGTGTAAGTTAAATCAGAAATATCCATTTATTTTTAAATGATATAAATGATATACCATAATGTCGCATAAATCAATGTTTAATTTCTCGTTTAAAGTTTAAAGATATGAGAGAGCATAAAATAAATAAATTTATTACAATGAAAATTATTATTATTACTATAATTATTATAAAATTATCATTCAAATTTATTTCCAAGCACTTTCCTCTTTTATTATCCATTATTCTCTCTGTAACATAAACCATATATTTATTAAAGCATTATATTGCCTGAAAAAGCTTCGATTTTTTTTCGACATTTGAAAAAAGGTGTTCGCGTAATTTTCACATTCAGGCTCTGATTTGCTCATCGCCGCAGATATCCTCGCGCTGAGGAATCAGCGCGACGAATCTCCTTGGCGAATCGCATTTTCTCCAACCCCGTGACTTTTCATCCGAGTCCTATTTTGCATTACGGAGAGTCGAAACGGGGAAAGAGGAGTCAACCGATTCTAAGACAGAGCATTGGTTCCTCAAGATCCTTTTCGCTTCGGTGAACACGACGGAGATGAAGCTATAAAAGAATAACGCCAATGAGCCCGGAAATCTCCCTTGGATTGATCGAGATTGACCCTCCGAGTCATAATCTTCTCTAATTATGAAGATATCGAGGATTTATTAAATCTTTGCACCTAAGCGTTTAGTGAAGTAGATTTTACAATTTTAAACTATAATATTCAAGCAGTTCACCATTAAAATCGGGCCAACTTAAAAGTACTTATGTGATTGTTTTAATTTTATTACAATGACTAAAATAAATCGTCTAATTTTAAAACCCTTTTATTTTAAATTTAGTTTTATAAGACATCTAAATAGGAGCTCGAAAAAGAACTTCAAAATTCACTTAAAAATATTTTAATCAATTGAATACATCGAGCGTAAAATTGTAATTAATTGTATGAGACATTATTAATTTTTCTTTACTCTCAAAGGATCACTTGATCTCTAAAGCAAAGATCTGAGAATCACTTTTAATCATGGAAAATCTTTATTGGAGAGACACACTTCACCAAGAAGTAATTAAAATTTACGCAACTGTTTCTTTGAGTCTCCTTAAGAATTCTTTATTCATTATCTATGTTCTTTCATTTAAATATTTTTAAGAAAAGGTCATTTCTTTTTTCATTTTATTACTTTTTTATTACTTTAATTACCTTAATAAATTTACAGAAGTATAAATAATTTCTAATAAACAAAGAAATAATTTTCCAATAATAAATTTATATCACCTTTTTTAAAATCAAAGTTCAAGATAAGGCATTATTGAATTTTAGATAGGTAGACATTTTAAAGATATTTTCTCCTATAAATTTCTCATATGTTGCCATAAATTAATTTTATTTTGCCGCAGCACTCCTCCGTGTGAGAATGAGAAAAAGGTTTACGTTTTTTTTTTCTTGATTTTAACGAGAGTCAAGTTTTAGCGAGCTTACTCTTGCACAAATGCCTCTTATAATCGTGGTGTAAGAGAAAGCCAACGAGGCTGACGCTTCTCGCGCGATTTGTCGGAGGTCAAGCGAAGAAGGACCGGCCGGCGACGAAGATGGAGCCACCAAGGCGCCTCTTCGCTACCATTCCGGAACTTTATTTCCCCGAGGATCGCTCCGCCAGAGTTTATCGCTCGAGGTAACACAGCCGTCGTTTCATAGCGCATCTTTCTTTTTCCTATTTACCTTCAACTAGTCCATCTTCCCTTTGCCACCATCCACTCGCTCCTCGATTTCCACCCGCAATAAACAGTTCAAAACGCAAGAGACAATTTATCCGTTGCCAAAAAATAGTTATTTTCGCAAAAAGGATTTTCTAACATCTGATAGCGCACGTGTACATTGATATGCAGGGTCTCACGGGTATCATGACGGATTTGGAATGACGGATACATAGAATACATCCCTTTAAACTTTCGGAGATGGGAAAAATGTTCAAATATAAGACATAAATCGAAAATACTACATTTCCACGAGTAGAATTTGATGGACTTACTTCTTGTTCAGCGTTGAATAATTTTTAAATCTTTTTCCCGTGGCGCATTGAACATTGAATTCTCTTTAAAATAAAATTGATAATTAATTCTAGCACACTACATATACTTAAAGTTAAAACAGAATAAAGGGCTTATATCAAATTATACATGTATAATATTTCTTTTATATACAGCATATATCCAAAATAAAAAAAAGCTATAAAATGTCTGGCAAAAAAATAACTAATAATACTTTCAAGATATTTTATATTCTAACATAACAAAAAGATTAGAAATTATATATAAAATGCATCAGAAAAAGTTTCCTTATTAATAAAACATGAAATGCAATAAAATTATTTTCAATTTGATTTTATACGTAAAAAAACTCCAAGATAATGTCAATTATCTGTGTTGCGTTACAGCCTATTCAACTCAAAGTTAATGTCAAGCGTAAATTTCATAATCAAATCATTAAAGCAGGTCACTCTTAATTCCGACAAATTCTCTAAGAAAACTTCTGCCGAGGCACCGCTCATGGTACCTCGCTGGGAAAAATTCGCTGGCGTCTACGACTTTGATAAATTCCCGGGAATTTATATCAGTCTTCTTCATAGCAGAAATTTCGCAAGGCTTGTATAGAAAGGAAGTACAGAAACGCTTGTAAATAGCCTGTCCGTCGCCATCGGGAACGTCCTGGCAAAAGGGCCGCGGGCTAATATCTCCACGTTCATTAAAAGGACCACGTAATTTCGACGTGGTTATGACGAGACATAGAACTCGGGCGTTCAAGCGTATACATGGAGGGTAACGTTTGCGCGTGAGTACATTTAGCGGCCCCAACGTGCCGTATTTTCGACCGGTTTCACGCGAGCGTTCGTGCGAGTCGTCTGATGGGTTTAATGATGGAAGGGCCCGCCGAGGCCCTGAGGTGGCAATGTCCGTAGAATATAATTTCCTGTGATCCCGTCGTGCATATTTTCGCACCAAAGTCGCACATAATATCCTCCATAAAATTTAATTAAAACGTTACGTATTGCGCGAAAAATTGTTGTTTCTTTTTTATTTAATAAAATCTTTATCTCCTTCTCTCTAGTAATTACATTATCATAGATGCAAATAATGCGATTTGCTAAAAGCAAAATAACATTCTAATATTTAGAAAATACAGATTTATAGAAAAACTATATGTATAGTAATGTTATAATATAATGATAATTGTTTATTTAATTAATTGCTTATATTACAAATACTAATAAAACTGATTTCAGTTAACACAGAACTTTTTTTTAGTATTGTAAGAACATAAAAGCCATAAGGCTTAGTTGATAGGATTCGGAAATTATTATAACATCAAAGCTATTGCGGTGCAAAATGAGTGTCACGATTCGTAAACAAGTGATTCCGAGTTTGAATTTCAGTCGTTTCGTTAATTTTTCCGAATTTCTTACAGTATAGTCTCAAAAGACTATACTATATGTTTCTCGAATGACGTTTAAATGACGTTGCATTGTAAGAAATATATTCCTTAATTTAATGAAACAATTTTCTTGTTGCTTATTGAAGCAAGAGATATAATAATTTTAATGTAAACGTGTCGTATTGCTAGATATCGCTCTACTTCCGGAATATTGCGGAATATTAGACGGGAATGTCGCAAATTCATTCACCGCAAAGATCCTGCATTCTCCAAGTGATGGCTAATGGCCCGGCATGAGGCAGTAAAGCGAAACTCGACAGAGTAAGCAGGTTCCATAAACGCGGAAACAAACGGTCCGCTCTGGAACAATCCATAGTGTAGAAGAGCACAGTAGAGTTCACGTAGATCGCGAGGTAGAAACGCGGTCGCGAGAAATCCTGGAACATAGCCAACAAAAAGCCAGCAATCTCTTTTTATCTCGCAATCATCCTGTGCGTGAGTGGGCGATCCCCTTTTCTCCACAAAATTTATTGTATTGGTATCTATCGAAATTGTCAACGAAAATGGTAAATTGAAATTGGGATACACCTAAAGAAATTTTTTTTACATAAGAAGCGTATTGTACGCTATTATTTATATAAAAAAATCAAAGAAATCTAAAAATTAATTAATGCTCTTTAGACTTTTTTTCTGCAGAATATAATTAAAATTTTCTTTAAATTATATTTACAACTGTTTAAATCTTTTCTAGCAAATCAAAGTATTTTTTTTAAATATAATTGAATCCAGTACAATGAAATAGGTATTTTATATATATATAAATTTATATATATAAATTTTGGAATTTTATTTTTCGAAAAATTGTCTTCTTCATATGTTTTTTCGCAAGGATTTCTCAATTACCGTTGCATTATAAAATTCTTTTTATTTCATCCGTCTTGTGCTGCTTTATGACCGCGAGTTTCTGACGAACGCGGCGCAGTATGAATTCACGCATAAATGTAACTTTGTAGACTAGGAACGAGAAAGAGAAGAGGGAGACGTGCAAACAAGAATGGAAACGAAGGATAAGGGCTGTAGCTTTGTAGACGCGGGATGTGAGATTCTGAGTTTTAGGTGGCACTTTCCGGAGAGGGTGTATACCTGCTGGCGTCCTCTATCTCTGGATACCTCTTCCGTGATAGCACTACTTCAGACTTCAGTGCTATTTCGCCCTGCCGCTATCTTGTTTCTCTGTATCTCTCATCGTCTTTCTGCTCGCCGCCTTTCCACAAGCAGTATGGTGAAGAACCCTAGATGGGCAAGTGGCGTTAATGTTTCTAGCCTCAACTTTCACTCTCGGTTCTAAATGTCCTTCCCTTTGATTCTTCGCGCGATTCAAGCAATGAGATGATCAGTGTGACCACTGTTGAGTATTTACTTTCACTTGGATTCCCATCTTGCGGTTCTACATTTCGCGAAATTTTCACGGTAATTCCGCGCAATGAAAGACGTCAACGACAGGATTTTTCTTTATTAATTCGCTCAATTTATGCCTTTCATCAAAACGGAATTGTTCTGACTTGAACATTCATTTTTATATCACGATATACTCACTATGTTCTTTAATGTTTCCATTTTGCAAGAATGATCGTTTTCCAAGTTAAGAATATAAAATATTCAAGATAGCGCAATTACATTTGCAATTTAAATAGAAGTTAATCCATCCTGTGCATGTTATGTCGAGGTATCAACACGTTATATATCTTGACTATCTATTGACTTTTTTTCAACCCTTTCTCATTGGCGTGCACACTATCCTTGTTCACGTTATCGCTCGCGTGCTAAGTGTAATCTAACATAGAATTTTCTCTATATAGTATAAATTTTAATAAAGTACGCACACTTACATACTCTTTGCTGCTTTGAGCTGAAGAACATAAATTTATTACGAAGGAGGTTCGTACCACAGAAATCTTCTATTATAATAATACTTTCATTTCAAAATGGATTTCTAAGTCTCGTATAACTAAAATGTCAATTTAATACACTTTAATGTCAAGAAGCTATCTTCAGAATATCTAAAATTATTCGTTCGATTCGAGCGGATGTTGGAAATTGAAATCTAGATGGGATTTATGGACCGCAAAGTTTCTTTATTCTTTACTGGAGTTAAATCTCCATTTGCCTATGAACATTTTATCGAACGTTCGAGTGGAGTGGCGATGCGGCGGTTCCCGCCTGTTGGCGAGAATACCTCACGATACCGAACGGTATCGAATAAGAGAGAAAATATTCGCAACGTCGAACAGAGAAACGGAAGTGTTTTGAGTGTTGCACCGATGCGTCCGATCGTACTTTTTATTGTTCAGGTGGCTTCTAACACGAATACACTCAATGTACCACGTCGTTGCACAGACGAGAAGAGTTACAAAGCATGCTCCTATTTTCAGAGCTTCCAATTCGACTTAAATTACTCAAGGCAGATTGGAAGTGGAAAAACTAACGATTAAACCGACGCTTAATATTACTCTACCGTGAACATAGCGAATCGATGTTTCGACGTTAATCGCAATAAAAAAAAATCTTTAACAATAACAAGATAATCTTTCTTTTTAGACATATACGTTAAATATTAAATATAATAGAAAATCTACCAGATGACTGCGTCGCAATTTTTAATATTAATTTAGAGCTTAACTTAGTAGATACATTTCATGTTTTCTTTATTGATAACTTATAAATTGTTGATTATAAAATATTACTTATCTGAAATTACCATTTAATTATATTTAAAGATAATATTCATCCAATTTAAATTGTAAAATATAAAATTAATTAAAAAACAGCGATTAATTATTATAATTGTATTATACATTATTTATAGCGCTTTAATTACATGGATGGTTCGAAATATTCGATAATTTATATTATCGGAGATAAAAAGAAATGGTAAAATAGTTATTCGGAACAGTCGTAAACACGACGAGATGCGGAGTGGAATTTCGGGATCTCTGGCGCATTTCGGTAGTAAAAGGGAAGACAATATTGCATAAGGAGAACGATAATGACGAATCACAATGTCACGAGATCGTTGAAAGCGGCTCGGGAAAATGAGAGAGAGAGCAGAGAGAGCAGAAAAGGCGAGCGGGATTGTGAGATGCGAGGACGAGTTACATACAAGCGATGCTTGAGGGTAGACACTTAAGGTGATAATGCAGGGAAGTTGAACGAATGGTAGAATAGAACTGACGAGCCGACTCCCCTCCCCCCCCCTCTCTCCCCCTCGAACACCTCGTGAAATTCCAGCAGATAGTATTCGAGGTGCGAATGCGGGTAAAGGGTGCAATATACGCTTGCGGAGAAGGTCGTCGGAATACGTTCTGCTACTGTACGGCTGTGTAACGACCTGCATCGATCGATCGCGAGATGCCATCTTAGCAGACGAGTCTGAGACGATAAACCTTCACGATTTGCATACGCGGCGTTTCATGTCGCTCACTTCCGGCGTTTCCGGCGCGCTGCGAAATGTGAAACTTCTGGCGGCCGCTCTATTGGCTCACATTAATTCTCGCGCGAAAGCGCATGCGAAATGCACAACACCATGGAGTGTTGCAATTCGCTTTAGCACTCGGATATACGAGCAGAAGCGCCCGCTTATTACCGAGCCGGATAAGTTTCGCGAACCCTCGAAAGGTGATATCGCAAGCGATGAGATTCGATTTAATCCCAGATGCTAACTGGTTAACGACTGAGGTATTTATCGCGAGGGTGTAATAATTTATAGAATTAATTAGTTGGAAAAGTTGGCGTATCACGGAGCGTGAATGCATCGTAATAAAATTAACAAAGCTAGAGCGGAGGAATATTTCTAAAATTGCTGCTTTTAAAATCACGAAGTGAAATGAACATTACCGCTGTACTTTAAAATTATTATAAATTAATATAACGTTTTTAAATTTCGTGATTAACAAGCTGATAAAATACGTGTAGATTGTTTCTATTATTTTACGCTATTTGATTAATTAAATTTCAATTTAACTTTCAAATTAAAACATTCTGATTAAACAAATTATTCGGGCAAAAATAAAATCTGCAAAATATATAATTCTGAAAAACTATATAATTATATAACATAAAAACATAATTGTAAAAACATAGTGATAGATAAATAATTAATGTTATCCATAAAATTTCATTGTTAGGCTATATAGGACAATGTAACTTCTGTATTAATTTGCTGTGTTAATATGTTCGATTTGAATATGTCGAATAGTGGAAATTTCCACTTCGAAGCAATAGTACGTTACTACATAGAAAAGTTTCATATTCTCAACAACAGAAACTTTCAGACGAAGGAGGATGCGATGTACAATTACATATACACTTATTTGTGAAAATATCTGGATATCGATATCGATTTTCGTGTTTTATTAAAGATGAATGATCGGCAACCGATTAGCTTACTGTTTTGTTTACATCGCTTATATATTTATAATATATACATATGCATTATTACACGCACGATATGTATACATATACATACATGCGTTTATATATGTGCATGCATGCGATATTCCACGATTGATAGAAAGCGATGAATGGAACCGTCCACAACCTTCGTTCGACACAACTCGAGTATGTTAGCGAAATGAGATATATCGATGTAGCAATATTGACCCTAGAACTCCCCATGAAACTCAATTACGCTTAAGCTCCGATAACGCACATTGATCGCATACGAAGGGTAATAGAAACACGAAAGGTGTTACACTCAAATATTTATCGTACAAATTAATTAGCATTTAACAACCGCTTTAAGAATGATGCAAGTAAAAATAAATAAGTACACAAATGGAACAACATAACATTTTTGTATTTTCTTAATAAATTTATCGTTGATGAAAAATGTCGTCATCAATATGAATTGCTATCAATCTTTTTGTATCCATAAAACACCAGAAAATCTGCAAAACGTAATTATCGATTAAAAAAAAATTGCTTAACGAATGAAAAGATGTATTTAAAGTACTGTACCAAATATTTCGTTGAAGCATAAATCTTTTTGTCATTCAATCAATCAGCGATCAGATATATGCTCTTCGATCACGTGAGCGCGCGGATTATCGCGGTAGTTGCGAGCGCGAATTAGCGCGTGCGTAAGTTAATTGACTAAAATTTTGCTAAACATTTGTTATCAACGCTCAAATCAACTCGCGTAATCGAGCACGCAAATACGCTCTGGGCCGCACATTAAATGCTGGTGAGCTCGCATACGTATGTACGGCAATCAGCAACGGTCTATGTGCATACGGGGAGAGAAAGACAGGCGGTTAACCGATCGCAGATAGCTTTCGGCGCGCGCTCGTGCAGCATAAATCGCCGGCGGATAGCTGCGAACGGCGAGGCATCGAGAGCTTCTGCCGGCCGCGTTTGCTGCGCTCGCATGGAATCGAGCGGATTTTGCAAAACGTCACACATGGCGATACCGCGGGGGCCCCGCCTACGCGAACTCACCACCGTCGACGTTCATATCCTCCCTCCCCCCTCCCACGGCTCGCCCCAGGTTTGCCCCAGTTCGCGCTGCGGCTGCGGGGAGCACGTTTAGCGTCCGCCAACTTTGCCGTACGGCCCGTCACGCCTGCTGCAAATGCAATTGAAAACGCCGCGGGATCGTTTGTACCACACCGATCCCGCCGCTCGCGGATTGTATAACGTCGCGATGATACTCCGGCTACCGGCCACGATGCACGCACGACCTACACGCGGACAGTTGTTCGCGGCGATCGATGCGCACGATTAAACGGACAATGGACATTATATTCGTATAACCGATGATACTCGGCCTGACACTTTTTTTTTTTTTTTTTTTTTTAAACTCACGCCTTATGTAAGGCTGTAACTGGGACAGCTCGCGTCGATAGGTAGACTGGAAACACAGTTTTGCTTCGTGAAATTTACACGACTTACTTAACTTTCATTTGATGTTAGGTATTAATAACCCTTTGGATTAATTTATGTATTTCCTGAAATGTCTCTCTAATTGGTTATCAAAATTCTTTTTGGATATTGTTTAAGACAGAGCGAAGTATTTTAAAAGATATTTGATATATTATTCATTCAGAGAACTTATCGCCCATTTAATTTACAGATATCTATACACGTCACCTTTCGCATGATGTAAAAGAGAAATTTCTTGAAGAGTATCTAATACGCGTATAACATAATCTTAGAAGAAACTCTCGGAGGCCAATGGGATACTTAAGCTTCAAATGCGAGAATAACACTTGGGCTTCATGTTATGGTTATACTACTAATATGGTGCGGTCGGCCGTAAAATTGACACTTTGCGCTGATCACGTTGCGTTGCTTCGTGTTTCGCGTAGTATAGCACATCTCATGAAAATTCTTAAGGCGATAAAACCTATCGGGAATATCGAAGACTTAAAAGGATGTAAGGCGCAGAAAATAAAATATATACATCAAACTTTGCCAGTTCGAAAACTCTCAATGTGCACCTGCGACAAGAATTGAATATTCAGTGATCATCTTCCATCTTCTTGTCAATATTTATGTTATATATGAGCTATTGCGGTATAAACAAGTAATAGTGTATTTTAACGGTAAATTTGATGAGTGCGAAATCAATCTTTGCTTAACAGAAATTTAATGAGTGCTTATTACATGTCATAAATTTTTCATTTTTAATCTTTCATATAATTTGTTCATGTTTTAAATCAATTAATAATGAAAGAGAGAAATCGTATATATATTGAGAAAAATATTTAGTTAAAAATGGACAATCCAAATAATTCTGATTATATCAATCAGAATTTCGGTTACCTCAATTAAAATTTTAGTAGATTTAAGCAAACATTTAGCAGATTTAAGCAGAAAATTCTAATTTGTCCATTTTCAATCAGAATTCCAATTAATTTAACTAAACGTTATTCTCGGTGTACATATGTCCAATTTCTATTTTTTAGATAGAAAAGAAGTGAAAAGTATTCTATCAATGTTAAATGTTCTATCAATGTATTGCTCACGTTATTGTTATCTCTCTGCCGTTCGAGGTAAAAGATCGTCAATTATTACGAAAATACGGGACATTTCAGCGTGGAATTATTTCAATTGCATTTTACCAAACGAATCATGGCTCAATGAAATGCCTTAAAGTACTTTCGGCGCGATTATAAAACTGGCACAAATCGTGAATCTTGCCTGTTCGAGGCGCTTTATTGGAAGGTAACGAAATGGAATCGAGACACGCGAAAGACAACCCAGTTTACCCCAACTTCAACTTATTGCACCCTCCACTTGAAGAAAATTCGCTCGCTTAAAAAGATCTGTTGCTTCCGCGGGCTAGAAACAGGAAGAGAGAGATTTACCAGCGAATATCGAGGCAAACTGTGGCAAAGAAAAAAAAAAGAGACATTGTTAGGGATACCCGTCACGTTCCAGGTGGCGTATAAAATAACATGGACGAGACGAGAAGAAACGTTCGGGAAAAGCGCTCTCTCGTTAGCTGCTCCTTTATTTCGATCTAGGTCGATCATTCGCCGTTGTAGGAAAGAAATCGACGGGATCGTTACACGACGCGTCGTTACCCACTCGCGTGTAGCCAGCGAAATCCATTAGTTCGTGTAAACGGGGCACTCGTTGGGCATTGTACAACCCAAGTCACGAGTTGGAGAGATCGGTGCCCATAAGCCGCCGAACTCACACGAGCCCGGGAATTTCTGCTGCCTCGGGTTAATCAGAGTTACCTCCGAGTATCGCTGCGCGCCGTGAAATTTTCCGATTTTCCCTTTGCGATAGCTACTACTCTCCCCGTCATTCCTCCGCCACCCCATCTCACCGGTATCACCGGTTATAATTGTATTGCTGATTCAACGCAAAAGAAACCATGGTGATAATTACGTGAATGTTTATATTCTGCGTAACGATGTTATCTTTTTATACCCTCCAATTTAATTTCAGAACGTAACGAATTTGATTGTGCGTACCATTTAACGTAATTAACTTAAATTAATGAGTTAATACTGAAAGTGTTTTAATAGAGAGAAAGAATAATCACTTTACTATTGATAAAGTATCGCTAGGTTTCGATCCTCTGTTTTTCGATTTCTAGCTATTGAATTAAGTATCATTTTCTAAATTTTTAGCAAAACATGAATAATATTTCTTCCTCAAAGAATTTTTTAAAATTTATATATTATATATTATTTATAAATTTATATATTAATACCTACCTCCACATTTTTACACATTTAATTTTAACGTAAAATTTCATGGAAAACATGGAATTTCATTAGATTTTTACGCACAATCGCGAAAATCTTTCTCGATATTTTGATAATGATCTAGGGCAATTATCATTAATCCATCTAGCTTCAAATTAATGAAAACAATATGACAATATGATTTATTCTTTTTTCAAAACTTTGTGCAAATCTAATTGTAATAAATATTGAGCAATTCTTTAGGAATTTTAAAATAAAAAATATTATAAATATTAACTCTGTTCTAATGAAAACAAAAAATTCTTACTAACTAATGTAACAAAAATATAAAATTTATTTTTTATATCTTTTTATTCTTTTTTTATATCTTTTTATTCTTTTTTTTAACATTTAATCTAATATTATTTCTTTACACTTTCTTTAAATTATAGCTCAATCAGTTTTGTTTTATGTATAAAAGTATTAAAATAATATTCCATCGAAAAAAATATATTTTATGAGATATTTTATCTTTTATGTCAGAAAAATGTAACAGAATAAAATATAAAATATCTCAAAGTTCCTATATTTTGATAATTCCATTTTATTATTTTTACATGAAGAATAATGAAAACAGAAATAATCGTTTATAAAAAAATATGATTGTATATAAAAAATGATCGTTTATTTTTTTTTTAGCAAAAATACTTCTCCAAGAATAAACTTAAAATTTAGTAAAGAATTTGTTTTCTTCTAGAAGAAAAAACAAGTTGTAACATTTGATATAAATCATATTATATTCTTGCATCCATAAAAATGTTATTCTCTAAGATATGATATTTCTCATCTTATTAATATGGCATTTTATAAAAATCCTACTCGCATTTATTTACTTTTCACAAAATGAATAGAATTTTCATAAAATAATACGCTCTATAAAAATCTTATATATATAAATCAATTCAATATCTTTGAAAAAATTAATATTATACTTATACTTATACTTATACTTTATCGATATCTGTATATTAAGAATTATAAAAAAAGCTTGGAAAATTATAAAACTATTAAGTAGGACATGTATTTAATTTTTTTAACGTATGTATTTTATAAACGTATGCAAATGTAATTTTTCACTTTGTTTTTGTCTATTACTATGTGCAAATAAAATTATATTCTTATCACAACATTTTTTTATGTTATACAATACTGTTACTGCAAAATGGTATTCTATTTTTATTGTAGAAATCAATCACAGTTAATATTGCGAAATAGTAAGCGAAAATTTGTTATAGGATGGGATATAATAATTGATTCTGAGTAAATTATAATAATTAAATAATTAGAGAAGCGATTAGTTTTTATAACTTGTACATAAAATAAAAGAATAATTTAGATCATCTTATTCTAATTCATTTATAATTTATGGTTATCATAAACTATCATACAAATATAGTAATAAGTAACTTGATTACTACATTTAACTCACTTGACATATACATTTCGTACGAATAAGCATATAGCTTGAATAAATAGTATGTAAATCGTAACAAAAAGCAGAAAAAACTATCCAGTGTTACTATCTGCGATAAGCAAATTTGTTTATTTTGTACGTTCGTCAATGTTTACGAAGTTACGAATGTTACGAAACATCCATAGTCGTTACGAGTCGTTTACTACTTGCGGAACGAATGACCAGATCTATTAATCCGATGTAAACGATCGTACATTTACCACGTGGAAACCTCTTTAAAAATTAGAAGAATATTTCAAACTGCTCATTATGGTATCCAAAGATACATTCATCGAGAATATATCATAATTTTCAAAAAAATACTCAATGAATTCACTTTATCTGTGATTACAAATAAAACGTTAAAGGTTTTAGAATACATCCGATATATTGCATTTTCAAAGAACTAATTGCATGTATATTTATATTAAAAAAAATTTTGAAGAAGAAATTTCACAATTATTATCGGAGAATACGATTTTTAATCTTTACTATAAAATCGCGAAATATGCCAAGATAATAAAAAATAATTAGAACGTAAAAAAATAAAATTAAAATATAATATGAATACCAAAATGTACATCATATTTTGAAACACTTCAAAATAATATATCTGAAAACAGAATATTACAGAATATTGTTTTATAAAGGTGTACTTGCAAAATACAATAAAATTTAATGACATAATGCATTTCAGTACTCAATTTCTCTCTTTAATTGTTAACTTGTCATTTATTGTCTTGTTATGGTATGAATCATACTTTATAAAGTACTTTGCATAAAGGCACTTCATAACATATTTCAGCGAATTATACACTGATATGCTTCAACTAGTATTATCGCATACTCAAGTATCGTATTATTGCAGCTATTGATGTTAATTAACAGCAATTATGATAATTATGATACATATAACGTTAATTATTTCGGAATAATTTGAATCATTAAAATTGCTTTATTCATTATGTAAATCTAATCACGTAATTTTTATAAAATTGCATTAGATTCATAACAATTCTCAACTAATTCATCGTATGCATAATTCAAATATTGATAGCAGGCAGTCTTATCTATTAACCTAGGAGGTTCGTATAGTAAGATAAACTCGGCAGTTAATTACTTGCAAGATACACTTCCAAATCTATTAGTACCGAGAAAACAGTTCCTCGTTGTCTTACGCATATCCCGCTTATGAACATGCAAATATCTGCCACATGCTTACGAGATGTTGGTATGCAGTCCAGTTCCTCATCTCGAGATGAGTTAATTAGGACTAGTTCACAACTATGGAAACTGAAATTCCGTCCCGACTCATCACATTTCATGAATGTTCATATTTACTTCTTACTTATGTTCATATTCATACACGTATACTTACAGTTCACTATAAGAATTCACTATAAGAATCGTAGCCTCCGAGAAAAATCATACAGATGCAGATAGCAGTTGTTGTGTAGTAATACTTTGAACTCTTTGAATTTAAAAAAATTATATATTTACGAACATTTTCTTGCGAATGTAACAAAAATAAATTGTTTTCTTTTCTGCTATTAATGTTATCCTATAGAACAAAGAATCAAGCGAGTGCATTTGTAGAATCATTCTCGAACGATTCTCATTAATGGAAAACGGATTTATGGAAAGGCAGAAACTACTAATTACGATATAGCGATTCCGCGGAGTAAGATAGCATAGTCGTCGCGTACGAATGAATGCAATCATCGTGGGATAAGTCGTTAGTGACTTGCTTCAGGAATGGTATCCACCTTCATTAGTATGGTGTAAACGAGCTCGCGTTGTCGACGTATGTAACCCCGCCACAAACCAACGAGAGAATGCACCCACGTGTCTGTGCCAACAGTGCCCCCGGTCCACTCTGCTGTCACGGTATAATCAGGTTTATCTTGTGGTTGCACACAGAGAGACAAGTACCGATTCATGACAAGACTCGCGCTTACATATATCCTTCAGGAATGTGGAGCACGTGCCCGGCTCCTGTGGGTATGATCATAATCGTCTTGTAGACGCACTGAAATTAAATGTAGTCGCCGGTGCGCGTAACTTCCGCGCAGATAATTGCAAAGATATTCGCAACTACGATTACGAAGTTGGCACAATAGGACGCAACGGCGATGCGCACGAGTCGTCACGTCGATATTCAGGGCATTTGGATTGCATAACGCACCGGCGCGGATAAGAACGTTAACGAGCCTCTCTTATCGCGATTCTCGCTGCGCGACGGACAAAGTTTGAAACTTTTCGCATGCGAAATATTTAGAATGTAATTATAGTCGGGTAGTCGCTATGTTGATAGGTGCGTCGTGACAACTCGTGAGATAATGAAGTTTCCGTCGTGAGAACGAAGGAACGGATCCAGCCTGTGATGCTTCCCCTATATCCAACGTCTCACCCTTCAGGAATGTGAAGTTCGTGCCAAATACGGCGACAGATACGGGCGTATGCTTTGAGGCGAATGCCACTGCTCCAGAAACATTCTGCGGATTTGCATCGAAACTCGTTTCTTAAATGGGTGCTTGTTCAACAGGCTAATATAACCGTTGGCAGTTTATTTTCTGAGTAGGAAACGGAGTGAGTTTGTCGCGTAAATCCGATATATTTACATTAAATTTTCTATCTTGCCAACTCGTATTTATCTTTATATAATTTTTATATATTATTAAAAGTTTTTTAGTGAAATGTCGTACATGGATATTTTTCTGATTGGGCTGTTGTCAAATTATATTTTTATAAACAAAATTATGCATAATGTATGTGCATAATTTAAAAGAAATTAAATTTTATTGTATATCATTATTTAAAATAATGTTGGTAATTTAATATTTTTTTAATAATTTATAATAATTTAAAATATTTTAAATATTTCTTTCATGTAATATTTCAAAATATTAAAACGTATTTTATTCGAAAACACCATTTATATTATACTATCGTTTTACACCAACAAGATTGGTGTTAAGATTGGTTTTTAAATTATTTAGACAAAGTTTATAATTGTATATATCGACAAGCTAACATGTCAACGATTGATAAATTAAAACATTCAGAAAGGCAAAGGTAATAGACTATCCAATGATCCATGATATTTTCATTTTCTCATAATCTCATCGTTCTTTTAGATACTGTTTGTAAAGGTATTATTATTCAACACTATTACGCAACCTAATCTCGATGATAATGTAATCGTATTTTAATTTCGAAACGCAACAATATAAGAAAGTACAATTTTTAGCCGGTGGTTTCTGGCGCGTTTCAATGTCCACGTAGTGTCGAGTCAGTGCCAAATGCTGATGTGCACTCTCCAGCATGTGGTACAAATACTTGGATACGACCGCGATGGTCGATAGCCGATGGTCGATGGCCGAAGTGACCGACGTGTATATGCATACTTTAAACCGCGAACAATGCAAAGATGGATGCAAATAGAAGATCGCGACCATGTGGAGCAATCTCCTATATATTTCAGTGATATCATCTAGGAACACAGTCTGAATACAGATACCTGCTTAAATAGGCTATCGCCGACTAACTGATAAACATTCACGGATTAGTTAGTCTATACGATTTCCACAGATTATATATTATACCCCGGAGTACGTATTATTAACACCGGGAACAAAGTAATAAATCTTTATTAAAAATTTAATGAGTATCGCGCATCTACAGATTGCACATCTATTGCGCATCTATAGTTTGAGAAATCAAGAATTAAAATTTACTTTTTAAATTTATAATTTCATATTCAAAGATTTAAGTAGTTAATTATGTTCATATTGTTATCAACATAAAAGAAATATTTTAATTTGGCAAATATCATAACGATATTTTATCGTAACTATTTTAACATTTCTGTTTTATTTCTTAAAATATTTAAATAGTTATCTTTATATTATCTATCAATAAATTGCCCATAAATATATTTATATTATCCACAAATTATTATATGTCAAAAATACATGTTTTCATTCAAATTGCATGTTTAATTTTTCTTAAATATATATCTATAATTTTTATGCCTCAATCATAAAATACATCTTTCCTTTTTCTTATATTTTTCATTCCCCACTCGTAATAAATCTTGTTAACTTAGAATGTAAAAGAACCGTATTTTAGTAAGGTAACTTTGGCGAGACTATCTCATGTAAATTTGCGACACGTTTCGCACATCAGAATGCGGTAATTTAAATTTCCACAGCATCCTCGCCATTACCTGCGATTTTTTTCACCAAACATTTTTATCTCATGGAAATTGTCTACGCAGAACAGAAATGGGTATTAGTAACGAGTAGACTCGTCGCGTTCGTTTCCTGTTTAATATTTACAGCGTGAATAATAAAAAAGTATAGAAGATTTGTCTCCTGCTACCTTTCTGCCGCTAGCTGTAATATCCCTAAGTGAAACTGATCCTGCGCGCTGAGCTAGAAGCAAAGGGTAGACTCGATTAACGAAGTTTCTCCTCAGGCAAACTCTCGATGTCTCTTCTTACACAAGCATAATATACATCATCGTGATATTAAAGAACGAGAACGATGTCGACATTGTTTTCATCGTCGTCGTCGTCGTCGTCCTCGTCGTCATCGTCGTCATCGTCGTCGTTGTCGTCGTCGTCGTCCTCGTCGTCGTTGTCGTCGTCGTCGTCGTCGTCGTCGTCCTCGTCGTCGTCGCTTTCGTCGTCGTCGCTTTCGTCGTCGTCGCTTTCGTCGTCGTCGTCGTTATCATCAACCAGATTCTTCACCAGTAAATCTCCATTACGCAGACCGCGTATTCCAGAAACAGTAAGTCAATATTCCTTTCATATCGTTAATGCGGTAGTGACGAGATTACGTACGTTCTCGCGCTTATTCACGGGGGATTTGATTCCCTGCCGGTCTACCGCCGTAGTCTACATCGTCTAGCCTCCTTCTTCCCAAGGATGGTTATTATTTACGCGAGACGAAAGCTCCGTCATTTGTTAGATCCGTCCACCTTCTGCTCCTTCATTTCCACCCTCCCGGAGCCTTCTCGATAACGCTCTATCCCAGCTCGTTTTCTCAACTCCAGCTAGCTTCCGCTTACCGCCTATCTTTACACATCTCCTTCGGCACCGGAGATCGAGCGCCGCGCATAAGTTCGCTGCCAAGTTGGCAAAGTTGTCGGTGGAACTTGCACGCGCGTATTTGCGCAGGTAAAATGCTCTTATAACGCCGAGGAGGAGGAGGAAGCTAGTTCCCGGTGATTGCATTCAATTCGTCGACGGCTAGAAAGAAAGTCTGATCGGATTAGAACTCGCTTTCCATCTGCCGGAGGAATGACGCCAAGTGCATCCGAAGATTTAAATGCGACGTTTCGTCATAGACGATCTCATTTAGAATTTTATTGCCCGCCTCGTACACCTCGCGTAGGTAAGTTATGTCGGATAAATTTCTCATCAGATCTGCCTTCCTAAGCAGCCTGATTATATGTACTACTAGAGCGGTACAAGCTGCAAGACGAGAGATCGCGTTGATTCTGATTCACATATATTAAACGTTGCTTCTTTCTTGATCTAATTCCGCGAGATGATCTAAAAATTTCATAAATTTCGATATTAACTTAAATTTGTATCACTCGATGACATTTTGACTTACAGAATATATGTAATGTGAAAATCGATAAAAATTTAAAAATTTGTTTTTTTTATCTGGTCATTTCAATTATTATTATAATTCCATTTAAATTTTTCATGTGTAACGTGTACGTTCATATTTAAAATAGACTTTTGTCACACGATTAAAAAGTTGTTTTTATCATTTTATAATATTTAACATTTGATTTATCGCATAATTTTATCTTTTTCCCAATAATATTAATAATAATTTCATTATGTTATCTGGAGTTTTTAATATGGTTCCAAATTCAGCTTAATGCATCTAAACGAGCTATATCTTTCTCGGTCGTACGAAGGTAAACTCCAATCAAGAAACTCGTTTCACGTAAGAACGACTTATGGAATCAGATAAACGTCCGCAAACAATGCTCGTCGTAAATCATGTCTCTCCGATATACCCGGTGCACTCGATTTCGTTGCCGGACGAAGAATAATGGAAATAGATCGACGACCTCTCGAAATAACGTCGGTCCCCACCCTCCGCATCCGATTAACGCCGCGTCCGCGCCGCAACCCTCTCCCTTTAGCCCACGCTACGACCGCTTTTGAAGTCTCGTCACTCTTTTAGCTCGAGCACACATCGGACTTTTACTATCCGCGTTAATTACTCCTATTATTGTTGGGGACCAACACAACGCGACATCACTTTGTCGACGTGGTCGCGCAGTTAAATCAGTCGAGGGATGGATAAAAGTACTCCGGAAGGGAGGGGCGGGCCACATCTCGTATCGATGTGGAAAACAATTAATATCCGTCAATCCGGTATACCTCGCCGCACCAAGTTACCCGCGGAACAATCGCGACGCTCGACGCGACACGATCCTTCGGTCCTTCGCCTAAATAATCGCGATTCGCGGAATCGCGATCTGTCACTCGCGCCGGCAAACTCTCGAACGAACGTCCGCGATTTCGGCGGGTATTGCGAGCACGTTGTAACATCGCGGCATTTACGCAGAAAGGCGGGCATTTCCATATAGAACAAGCAATTTACATATAGAGCAACTAGTTTGCCGCGCAAACGAGTGAATTACCACTTTCGCTCCTTTTGCTGCAACGGCACAATTTCGCATACCTCTTTATTCAATTATCGATCATTTCGCCCTCCCCCCCCTCCCCCCCCTCTTCGAAATAAGAAGAGAAAGAAAATGATTTGATTTTACGGGTGACTAACGGCAAGCGGCTAAAAAATAATGTAACATTGTAGGATACATGTTATTTCAATAGCGAGCGAAAGGATCAAACTGTTACATGTTGCAGTAGTTTCTCTCTGTACTGTAAAAGCTTGCATTTATTCAGTCGTGTTTATTTTAGTTAATTTCATTTACACGATACACATGTCTCGCAAATTAAGGACAAAATCAATAAAACCGGTGCAACGGCACATTTATATTTTTGACTAGGTACTTTTTTCCATGAGTGGCACTTTTCAGCACTTTACAATTGTACTCCACAATATCATACAAAGTACTGGTGATGTACAACAAAAAGAACATATCTATTTGTAGATCAAGTGACTTGCATACGGAACAAGTAATTTGTAAATATACGTGATTGCTAAATTTATTTTAACTTTATTTTAATTTTTCCATTTGCTTTTTATCAGTTCTGACATCAATAATATCGATATTAGTATACGCTGCTACAATAGATAATGTAAAAAATTGTTTCAATGTATGAACTAATGAATCGTTTATTTTGAAAAAAGGCACAAATTACATTTCTTGCCGAATCAAATAAAAAATAATTTTCAATACTTTGAATCTTTCATATTATTTTTTTATTAATGGAGAGCAAGAGAGAGAGAGGGGGGAGAGGGAAGAATATATCATTGAAAATATATTTTTTCTCGCAATTCTAAAAATAACAATTTTTATTATACGGATAATTATTATTTTTAATTATTATTTCTAAATGAATGAGTAAACATTATCTAATTAATCTAATTCGAATTATATGGAATCTTTTTTAAAGATGATTTATTAGCACACAAGCAATTAGTACAAGCAATTAATTTTGGCATTGCTCCAGTGCTGATTCGTCGTTTTCATACAAAAACATTTTTGCTTTCAAACTACGTTATTGGTTAGTGGGTCGTTTAACAATCGAGTTTCCCACGGAGTTACGCCACGATAGCTGATCGGTTAGACTACAATGCGATTTCTCTTTGACACGATGAATTTCGGAAATTCCATTAAACATCTCGTTATACGAGATATATCTAATTTTAACAATTTAGAACCTACAGTTTATAGTTAAATATAAAATTTAACTAAAAATTATACTTTCACTCGCTAAAAATTACTTTTTTCTCGCAAAATTATTGTTACGACTCAAAATTATGTACATAATAATTATAAATTACGAAGAAAAAAATTAATTGAACTTAAGTTACAAGTATATTCTTTATATCAAGAAAACAAAGTTAACTCTAATAAGGAATATTTATGATCAATGTACTGACGATTATTATTACCTATTTATTTGCAATTAATATTCCTCGATGTATTGAACGAATATATAGTTTTATATATATATATATATATATATATATATATATATTATTCTAACATATCTATTTGTTATTACGTTCACATGCGTATACTCATTCTATACATATGTTTGTTGAACGTGTCGAAATAATTTCCCCTTGTTTTTTAACAATGTATCATATGCTTTATCTATTTTATCTATAACGTAACAAATATACTATAGAAACTGTTACGTAACTATCTATAACAAGCTTTTTCACATGAAAGAGATTGACGACAGTTATTTCCTCTGATTATTTCATCATTAAACAAAACAATAGTTATTTAATATTTCCTTATCGAGTTAATTATTATTTTAATGAGATAACTGTATACAAATTTATAAAATTTAAATTTAATAAATTTATTAAAATTTGCTATCTTTGAGAAAGAATTTTTATAATTATAAATAAAAATTATTTTGCAAAGTTACAAGAATCTTTTTTTTCTTTCACATAAACACTATTTTTACAACAAATGAAACTGATTTATCACTTTTCCATATAGTCACATTCTGAAAGCAATTTTAAAACTTCTATATATACAGGATTGCTCTCATGTAATGGCGAAATCACTCGTATTCACTTTATCGATTGGCAACTGTATTGAGTTTCGGTTTTGTTCATGTACACCCGAAACAATATGCAAATAGCGTTTATCTTGCCTTTGGCCCTTCACAATTCATATAACAATATTGATTGCCATACTAATTATTTCTGAAAAACAGAAAATCAACGTAATTTATTAAACTTAATTAGAATTTAGATTATCCATTTCGTACACAACAATGATTTTTTAATTATGATGGAATTAATCTAGTTACTCATATATCAAAGCATGCCAATTCAATATAATAGGATATTATATATATGCTACACACACACACGCGCGCGCGCGCGCGCACGCACACACACACACGCACACGCACACAAAATGAATATATTAATAAAAATTAAGTTATTTTTATAATTTATATAAAAATATTTTTAATTTTATATTGAAAAATATCAAAGAACATCACGTTATAAAGAAATCATGTTATGAAAGAATAAAGAATAAAACGTTATAAAAAATAAGATGTAAAAAAATTCAGAAAAGTAAAATTATTTGCTACTACATATGCATTTATTTCAATAACGTGTTACTAGCTACGTACGTAAAAAATATAAACGTGTGCAATATACTATGTAATCTGCAGACAGACGTTATTATAAATATATATCAAAATTGCAGAGAAATCAAAGACGTGACGCAAGTGTATAACGAGGCGATGTCGTGACTGGCAGAGCAAACAGAATGCAGCGAATTATTCCGAAGAGAAAATTGCGAAGCTATTGCACTTTAAAATCGTACCCTGAAGACGTATAATTGAGTTTTTAATTCTCCATCATTACTCGAGATTTTAGGCTTTTGAGCTATTTACCGGAAACTACCCAGGCAAGATCTTGCCAGCTGACACGTATAAATTGTCGGCAATCACGAGTTACTACAATTTCGTCTACCACTTATCATTATCCACTTCGACATACACGTAGATCGCAAATGCAATGTCTTGGCAGTTTATATACAAAAGCATAGTTACATGATAAGAGAGTATAGTTATGTTTGCTGAGCAGCAACGAGTTTAATTACATTGCAAAAAAATCGTATTATAAATTTAAATGACACAGATTTGATTTGTTCACCGAGATAAAATTTTGTCCTTTAGTTTTAGAATAAAAAGTAAAACACTAATAAAATTTTTTCGTATTTTTTTAAATTGGATTTGACGCAATATTATTATCGTATTTAATTACAGTTAGAAATTGTATAATTATCAAAACCGTATATATAAATAAAAAAGGAATTCTATTTTATGCATGTTCTCTTTCGACGCTTTTGCGTACAAAAACGAACGAGAGACGAAGTTTTTCGAGCACACAGGCATCCGATGTTCGCGTGGACAGTTTTTATAATCGTATTTTATATTCATCACGTTTCTCTTTCTCGCTGCCTCCCTCGAAAATGCCTCACAAACGGCGAGCAACAAGTTTAGCGACGGTAAATTCGCGTCGTTACCCGGTAATTTCTTCGCTTTCACGAGAGGCGGAGAGAGCGATCGTTGTGGCGCGCGGATGCGTTACCGACAATAAGTATCTCGTTGACATCGCCATCGTGTCGACTGCAGAACTCGACGCTCGTCGGCATTATCCATTTGCCCGTAATTAACCTAATGGTCTACATCGAGTGCACCGTGCCGAGTTGAGCTGAGCTGAACCGAGCCGAGCCGAGCCGAGCCAAGCCGGGCAGTTTCGAAACGAGATCCACGAATCGTTATCGCGACAACCAGCCACGTTAATAGGCCTGCATGCAACGGCATTCCTCCATCAAACGAATGAATCTATAGCTCCATAACGGCGATCGTCAAAACTGGTCGCAAAATTCTACCGGATGTGACACGCTTTCGGCGCTGATGGCAAAACCACATAATTACGCGCTGCGCCGTCAAATATTTGCGTTAATTCGACGATTTTATACAGCGGATTAATTGAGAATTTTGATAGAAAGCATATGCATAGGCAGATTGCAAATTAAAATACATAATTATTTTATGTTTTACATTTATGAACAATTCTCTACAGTGACATATCGCTTGTTCTAAAATCGGCTCAACTTTTAAAAAATAATCAGTTACAACAAATGTTTACAGATATTTATATTGCATGTTTACACAATTCATTCATACGTTTTTCTCTCAACAAATTATTTTGAATATATAATTTTTACAAACTTTTATTGCAAGAGTTCGGAAAAATTTCATAAATCGACGGCGGAGTAGATAAAATCGTCGTTTTAAAGAAAAATTCCGCGGAAAAATTGTGATGAGGCAGAAATATGTTTATCGTTCCGAGTAGATAATCTTCAGGGAATATCTTTTATCCCCTTATTCATGAGAGTGATTGTTACTGCGTGTTGTTTTATATCTTGAGAAATGCTTCAGGGCAATCGATCTTCTCGAAAAAAAAAGTTTATTTGTTCCTTCAGAACAACTGTACGATGTTTGGCTTTCGCAGCACGCGGATATATGGTTTCGCGCATTACATCTTCCCTCCGCTTCCGCTACGGTTTTTCCGTTTGCTCCGGAGTGATCGATTCCTCCCGCAGCCCGAATGATAAATTCCTACAGACTATAATGCATCTCGCAGTAGAACCGCGAAGTAACGTACCGCGGACTCTTTCGCGTGAGAACAAACGCTGTTTATCGAGAGGTATCTCCAAATGATCCAGAACGTCGCAACGCGCGGAGAGTCGCGTCTCGTCTCTTTCGCAAATTATGATGTTGATATTCCGATAGGCGGAATCGGCTATATAAGCGACATCGAGTTTTCCACCGACAGCTATGGATCTGGCAGCTGCAACGAGAAACGTCGATTCCACGGCACAAACGAAACAATCGGTGCATATCGCTTAAACGATGCTGCAGCCAGTAGCTTACGCTGCAGCGATTTCAGCCTTCGTAACGAGAGGGGGGGGAAAGAGAGAGAGAGAGAGAGAGAGAGAGAGAGAGAGAGAGAGAGAGAGAGAGATGGAAGGATAGAGGGAGGGAGGGAGAGATGAAGAGAGAGGAAGTGAGAAAAGGAACAAAAGCAGAAGCAAATGAGACAAAGATAGGCAGACATACAAGCTAAGAGAGAAAGAGCGCGAATAAGTGTCATAAAAAAATAATCTCTCATAAAGGATGATCACATTATGGACGCTCTCTACCTGCCAGATCAAAAGTACTACATTTAAATTTTTTTCTCGCGAGGGAAACCATGGGGAATATTACTGAGTAATTTACTCACGCGCAAGCAAATTGTAATATTGATTTCTTGATAACCGGAAATTGGTTAAATGAGCATAAGTTTGAAGAGCGGTCCTATTGCGGTCGTACGTGCAACTGTAATGCAAATATCATCCCATTATTAATGTGCAGCCCGCGTCCATATATCCGGTCTATCGGCGTCATTCCCGAAGGAATATTCGTTGCACCAACTGCTTACGTATGAACGAACGATATCAGTTATAGCCGCAGGATAATCTCGGTCCTACCGATTTTACCTGCACTTCGATTCACATCTACACATTTATCTATCCGCAAATTAAAATGATGAATTGCAATATTTTTAGATGGATTAGAAACATTTATAAAAAAAAAAAACTGTAATGGTAAAAGCTTAAAGTTATTAATTTTAACATTTTGTTTGCTGATGCATATATACAAATTATATACAAAAATAAATATATAAATTCGAAAGAATAGTTTTTCTCGGAGTGTAACATACATAATTATAAATTTAAAACTTTATCGCAAATAATTTTTCTATAATTTCGAAAGTTGTAAATCACACATTAATTAATTTCTTATACTTCATGTACATCCAATAAATTTTATGATGTACATATTCTCTATCAAACGCATAACACACCTTTGTGTTCGAAATTTAACAACCCATTCAATAACGCACCTTAATACATTTTGCAATGTTGAAGCTCTCCTGTGACGATGTGGAACGCGTTTATAGAAAATCGTTATAGATATATAATCTGATGAACGACCACAATTGCGCGCAATTCGTTCTGATTAAATATTGTAAGAATAACGTAACGTAACTTGACGAGTTATTATGATATTTTATTGTGAAATCCACCATACGATTGGCGTATTACGTAGGATTTATACAAATGTGAATACGCGTTCCATTACGCAAAAAATCAATTCTGGTCTGATCTCGGCCATTTCTATATTTCGAAAATATATACTACTCCATGAATAATCAGGTATCAAAATTAACAGTGAATTCGTTTTCTTTTTTATCTGTGTCTGATACATAAATTGACATTTACAAACATTATTCACGAACGATTAAATCATATACAAATAAAGATTTCTAATCGAAAACCGTCATCGAAAATATTCTATAAATTTTTAGCATGCATTATACCAAAACTTGCTTCGTTTGCAATGCAAAGTCTCCTAGAAGTTAACTCACCTATAAAAGTCCTGGTTATACTTCCTTCTCTTGCTCCCTCGCTTTCTGCTATACATTATTTATAATGCTGATAACGATGTAACACACTAGCATGAAAAATCTTGGTCGTATGTTTTACGCGTTACAATTATGTAATAGAAATTTTGTAAAAATTTGAACATCTAAAATCTTGAAGAATACCATTTTACATATCAATAACGTAATCTTAGTTAAACAAGAAATAGAAAAAATAAAAAAAAATGGTACAATTTTAAATAATATTTAAGAAATTTAAAAATAATTATAAAAAAAGAATAATTTTTTATAATCCAATATTCTTATGCCTTAATTATTAACAAGTGAAATCAAAGTTGATAATTGATATAAGATAGAATGAAAAGATGATTTATTTTAATTGTTATTTCTCTCAGAAACGAACATAGAACAACATAGGATAGCCATTAGGAAAATTAAAGTGACATTTTATTGATAGAGTAAAATAAATGAGATAAAATAAGAGATCAATTAAAACAAATCAATTATTTCACTTTATTTTAAACTCCATTCTATCTTAATTATTAAATTCTATTAAAAAGGATTTTTCCAGTAAAAACAAATGATAAAAATATTTTCTTATTTCTAACTTATTCTATATAAATATATAATAAATTCTATATAAATACATTGAGCCATTCTATATAAATACATTGATATGTTTTATCAAATTTACTTTATATAAATTTACGTATAAAAGTTTCCGTGTAATGTTTTTCAACTCAAAATCTCATGTAACCGGTCATTGTAAAGCAATGTTTTAAATATATTTTATATACTTATTCATATATTTAACATTCCAATAATGTGATAACATGTGATTAAATAATGGTTCGTGAAAATTATTAAAAGATATCTATATTGTTAACAATCTTCATAAAAAAATAAGTGTATGTGTGTGTGTGTGTGTGTGTGTGTGTGTGTGTGTGTGTGTGTGTGTGTGTGTGTGTGTGTGTGTGTGTGTGTGTGTGTGTGTGTGTGTGTGTATTTGGGTAATATTAACAAAACTTAAAACCATTATAGTAAATATATTCTATCTATATTCTATCTATTTCATGATAAATTAAATTTCAATACAAAACTATCATATCGAAGGATATAGCTATAGAAAATCAGATGAGTTGCGGATAATGACTTCTCAAATATCTAACCGATATTATTAAAATATTTATAAATTCCAATCTATGTAAATAATAGATTAAATAAGATTTTTAGTATATATGATTTGGACTATACGTTTGATGTGTTTGATATTTCGACTGAAGTTCAATACTACTGATACAAATTTTTAATGTAAATAGACGTGTTTAATAAAATTTTAAATAAATATGTTAAAAAAGAAATATATATAATATATATATAATATATATAATATATATATAATATATATGAATATATATGAATACATATGCATTTTCTTTTAATGTGTGAAATGTGTAAAAGTTATATTGTGTGTATTAAAAAAGAGACGAAAAAAATTTTTTGAAAAAAGAAAAAGTAAGTCATTCCGTAGCTTCACATTGTGGATCTGCAATCACAAGTAGAACGATAGTCGAAATATATTCCAAACAAAATACATAACATTGCACGTCACCGTGTTACATTTCGGCCTCAGGCACTCTCCATTTACCAGTCTTGCCGTCGTTACTTACTTTAATTAAATTCGCCGTTCGTCGTCATCAACTGGATTTGATCAAGACCCCCCGAAAGCAAACCGCAGAAAACACGTGTCACTGAAATGTCATGCACGGGAAATGAAAAGTAATCCGTGTGTCACGTGCCGCACGAAGTCGCATGTCCCATTGCGTGAGATCAATACCGCGGTCGCACGCAAGAGTCCCTCTTTTTTTTTCACTATTTATCCGACAGTTTTAAGTAACGTCGTTGAAGAACATTTTCAACGGGGGTCTGCGCTGGCGACTGATTTTCATTACAGATACGACATCAAGCAAGAGGATATTTTCGCAGGTAAAAATAACCGCTTGCTCACCATAGCAAACAAGAGACGAGATATTTGTTAATCTCACCTATCAAATTAAATTAAATTAAAAAAAAAATAATCGCATCTTGATAATTTTTAAAACGAGAAAGAAAAAAAAGTAAATTTTTTTATGTAACAAAATAAAGTGTAAATTTTAAATTAAGTATTCATCTTTTCTTTCCTTTTTTTTTTAAATTTCTAATCATCCTAATCGTTAAAAAGCAAATATTCCTATTTGATCACCTTCCTTGTTGATAGTTATTTTGAAATTTTAATCTGATTAAACCTTTCAGTTCCATTCATTCAGATTGTAATAAAATCACTGATTCCATTCAAATGTGATGTACATATGTACGTAATGCGATACACGCTAACTTTGCAAATGTGAATACAGATATCCAGAATTACATTGAACGCTTTGCGAAATATAGATACGTTCAGTAGCTTTTTCCTCTCGTTCTCCCATTTTTTTTACATCACGTTATTAATACCAAGGAATAAAGAGAAAGGTTTCCAATTAAAGATAGAGTCGAATTATACGAAACTCCTTTCTTCCGCTAGGATTTAATAAAACTGAATAATGCATTGCTTACTTTTTAACTTATCGCAGCATTCATTTCCGCTCCTTCAGAAATGGCGGTTCTCTGAGGAAGCGTTACTTATTGTTAGGGTTCTGAATAGAAAGATTACGATTGAGAAGCGGAATGTAAGTGCATGAATCGTTAATTTAAACCAAGTATTCTGTAATTTCTATCTTCATAGATAAAAAAATTAATTTCTATCCACACACATAAGGACAAATTATCAAATTTACGCGTAGATCAGTACTTTTCCTCGTTAGAACTTTCTTAAATAAATTTAATCGATTTTCCTCCAAAAATTCTCGTGAAATTCCATGACGTCACATCCATCAATCCCAATATTTTCAAATAATTGCCTAGAGTGCAATTTTTGGAAAACAAATACTATGCACGGAGTATGGGAGTATATGTGAAAGGAATGTAACGACACGCACACATAATATCGATGAAATATGATGGCGGAACAAATGATAAATCACTACGAAAGGGATGAATTTGCAGAACTTCTTTCGCCTGACTATAGGGAAATCATCATTTTTTTTCCACTTTCACGGAGCATTACATGCCTGTTATCGTGTCACGTTTGAGGCAGTATTGATAGCCAGAAACGTAGCATATAACGGGAAAACGGATATTGAACTAACGTGACGATAATATCGTGGTTCGTTAAAAAAAATCACTTCGCTATGCACCGACATTTACTCAAGCATTTTATTATATTATGCACTTTTCGATAACAGTACACATTCGATTGTACAAATTGCGACTTTATTAATGATAACTTCTGAAGAAATGACAAAATAAATTGTTCGGTTCAATATTATTCTACGATTGAAAAATTTTAATATCTAAGTTCATTTATTAATAATGAAATTTTATTTTTTTTTATTATTATATTTACAGTACAATTATATTCTATCTATGAATTCTTTGCATTTGAATTATTAATAAATCATTTCTCACATATTCTTATCCCAATAAAAATATGCTTTTGCATTTCTAACTACATTTTCATATTTGTAGGAATAATGAAAACATAGACAGATTTAAATTATCATTTTCAACACTCACTTGTCTGCAAGATTATTATACTAGCGACCTGTTTATTAAATGAACTGAGAGAGAATTGCAAAATATATTACGCGAACCGTGAAATAACACTCACAAAACCACATAAACGATAATATGCATGGTAAATATCTTCACGAAGTCCCCTTTTAAATGCGTCTCCTTCATTTTTGCTTAGAATTCCGCGGAGAACGCTAACCCCGCAGCTACCGCTGCGCAACCACCATCGCCACCGGTCTTTAATACGCGCAAAATTCCTCGCATACTTTTCTGCCAGATATATTTTTACGAAACGCGGTTATAAAGAAAAATTTCGATACCGCGCAAAGTAACGATTTTCGCTCACGGATAAAGGCGATCACGAAAGACTGCGAGCTCGAAGTCGAAAAAAGATACGAGTGGGAAAGATACGATTCTCCCAGGGATAATTTTGTATAACGATCATTTTGGTGCGTGGTATCCCCCTCGCCATTCCCCCCTCCGTAGAATTTCGTAATAAATCTTACGAGATGTTAGCAGAATAACGATACTTTTACCGACGGAAAGCGGGCCTGCGTAATTCGAGCGCAATTATTCCCTCCCCCCGACACACGGAATACACTTTTGACAAACAGACGGCGCGACCCCTCGTCTTCCACCCCACGAGGAAGGGCCCTCAGGGGTTAGATGGGGAACGTCGATCAAATCCCCGACATGCCACTCGCACCAGCTCTCTCTCTCGACAAATTCCCCGATAGTGACTTCGTCGCGTTCGATGGTATATGCCTTTTTAACGAGGCACTCCTTTTAACCCGGGAATCGTGATGATCGATGGTACGGAGAAGTGGGGCCGAGAGTGGGGGACGTCGATCATGATTTCGCGAACGACACCCCCTTAACCGAGGGTGAAATCTTCGCGTGAAAGGTGGAAAGGATTCGCGTGGAGATCGCGATTTCTCATCGCGTCGATAAACGGCGCGAGGAACGATATCGTGGAGGATAATTCGACGTGACGCGACGCCGCGCGTCGGTGTTTGTCGTGACGCTGACAAAGAGTTGTCGGAGAGCATCAGCAATAGACGCATGGATGATAAGAGGGAAGCCAGTCAAAATAATTAACGTACAATCCGCGATGATGTTTGATCGCCTCTCCCACCGATCGTTTCCGGTCACGAAAGCATTACTCACTTCACATGTGTATTTCCACTTTTCGCGAAACCTATCGCCGAATTTTTCGCTTTTTTTTTGTACGGATGCGCACGTATCTGTCAGATTTTGCGGAAAAAACGCTTTTACGCTCGATTCAGGTAAAGTGCGTCGTGATTTCGCGCTGTTAAAAATTGAGCAGCCTAGCGAAGCTTTGTGATGTTTGCACGTGCAAAATATTTTTATAGGCACGGCTAACTTCAACGACATGTTTGAAACGGGCAGAAATTGCAATGATTTCTACCTTGTATGAAATTGTTCTATATGTCATAAACAAAGAAATTGTTTGTTCTTTTTTTTTTTTATAATGAATACTGCAAATCATAAAAAATAAGTATAAGTATGATACCGCCTTTATCGGTGTTTTATGGAAATTCAAAAAATATGTAAACAAATATAGTAGAGTGCACAAATTACGAATTTATGAAATTTACAATTGTCGTATCATTTCATTTAAGTGCACGCGGCGTGTACGGGGACGAGATAATTCGATAACGCGAGAAGTCTCAGAACTTAGAAGTGCTTCTCATTATAGATCACTATCAAATTTTCATATCTATCGTAGACAGTTCAAGATCAATTCATACGAATTGCGAATACAGGAACTCGCTTACGAGGCATCCGATCAATCATCGCTTTCATACGCAGGAGAGTGACAAATTCGAGTGCAACGCCACTCGGAAGGCGATAAAACGCATCGAATGACGAACCGGGGGTTGTCGGCCGTAACGCAATTTCGGTCTTATCTCAGCCCGTGTATCGCATTTCGGCCTTCCTACCGCGTCGCGAGGGGGAGGGGTCTCCCCCCATCGCGTGTACACAGTCCGTGGAACTTATTGCGGTTCGTGCCACCTTTATCTAACTAATCCAATATTTCGTCTCGTAACTCGTTGGTCGCCGCCGCGCCGGCTTTCTCCGCGATTTCGCGCGGAACGCGAAAATAAGCCGGACGGTGCATCGCGGCACTGACGCCGCCACTCCCACGACGACATGCACATGTACGCCACGCGCGCGTATGTGTGCGCGCGCACTTGGCGCCGAGATAACTGATTGGATTTAACAAACGTTGCAAACGAGTTTTGCCCAGGCGCGAATATACAGGGCTTGCACAAGATAATGCACTGTAGAAAACAGTGTTGTTCCGAGAGCGATTCGAAATTTGACAAGAAGACCAAAGGATTAAATCAGGAAACTGTGCTTGCAATTTTAACGGAGTTTTATATATGGTATATATTTAACAACCCGTAAGCAATTTTTTATGAGCAAAAAGATATAGAATTTCCCCAAATTTGTCCTAGAAATATTTGTCTGCATAAATGTTGACAGCATGATTGACAGCAGAGGTTGATTGTATAATAATGATAAAATGGAATGTATAATATACTAGTAATAGTATAATCAGGCTTGTGCATCTACGCGTAAATTATGATAATCTATGTCTACGTGTAGACAACGTAAACTATGCGATGTCATCTATGTAGACAATGAATAGTCTGTTGTAGTCCGAAATTGGGCTGGAAATAATATTTGTGCACAACATTTGTGTTTATATTTCAAAATTTATAGAGAAATCAATTTAACGTTACAATGACATGAAAAAATTTAATAAAAAGTCTTTAGCTATATTCTGAACTTCGTAGTTATATCTACCAATATGTTATAACAAAATGAAAATTTTATGAAAAATCTTTATTTTTTTCAAGCGCATTACATTTATAATTAAAACATTAGATATATGTATATGTGCATGGTAATTGTCATATAATTTAGTCATTCTTCTATATAATTTCATCTATAGTCATCATTCTTTTATATTGTATATCGATAATATAATTTAGAATAGTTTATTACAATAGTTTACATTGTTTACGGATATAGAAAAAAGACCATATAAACGTGACATAAACAATAGACATAATCTTAAAATCTACAATCAACCCTATTAATCTTTCTCATAAAAGAATTAAGTCTTGCTTATACGATATATTTTTCGACATATACATTAATGACATGAATAATCTTGTTTCGAGAAAAACCAACACAAATTACAAATCGTCTAAAGTGAGCTTTACGGATCGCGTGATCGTTGAAAAGCACCGTCTTATGCATTGACAGAACGAGTAGTCGGATTACGTGCTCTTTCCTCATTAAAATGGCAGGAATTCGCGGCCAGCAATCAGCAGGGTGGCTTGTTATAGATAAAATTCGATTCGACCTTTTCCAAGCCGGGTGAAAGGTCGCGAAGGAGAACTCGATGCTGAATTCGCAAACAAAGTGACGATCGATTAATCGTTCAAATACGATAATAAGCGGATAATTACTCACCGGTCGATGTCCCAGTGGCGGCGCCGCCTTCTCGCTGATCTGTTCCGCTCCGGATATTCACTCCATCGATTTTAATCACCTCGCTCCAGATGCTCGCTCGCGTTGGATATCAGCCGATCGAGGAAGTACGGTTTAGCCGCGACTCTTCGCGCCAATTAGCGCAACGCGATAATCACCCGCCACGTAATCGCACGTACGCACCCCGGCCTGCCGGCATTCGGGACGAGTAAACATCGCAAACGTTCGCTTTATCGACCCGACGCGACACTCCCGATACCATTTCGTTGGATGCGCGACGAAAGATCCGAATTATGCAGCGACAACTTCGGGGCGGTAACGCCTGTAAATCGATTCGCCACGCGAGGGAAAGTTGACTGATTTTGCCATCGCGCGTCTCCCGAGTCTAAAGCCTTGTGCATAATGGAGTAAATATTAGGAATGAAAATAAATATTAAATTTTAGTGAAAATAGGAATAAAGATTAAGCGTGACACAGTGGAGGACATATTAGGAACAGAAATAAATATATATTAAATTTTGGAAATAAAAATTACGATAGAAGATTAAACATGGCACATAATGGAGCAAATATTGGGAACAGAAATAAATATATATTAAATTTTGAAAATGAAAATTAGGAATAGGAATAAATATATATTAAATTTTGGAAATAAAAATTATGAATAAAGATTAAACGTAACACAAAATAGTATAAATAATAATATAAATAAGTATAAGATGTAGCTATATCTTATACTTATTTGTATGTGAAACAGATTGTACATTGGCAGTCGATTACATTGTTCGTATACAATGTGTCATAGGTCTATGATTGCCACATGAGGCGCAGCCGGTCGCCGGTCGTAATCAGCCGCTCTTATTCGATCGCTTCACATTCACACGAGTAATCAGAGAAATAAAGTGATCGATGAGAAAACAATGACTCAGCTTGCAACGAGTAAATATTTCCGAGGAATGAAAGACCGAAGAGAAGACAGCGCATCGACCTGTGAATAAATCCAGTCATATTTTCGTGATGAACTGTTTGTTCGTTGTTATAAACGATGATACATAACATTTTCTCGTGATTGCACATGTCCTCGATGTATTGTAATCAAAGTAAAATTTGATTTTATTATTTAACAAAATAGATTCTTTTTATTTTCTGTGCTTTAAAATAATTTTTAAAGGGTCACATTTGAAATAATATTTTTTAGTAATTTATTTTTAATACATTGTAAACGGTTATATTTTAGTCTGTATAATTGATAATCAATAATATTTTATGCATAAATAATAACTACGATACAATATACAATATTTCAAACTACGACATGAAACTAAAAAAAAAGTTACAATATAATTCTGCAAATATCCTCGCAATTATTGCAAAAAAAAATGCAACGTTAAAAACCCTTTTATTTTGTGAAATGTGTAAATTTTAATATCTCTGCGTTGCAATATTTCCACGATGTATCACGCATCGTTATGATGTGGCGATTCGTTTCGGCGTGACCTGCATATCGCGTGATCAATAAGATACCAACGATGGCAAAGCCAAAGCTGCGAAACTAAGTTATGAAAAAACATCATGAATCATAAATTTAACTTTAAACGCGGTACATTTACGAATCAGTAAAAATATTTCATTTGCGCATACATTACAATATTATTTTCACTTTTACGATTTTTTACAGCAATAGCAAATTTTAATATACGCTTGCTGTGCATTATATATTTGTCCTTTGAATGATCTCTTTTAATTTTTTTTAATCGATCCAATTTATATTTTAATGTTGTGTATTGTTGACATTTTGAAATTAAACTCGAGGCATAATTATTTTATTACAAATAGATTTGTCTGTCAATTTATACGTCCTAGCGGTATGATTTCATATAAATGTCTACCGAAATTTAAAAATGTCTACCGAAACGTCATAATATAAATATATTGCTAAACAACTAACAATTTCCTTTCGAATTAGTTTAGCTCGTGGTACATAAAATTTAATCAGCAATTGATTACCTGCTGTGTATTATAATACGGATGCACGAGCATCGCGATATGAAACGCGAAAGAGCATTACGCGTGAACGGCTATTCATTGCCAGAGTAATAAATTACACTTGCAAATGGCATTACTTTCGATTATTCGCTCTATCGCTTCCTCAAAACTTGATCAAATTAACAAGCGAACAAATTAACGTTTGGCTGTCCACTAGCTGCTGCGTAAACGTTACGCATTTGCAATCGTCGGCGTTAGCTGTCGCTATAATAAAAAGAGGGATGACGTCCCCCGACGGTAATCCGTGAATAATTTGCGGGAACAAATCGCGATAATGATTCGCTTTCAAAACTGCAGCCGATAAATTAAACAAATGTGTCTGCCCTGTCGATCTGTCGATCATTTCGTATTGTCCCTCGTGCAGTATTGATCACCATTCATCGTACGATATTTTCTCTTAATACGACTTTCCATCATGAAATCCTCTACAGTTTACAGTTTGATAAACGACAACAACTATGGCCGACGAGAGATGATGTATCTCGAGGTCGTTCGGATCGCATATCGCCGCTCGTTAATAAAACGCAGCCTCCCAATTTTGCTTCGTAACGCGCCGCGGACAAACAAATCACGAAATACCATTATTCCCGATACACAATCTCACGTCGCGGGTAATTAAATAATCATTTCTATTCACTAGAAAATAAACGCCGATCTCTCGTGATTATAATCTCACTTTTCTTTACTTTAATTTCCGCTCGCGTACATGAAGGCGTACAATAGAACTAATTCTCTTTTTTTCTCTCTTTATGATTGGAGTTTTAAATATAAATTTATAACAATGTTGATGATTACGCGTTTCTATATTGAAATTTTATATTAGAGACTGAATGCATCTGCGCAGAAACAATATTAAAATCATAAAAATTGCGATGCGTTCATGCTTATTTGAACAAAATAATTTAATATTCTTAATTTATTTATTTTAACTATAAATTTTCAATTTATAATTTCATTTCGTAATGGTTATAGTTTTTTTTTATAAATATTATAAAATATCCGCGTTTAATTTTGTATATTATATTTTGATGTGTATCTAAAAATTCTCAATTTTTTTTTTATATGTTCTTTTATATAGATCTTTCAAAATATCAATGATAAATCATATCGTGCAAATAGCATTGACTTTTATGTTTTATTAATGTATATTAGTTCTCCAAATAGATCTGATTTTATTAATGGAAAAAATAAAAAATTTCGTATATCTGATATATATATATATATCAAATATACTAATTGTGTGTGTGTGTGTGTGTGTGTGTGTGTGTGTGTGTGTGAGTGTGTGAGTGTGTGTGTGTGTGTGTGTGTGTGTGTGTGTGTGTGTGTGTGTGTGTGTGTGTGTGTGTGTGTGTGTGTGTGTGTGTGTGTGTGTGTGTGTAGCGAGCAAATATAATTGATCGACGACTCGAATGTTGCTAAATGAATATGACTTTACATAACGCCGCGGTAGTCTCCTCTAATTGGCATATTAGTCGTGAAAGTCATGAATTAAACGACGAGAACTGTCCCGGCAATGCTCCTAGTAGATTGAAAGTTTGATCGACGGTTTGAGAGTGTCGGAGTCATCGACGACAGATATATCTCGTCGATTCGGTTGAACGGTCGTTGAAAAACGCGGTCACTTATTCGAGATTCAGATCTCGTTTTATTCTTCAGGATCGGCATGGCGTAACACACGAAGCGGCATTAACGCAGATTTGATTTCTATCGCGTCGCGCAGAAAAAGTTCTGTTTATTGCCTCGTACAAGTGCTAAAATTTGCACGTCTTTCTGCGACGCGCTCAGCATGTTTTGATAAAATTCAAAATCGTGTTTGGAACGATGAACACGGTGGACGATTATCGAGGTCAATTTCGAATGATGCTTAAACTTTAAATCATAGTTGAGTGTGAATTAAGGTCTTTGCTTTTAATTTTCGCTTAATTTTTCGAAAGAAATAGAGTGCATTGAAATTTTGATTTCATAATCAAATCTTCAATTAACCGATATTACTGGCTTGAAAATTATCATAATTGAAATGTATTACTTTCGTAGTCAAAAAATATTCTATAACTGCAATTATTGGAAAAAACACAATTTTGCGTTATATATAATTTTTTCTTTTTTATTTTCTCTTAATAATTTGAATAAACATGTACATATGTTTGTGATAAAAAGATTATTAAATAATTACGATTTTTTTCAAAAATTTATTTTTTATAAGAACATAATATGAAATTTATCGATAATAGAAATAAATATACACAAAATATTCTTCTTCTGTATAGGATTAAATATTTTGAACTTCCTTTGAAAATGAGAAGTCAAAATTCAAGGCAGGCTAATTAACAATTCAAAGTTTCATCACTTCTGCAGTACTCGCTACTCTGTTTTGTAACGAGCCGTTGTGTACGAATTAACACGTGCTAACTCTGAGCCCCATACAAATTTGCCCTATTCCAACATAGAGCTTTGAATGGCCATAGAAGGACTTCCGGTGTCAATCGCGGTCACTAAGAGAATTTCTATAGCATGGTATTATGACGTAATAATATTATTTATTACAGCAATTTTATAAAAATATCTATGGGAATCAAAATAGAATATTGATGATAGAAAAAGACGGAAAAACGGAATAAAACGATAAAAAATTACGAAAGGAAAAAAATATGATATGATGTCCCAAAAGGTCACGAATACATCTATAAAAGAGTCTCTCGAAAGAGAAGAAAAAGAGAGTTATATAACTCAACAAAATTATTAGCTTGATATATGTAAAAATTTATCTTTGAATATTTATACAAATTATATACTTTTCTGAAAACACATGTAATTATTCTGATATTTAGTATTTATGCCATTTTATTATTCATTTCTGAACGCAGAAAATCAAATAAAACTAAGCTGATATACTTTCAATATTTTATCTTTATATTTACATAAATATCATAAACATAATAGATTTATAAAAGTTTTAATAATACCATTGCCTGAATATTTGTAATTTTATGTATGAAAACTGTGTACAATGCAATATTCTTTAATATTTTATTATTATTTGTAATTTTATCTATGACAACTGTGTACAATGCAATATTCTTTAATATTTTATTATTATTATTATTATTATTATTATTATGCTTTACACATGCATATCAAATTGTTAAATATGTTTTCAAAATTTATTTTATCGTATTTGATGCGAGACGCAGCCAAGCGACTTCAATATCAACATTTAATAACACCAAGTTTTGAATAATAGACATATTTCGAATTATATCACACCGTCTATACGAAGTTCTCAGATAGGAATAGGACACGATTGACAATTAAAAGTTTTATACAGTTTCGTAACAAATTTGTGACGCTGTACCATACGATTGTGCGCGAATTAATGTCCGGTAATCGCGAACTTTGTCGCAATTTGTTCCACTCCAAATTTGGAAACTGAATGCGTGAACCAGTTGAACGATGAATATTACAAGTAATTATGTGCACCGTAGAGATATTAAAACGATGTCCGGCATCGTATTTTCCGAGAGTGTGGCATCAAAACTTTCCAGAACGCGAATACGGTAATGTCTCACGTTAACATCTACTTTTACGGGCATATTGCAGTATACGCGATATTGTGAGATGATTCGAGACGAGCTGCTTTGCAGCGATTGACCACAAAAATTTTATCGCCTATGAGATAGCCATCTTTACGTAAACGGGTTTTCTCTGGAACGAGGCTAGAGTTATATGAATATATAATATTTCATAAAAGTTCTTGCTTTTCTGACTTTTTGAATAAAATTAGGTTTTAATTCGTTAAACGAAAAATATAAAAGACATATTTAAAAGATACTCGATTTTAAGCATACTCTTTCATTGCTTACTTGTTTTCATTACAGCTATTACAGTTTATTATTAATTTAGAAAATGATTTTTTTTTTTATTTCGAATTTGTATTTTAATTAAAGCATGTTTATTCAGTACAACAAATAATTAACGAAAAACAATGTAGTGTAGAAGTAGACATGCGGTTTTATAATGGCATAGTATTATTTTATAATAGTTTTATTACAGCGTATTTTATAATATAGTTATATTACAGCGTTTTATTTGTTATATTTTACACAGTCACTTCAATTCTTGCTATCTGACATGCTCAAAATGGGATCAGGTCAAATCAAATTAAGCATTGATCTGTGTGCGATAGCATGGCTGAGGAGATAAATCGAAATCGTACAATGAGACGCGATTAACAATTAAGAGTCCCCATAATTTCAATCATGTCAGCTATTAACATTGATGTGCGTGAGTTAACACGGGACAATCGTGAATTCGTGGAAACTCATTTCGCCGGGAATTCCACGCAGGAACGACATATCGAATGCGACCGTTACAGCGGTACTCCAGACTCGCTCGCGTTACACCACGCTAGTCATTACGAATGGCGAATGGATATTATATTATGGCTGACGTTTCGGCTGAATCCCCGTGACGTTAAGACTGTCGACGTAAACGAGGACGTCGACGTCATCGGTTTGCGTGACGTCTCGGGACGACGATATAATTTGCGACCAAGCAACGCTTCTACGGCATTAACATATTCAAATCTCCGCGTTTCGACGCCAGTCGTCCCCATAGTTTGACATAAATGATTCATTGTCCGTGAATCAACGCGCATCGCTTGTAACGCTAGTTAATCACCGAGAGCTCGCCCCGCGCTTCAAAGTTCGCCTGCCCGAATATAAATTAATTGAAACAAATTTGATATTCGATTGGACGGGATAGATTGTAATTGCTTGTACAACGGTCGCGTGTAATAATTCAATCGATAACCGATTTTCTTTTTGCTTTACAATTTTTCGTGCATTTCTTAATCTACTTTAATTCTCGAAATGATGATTTTTTTTTTTATAGAGACGTAAATATTAAGCAAGGCTACAATTTTCTATAAATATTTGGAAAGGTGGCATTAGTAATGATCTTCAACATTATTAGATAGATCGTCTGAATGAATTGTTAATATTCTTGCAAAATTATGATAATAATTCATGAATCTCTCTCTCTCTCTCTCTCTCTCTCTCTCTCTCTCTCTCTCTCTCTCTCTCTCTCTCTCTCTCTCTCTCTCTCTCTCTCTCTCTTATTATTATATACGGGCCAATTTAATTAATATCTATCATAGATTTCATTTATAATGCACAAATTCAATTTGAGAACTTGGTGAATGATTATAATTTCACAAGACGATATTAAAATTTTATTTGTCCTGCATATTTTTATACGAAATTTGTAACACGTAATGAACATAAATTTACATATAACATAAACAATACAATATATTCAAATATTTGTCGGTGCGTTTTCCGAAGCATTTTATAAATATCCCATGTTGGTCAACGTGGTACTATTAACATTTTAAAGTTTCGGTCTCTTCCGGGAATTCACGCACCCGTGGGAAAGCGAGTGACCGCGCAATGGTGTGTATATGTGAATTAACGCTCATTTTATTGAATTATTCAGAATCCAGCGTTGATGCCGGCTATGGTGTAGGAAAAGTCCCGACTTTTTAATCATGTCGGGCCATTCGGAATGCTCCGGCGGAGAACAAGCGGCCTTTACCGGGTGTTCAATGTAAATTGTAAGTGATACAAATACCAAGCGGAACTGTCTGGCCGTGATATTAAGGTTTCTTTCTCTCTAGTATCCATCGGACCATATTTTCCATACCATTGCGCTCTTTTTATCCGCTTCCGCGGAAGAAACATCGCATTTCTTTATCTTTCCGTTATACTTTTCGTCTTTATGATAGTATTCTTTTACGTTGCCATTTCTTGCCGTTGTTCTTCCCTCTATGTACCATATAAAGTATATAAATACACCGAAAAGTAAATAAGAGGAGCCATAGGAGTAAACGATCATCATCGAAAACGCTGATCATCGTGTATGTCGACAAACGGTCATGCTGTGCGGAACTTTTACGGAATCTAACGGGAAAAAAGTTCGATTCACCCTTAGGGGAAATAAATCCAGAGAGAGGTCGAAGGCCTATATATATATATACTGATTCGTACGCATTTATACGCGTCATCGTGTTAGAATGATAAAGTGAAAGTGTTAGTTAGAGTGAAAGTGTCTTTCATTAAACTACTCCAGTAACGACGTATTCCGCGCGGTATAAAAAAAACACATTCCCCGTGTTTGCCGATCGCCTTCGTCGACAATCATCCTTTGTTTACCCAGAAATTACGTTGCCGAAGAGGAAAGCGTAACACGCTCCGGCGAATGAAATCCACCCGTTTACCCGTGCCGTGTATCTCGAGATGGAGAACAATGGCGGAGCCGCGTGTTCCGTGCGGGGGCGCAACGGCAAAAATTTGTCTTGTCTCGTCGAGAGTGTGTAACAGCGGCGCATGTCGGCAGCACGAGCAGCCCGCGTGCGGAAATAACGGTTCGAGATGATGAGAGAATCGGAGGGTAGAGCGCCCCGCGTATAGAAGAGGGTTCGCCGTCATCCCTTTCTTCGCGGGCGAGCGCGAGGAACGCCGCGATGTAATTTCCTGTCGGCGCAATCTCGGGCGGCACGGCAGGCGCATATAGCGCGTATTAAACGTGATTTACTGGAAATGGGCGGGAATGCGCGTCGCGTTCGCACCGGTTTTGGGATAAACGAAACGTACGGTTGATTAGTTGTAACAAGTGATCGATGCCGTTACTGGCATCCGTATCCGTGCACGGATCGAGCGTGTGCGATGCTCGCGCGTAAATTATCTGTACGCCACGGTACACATCGCTCGGACATTAGCGGATTATCGTACGCCACGCGACGTATTTCTCTTTCGACGAATAAAGAGGGCAGTTGGAAGGGTGGGAGGGGGAGGTTGGACAGTGGGTATGTTCTCTTAACTTATCATTCTATTAGCATATCGGCTAGCCTCGTTACGAATGATCGCGGTGATAAATCGCCTGTTCCTGCGGCTCCTTTACGTGCTCTTAACAGATGACGGCTAACGGCCATTCGTGTCACGACGCGTACAAAGTACCGTGCATAGGTACGTAAGGTTGTGCATACGGAGGTTCCAGAATAATCATTCGACGTCGCGGATCTGGAGATTCTTTCTACAAATTCTTTCTACTTAAAATAGAATTTTACTTAAAGAAGATGTGCTTTTGCGTAATTATCTGAAATTGTTTCAGCGAACTGAAGTTTGGAAAAAAACGCTAAAAAAGTAAAAGAGTACTTTTAAATAATTGTTCAACAATTTTTCTTTCAAATTCAATTTGAGACTCAGTTTTATTTTAAATATATAATTTATACAATTATAGTTTGCATTTTTTAAATCAAGAGAAAAAGTAAGATGTAACAATCAATTGATTTCGATAAGGGCAGATTTATCTATCATCATAAATTGATCAAATAATCTGAAGTGAAAGTACTCGTGATAATTTTAAAACACTTTGTATAGAGGCTGCCTCCGCCATGTGAAGATTGAAGTATTAATATTTCAAAGCGATACCACTTTTGACCGACAAGTTAATCTTGCGGTAACAACTCGTAAACAACCAGTTCATAAATAATTTTAAACAAGTGCTTTTTTTATTTTTTTAGAAAGTTTGGTTTTCACATGTAATGCAAGACACATTATACATTTTACTTATTTAATATATAATATATGATCTAAAAGTTTTTTAAAATATTCAATTACAAACTAAGTGCTAAATGTAATTTTATATTTGTAGTAATTTTATATCTGTAATATACATATAGATATATTAAGTTTTAAATCTAAAAATATTGTATTTTATTTAATCATTTTCCGAGACTCAAATTAAATCTTGCTGATTTGGAGTGCTATCCATCTTATTATTCTCGGATTATTTTCCTTAGTCAAAGAGATTTCGCGCCAAGAAACAATGTGACAACACTCGATGTGCTCGAGTATTTCAAGCATCACCGTCTTTCATGACATCTTTTAATTAAACTATAAGCTTTTATAAAAAATACTTTAATATCTATCAGAAAAAAAAATTGTATAAAAATGAAATGGTCTCTAATGAATAAGTGTTACATTAAAATGTCTTTGCACAAAAATCTTGCATTCGATACTGGTATAAATATCAAAATACGGTCAATTGATATTAAACGAAACATTTTCACAATTCTGTTATACACAATCGTCATAATTTTATCTAGATATTTCCATCTTTTCGATAATAGTACAATTTTGTCTCGTTCTAATATGCTTTACATCTTCTTTATAAGCGGATTGCATGAATTTATAAATGACATCGCAGCCGCGAATACATACGTAGTCTCTTGTTCAAATGACATAATAAATAGTTTAATACCATATGGGCCCTACTAGCGAGTCTTGATTGAAGTTATATATTTTGTATTCACAAGAGTATTTGCGATACAACATAAATATAAGTTGTTTAACAAAATTTGTAACGTGATCGGACATTGTAATAATATCATGCAGACGAATGTTTAATGTATCAAGCATAAATTTCTAGAAAGGTTTTCATATAGCAAGTAAATCGAAACCATGCAGTTTCAATAACGTGATCATCGGTAATTAAATTGATGTCCCAGTATAATTTTGATGTTGTATTAATCTCCTCCAAATTTATTTGGCCCTCTACGATAATTAATCATTCTCTACGATAACATAAATACCGTTTTATATATTATTTCCATCCGCAAAAATATCCCGTAACATAACATTAACAACAATTGGAGTCGCAGGCTTCGATAATATAATTGACACAATAATATGAGTAAGTTATACACAATCTACACAACTGCTCGTAAATTGTAATTGTGTATTATTATTTTTAAATCCATTCGGCGTTTTAACATTATAAAAAATTTTACACGACAATGTGAGCTTGAATTATTATTTGATATTCAATTTTTGTCGCCAATGGAATCCGTTATAGTTTAAACTCTAGTTTCGACGGCGCGATCGATCGCGGATAAGTTCCGCTTCGGTGTACACCATTGCGCAAGACCAGCTCAGACACTCCCGGCACAAAAGTGTAATACGTTTCCCGATATTCTCCGCATCTATAGTTTAGTACACGCGTTTACACTCGCGAATCTTTTCACAGCACTGCGCGCGAGAAGTAGCCCGATAAATTTTTCGCCCACCCAAGAATTTCCGTGAGTGCCGCGGATATGCCGAACGAATTGTAACAATGCTGCAAGCAATCGGCGTAGCAATGGCCGTTGCCCAAGCCAATGTATTTTGCAATTCATACTATAACCAATAAATACAACGTACAATGTTCCTGCGCGCGGTAGAAATCGTAAAATATCACGGCGCGATCTGATAATGATAACGAATATTCCCAGAGAACATTTCCTATTGCGACCAGCTGCGGTGCGCTCTAAATTTATGCGAAATTTGGTATCGCAAATAATCGATTAAAGGACTGCCGTTCGTCAACCAAAAGACAGGATATTGAATATCCGGTACTCACCATACTAAATGAGATGAATAATTCGTACTCAATGCCTCTCTTCTCTTTCTCTCACGTACGTATATAAGTGCACTTAAAATACATTCAAGATCGATAGTCCTAAACTGATTTTTTTTTTTTTTTTTTTTTAATACGAATTTCGATAAAATGCTATTCTAATTTTTATGATTTTATTAACATCACGAATATTTTTAGGAATTGATCGGTGAATCGAATTTGGAAAAGTTTAAAATCGGAATAAATTTAAAAAATAATAGATTTTGCTGACTTTAATTAATATTCAATTTGTATTTTTTATTCGTCAGGAAACGACAGAAATAACGAATTTCATCATGTTTGCATCAATCTTAGATGCAATTCTATCATGTCCGCACGCGAAATATAATTTGCGCGGCATAGCCGTCGATCGCGTAGCACGCTAAAAAGTTTCGTTCGCTTCTGGTTTAAAGTACTATACCCAAACAAATCATAGCGACATGATAGCAGGAAAGTAGCAATAACCGTCGCGGCACCATTTACGATGGTGGCGTTGGCTCGAACTGCTTTATATTCCGGTCGGCGGGGTGTTCAGACAGCTCGTTGCACTTCACGCTACGTGTTCACGACAGATCGCGGTGACGCATTCGAATGCGACTGTCCTGACAACAACGAATCTGAACAATCATCTGTGTGTGATCGTGAATCTTAGTCTCCCAATCTCCAGTCGATCGGTGGGTATCAACCGACGTTACATCCGTTACATCCGTAATTTTGGGCAATAATAATCGTAGAAACGTGAGCATTCCCCGAACGGCTGGGAAATGGCTGGGACGATAAATAATGGACATCGAGGGTGAGTCCACGTGTCTTGCGAGGAAAGAATGCGTAATGTTTTCGTAAACAGGGTCGCTGGCTGGTCCCCGCCGACTCTCTATCTTTCTGAACGGCATCATACGCCGCAGATTCGTGGGTGTTGCTGCTATCTTGCCGCGCCATAAATTTCGATGTTCCATCCTTATCTGCCGGCTATCGACGCGCTAAAACTTTCCTTCGCTTCTCCATCTCCAAAAGAGGCACGATTCTTACCTGTCTTTTTCTTCCTCCGGAACTTCGCCATGCATTATCCTATTTTCCTCGCCTGTGTCGTACGAGAGCATCGCGTTCCGATCTCTCTAAAGTCTTAGGAACCCGAAGCCCTTCGAGCTTTTTTTTTCTTTTCTTAAATTCTTCTGCTACTCTACGATATCCTATTCGCCTAGGGCTCTTTCTTAGATGAGAGCGGCATCGTATTCTCAAGTGAAATTCAAGTAAATCTTATTTCAACGAATATTTCGAGTTAATATCCGATACGAAAATCATTCAGAAAATTATTGATAGTAAGTCAATCACATTAGAATATTTTTTGACAAAATAAAATATTATTGCATCAATTTAAAAATATCAAGATTTTGAAATTCAAATCACGTATCTTTCTTCAAACAATTTCTGTTATCAGAGAATATTTCTCAGAGAATAATTAAACTAAATCCAAACCACCGAGCAATTAAATGCAATTAAAGGGAAGAGTATGTAAGCGGATCGGATAGACATACTTTGATAAAATAGTAAGATAGTAAGCTCGAGTCCTTCACAAAGCCGATTGAGAAGAATCATGTTCATAATCCTTTAATGTCTCGCTTAAACGTTTGTCTGATACATACATTTTATCGTGCTCGTAAATTTTGCATGATTTTATATTAACAAAAAAATAAATGTGTTTTGTTAAAAAATAATATTATAATGGCAAGCATATATAAAGAGCGTATCGCATTGTTTTCCATGCTTTGTACAATTGATACACATGACTGATTCGAAAAATTGCGTAATTAATTCGATATTCCGATATAAAATATCAAAAACTTTGTGGTTTAAATACGCGAAGCAAAGTTGTATACTATGCTACATTTTTCTATACACCTGCCTCGTATACGCGCCTATACCTTTCCTCGCCATATAAAATAATAAATGTTCGCGATGGTACGCGGAAATAAATCTTCGGTGCATCATCTTTTCACGAGAATAAATGATCTTTCGTCGCTCGGTACGCGTGATATGTGGAAGTGTATGTACAACCGCGACCGTTGATGCTCCGCAGCGAGCTTTGTGCGGCATACGTGGCGCCCGGGCGTTGCGTCTCAAGGCGCATTAAACGGAAACAAGTGAGTTGCATGTAGCTTCCCACCGACAGTTAACGTGCTAAACCAGCCCGCAACAACTCTGGACGAGTACACGGTAATCGTGACCATACCACGGCGGCGTTCCAGTCCTGTCCTACTTCCTATTGAAACGAGCGAATGAGCAACCCCCCCCTCCCCTTCCCCCCTCCGTCGGCTCTTCGAGCGTCGAGTGTCGAAAACGATTAAGCGAGTCCGCGTTTCACGCCGTCGTCACGTCAACGGAAGTTGATCCTGTCTCGTCGCCGCGAATCGCGCGTAGCCGCGAGGTGCGCGTCATACGCGAGAACGAAAGACTTCTGTCGCACCTCCACTTGGCACAGGAACAATAGTTCCCCGGCTCACGTGCATCGCGGGCACGGGAGCTATTGTCGTTGTGCCAAGCAGGTGCGCCGGTGTACTTTTTTCGGGATATCAATGAACCGAAGGAAATGCGGCCAAGTTGTGAAGTCGAAGGATAGTGCAACATTATTTGCACCGGCGCCTTCGTACTGTGATATTATTATATGGATTACAGCTAGAAATGTTATTCTCCCGTTAAACGTTATCGAGAGACAGATTACGTTGTTCAGCAATGGATTTTAATATACTATGCATTGATGAATGAGTAATAAAATAGATATGATTCGGTAAACAGATTAATTAATTAAGAAAGCTTATATTTATTGAATGTGCATGTGGATTTACGTTGCATCCTGATACTGAATAAAATCGTTGATTTAAAAATATTAAAAAATTTTTACGGATTAGTACAAAAATATATAACTAATTTTTTTATTATCAGTTATTTGTGATTACATAAAATATTTTCATTTTCAACAAACAAGTGTAGCTCATAAATCTTCCATTATAAATTTACAAGTTAATAAGGGATAGAAAAATGATCTCAAATGAATTTAAATTCTTGTTCAGCATTAACATCATATTTGTAACTATTTTTTGTTATTTGTTTTATTATGATCTGTCATCATATTTACATTTTTGTTTTGCCTATCATTAGTCGTATAATTAATAACAGACAGAGAGAGAGAGAGAGACAGAGAGAAAGAGAGAGAGAGAGAAGTATGAGAGAAACAGAAAAATAAAATTTATATGTACGCAAAATAATTTATATGTACGCAACTATTTGTCGTATGTTTTATAGTTATTGAAAGTAGGACAAAGTAATTATTAAATCGATAAAATCAATAACACTACTGGACTACTAACTATTAATTAGCTCAACTTTATGAACTCAACTAGTATGAACATAACTATGTTGTAAATCCGCAGCATAACATAATTTAATCGTATAGTGCTACTTCTCTCTTACGATAGGTTTATTTTATAGCGTAGTAGCCGTCTCACGAGGCTACGGCTTAAGGTCTAGAATTTATGCGAACTCTAAAAGGCTGATTTGTTATCTTATAAAATCTTACTTTTCAAATTTGGCGATGCTCTTCTAAAAATAATTTTTTCGTCTTCAAAATGTTTCCATTCTCTTTACCGATTGATTTAATTCACATACAGAAGAAAATTCACGAAAGAAAAACAATATCAAGGCAATATCTGTTATTAAAAAAAGGAACATTTGCTACATATCGCGTATGATAATAATATATCGCGAATTCTCTTGTATCAACGTCTTTCCTCGTCAATATGCCGTCAACCGGTGATCTGTGTGGTGCAGATTTACGTCGGCGCAAACACGCCTACATATGTATGGTCGCGCAGAGGGTCGAAGCCCTTTGTTTAATTCGGTCGTTGCGTAATCAATCGATGACCCGCCAATTACCGGTTTCCGTCTTAATTGGCAAACATGAGCGGAACGAACGAGCGGCGTCCCGCGCGACGTTCCGCCCGCGAATTCACGTCACGTTTCCACCGCGAGTCACGCCACCAGCTAAAACGAAGTGCTTTTCTGCCGGAGCTTGTCAAAAAGCTCACGTGATAAAGGGCGCCGATCTCGAGATTGCTGCCTCGAGATTTTCGCGCGGCAATAAACCCCCGATCTGGACGATGCCCTTAGGAGCGATATTGCCGACGCCTTCGTTTTCGTTTCTGTATTAAATGAAAGTATGTTTGGCATTCTGACGGTTACGATGGCGTTATGTATTTTATATTTACAAACAGAAGTATTCCATCAAATTAGCGATATTCGTTAATTTTATAACGCAGTAATATAATCTCTATCAAAATGTAGGCTTGATAGGCAAGCCATGGAAATGGAAATGGTTTCATGTTTAACGATGACTTAAAAAATTATTTTAAATTATTATTAATATTAATATAATTAATTAATAATAATTTTAAATTATTTTATTACAGAATTTACAAAATGAATATTTTAATTAATGGCTAAATTTCTTAATTCTTTTAATTTTTATGTATTGTAAAAGTTTTATGTTTTTAGAAAATTTCTGATTAATATTCTTAAACATTACCATTTTAAGTGCTTGAAAAAATAGTATTCGGTATGATTCCGTAACGAACGTATTTTAAATTAAAGAATTAAATGCTAGCGGATTAAATTTCATATCGAATTCACGCTGTCCAACGCTAATTAAAAATTATTCATGAAATAATATGAAAATCGTGTAAAGCATTCACAACGATAAGAAAGCACGATTTCGTCTCGATTATTGATCTCAAAAATTTCGAATTTAATCACATCCAATTCATATTCATGCAAGTTATTCATCTGAAGAATTGATCGAAAATATATACCCCTGGAAATATATACCTCTCGTATGAACGAGACGTATCCGATAAGAACATATGCGTCTTTCTTTCCCTTCGCCACTTCATTTTTGCCTCGGATAATAAAACATCGAATATACACACAGCCGAGAGGTAGATGGTAATTTCGAAGGTTTACGAGGAACCTTTCTCTCAAATGTACGAACTGTTTTCGCGCGTGACAAATAAGATCATAATCCTCCCGATGCATTTTCTGCATTATGATTTCACAGCGAGATTTACGACAAGAAGACTGCCCTCGTGAATACGTACAGACATATGCGCGTCTTCGTTTATGTATTCCGTGTGTATATGTGTGCACACACACACACACACACACACACACACACACACACACACACACACACACACATATATATTTATGTGCACGCACACATGTAGACGAAGCACATAAGATGATATGGCTCTATGCCGATGGCTGTAAACATTCCGCGTGCGCATCTCGTTTTTTAGTAAAGCGCGAATAAAAAAAAATTGTAAAAAATTCACGATAAAATTTTGTGTAATAATCCAAAAATACATCCTTTTTATCGAAATCTAATCGCTCATTCCTCTGAAAGTGGATAAATTTTTTTACATAAATTCTCATCACGTTTGCTCGTTGGCGGAATTTAATTAAGCCCGAAACGTTGTAATTCTATAATGAATTTTTCATAATAAATTGGATATGCGTTTTAGTTTACTAAAAAGACCTTTGCATTTGCGTGACTAATTATCATTAAGTTGTAAAAGGATATTATTAAAATGACAATAATGTTTGACGCTGTACTATTAATCCAGATAACGAAATAATGGCAATTAGATTGATATAATGTTTTGTATTAATTATGGTTAAGGATTCTTTAGATATAATTATTGTGTTAAATTAGACGTAAAATTACAACATCATTTGCATATCGCTATGACATTATGTCGGTTTCCTTGAACACGGTGTGGAACAATATAATCTTTTTACCAAGACCTGAGAAAAAGAACACTATAAAGTTATCTTCTTCGATTATTATAAATGATGCAGTATGACTTTATGAAATTAATTATTAATGACCCTATCGCAAAATAAAAATTATGATTTAATCCGCTTTCCTAACCATGCTCAATGAATAATAGGGATCACGCTTATCTATATGGATTTATCGCGTCATGGTTTCTCGTTAACGCGATACGTGTCCAAACCGCCAAGATAAAATTTTGTATCCGCAAGATAGAATTTTATCTCGTTATAAACGAGAAAGAGAGAGGGGGCGGGGGAGAGGGAGAGAAAGAGAGAGAGAGAGAGAGAGAGAGAGAGAGAGAGAAAGAGAGAACAACTCAACGACGGTGACTTCATGCGTTAAATTATGTGTCGCACCAGCTCCCAGTGGCAATTTTTCAAAACTACAACATTGTTAGGCAGTTAGTAACATAATGTATGCGTCAAGGCGCGTTATATCGGTGCGCCGAGGCAGACATCGATGCCTGCCGCAAATTGACCTAAATTGGAAAATAAACGCAATAGCGCCGGGATAAACGTCGAAGATGCTCGAGAAAGAAACACTCCACGAGGTCCACGAGGAGCTATTTGCAGCTCGCATAACGCTCTATCTCAATAGACCAAGCCACTTTTCTACCTCGACCTTAAAAGTACCTCTCTTTATGCGTATCCATATGCACCGGCATTGTCTCGAACAAAGGATTTCCATTGAGCATCATCTCGTGCGCCTCGTCCTCCCGCCGCCCCGAAAGTTGACGACTTCGGAAAAAGGAAGTTGACTCGCGAAACTCTCTAATGGTTGAGATTTTTGCGATCTTCGGAATATTGCTTTAAGTAGAAAGTTTGCGGGTAACCATTTTCCGTCGTCTAACGTCGACGGCGCGCGCTACGGTCACCGGAGATAAAAGACTACGGGATTGTGGGACGAGCGGAAGGGAAGTAATCCCGTTCTCGTCGTGTATGCCAGCAAGATGTCATAAAACCATTCGCAAACTAAATGCCAAAATTACGCGACCCATGTCTAATAAGTTAAAAAAATTAGGTTCAATGTAGTACAATGTAAAATTTTATTTGACACAAATATGACTACGACATTAACGCTTTGACCGCGTTGATCCTTTCAGTTTTTAAAGGTTTTCTTGAGATTTCTAACTTTAATACAACGAATATGTTTTAATCACGTTGTACGTACGTGCATATGTAAGGAATAATATATAATATAAAAAAAAAATCTATAACATATAAGATAATATATAAAGAAAAAGTTAATTCTGAAAAAATGCGTTGACGTAACGTATATTAAATATTACGATAGTCTTAGATCGGGCAAAAATTTAACGTAAACTTAATATCGCACGAAATCGTTCCATCAAGTTCATCGTGCAGGATTGACGCGTAATTGCACGACGGTCGCCCGAGTTAAGGAGAGTAATATGCCTGAAAGCTTGGCGCGCGCAGTAACACGCGCAAGGGAAAAGCCATTCTAATGGCTCCCTATTTGTTCCTCACTTCCCATAACGAGAAACATAGCGTACGCTGGCCGGCTACGATCGATACCAACAGAACGAGACACTTATCTTCTAATGACTATAACAGCCCTCGATGTGTCGACAGCATGTGCAATGCAGCCACCTGGTTCGGAATGGGCGCGCCTCACCAGTGATGACACCTACGAGAAGTGCACAAACGTTTCCCGTTGTTATCACTTTGCGCTTTATCGAGGTCGACATTGTGCACTGTATTTAGATAATTGCAAGTTGTGGCATTTCTTTCTACGCTATCGAGACATTATAATTTTTCTTGTGGTTCTATTTAGGAGTTATTATATTATATAATTCGCTTTAACCAAGTTCGAGAGCAACAAAAGTGCAGTTTAAAATATGAATAGATCATGTTAAGAAGTAGCTAATGAAAGCTTATTTCTTAAATGATCTTACAAGCGTGTCAAAAGTAATGTGTGCATAACGATTAATGATGACTGCTATATTTTCCAGTAGTGATAGTAGACGGCTAAGCTGATTATTTATGTTTATTACAAACAAATAGTTATTATCCAGTCTAATATTTGATAGAGTGTTATTGTTATTTGTTATCGTAATGATTATTGTAGATAATCATTGAGAAATTTGCTTATTGACATACTGTCAAAAGAGAAAAATGATAGATAGCGAACAAAACAATGGATACAATTTCGTTCTCGGCTATATAATATATAATATAAATTTATGCAACAATACGTAATTATGCATAAATTAATTAAAGTGATGTATAGATGCATAATTTTGTAATATGATTCTACAACGATAACTGCTTCATTTATATAACATACTGTTGCGCAATAACATTTCATAAAAGCATATAAGAACGACTCTTCAGTAACAATATCTTGGCAAAAATATTAATTAGAATCACTCGAGACATTTATAAAAGAGAGCGAACGTGATTAAAATAGCGACATAATTAATTCACAATGACATTATATAGAATAAAAAAGGAGATTGCTAAAATAATTTTATTCTTATTCTAAATTCTATTCATTTCTCTTAAACCTTTAGAAAGTGAAGCTTCACAACGATAATGACGGGACTTTGGGCAACAGTTCGATCGTAAAAACGAATGGATCTTGAGTATCTCTGTGACCCGTCCTTTACCCTCCTTTCTACTATCCATCCTTACTTTGGCTGGAATTGGTTCGACACGCTTTGCTACATTTTTGGCCCGGCGACGTATTACAGTAACGCCACTTCCGTAAATTGAAGAGTTCTACCCCAAAGCCGTTCTACAAGCTGGATGCCAAGCTACCGTGACATATCGATACCAATTTCTAACAAGGCAGCTGAAAATCCAATACACATACCAGCGCTCGAGTCTCGTTTCCTTGCGAGAGAATAGACTCTATGAAGAACAGATTTTGAAACAATTAGTACTTGAGCGAGCGAGCTTTCTGGCTAGACTCCTAGCTAGACATTTTAATATAATCTATATTGATTAAGTCCTTTAATCTTGTCGATCTACGTGAAGTTTCTATTCAGATAATCTCCGGTCAAAGTCTTTTGTGCACGTCATACCGTTCGATATCGATAGTTTCGGCAAGAAGTTTTCGCGGAGAAGAAATCCAGAATGAGGCTCGCACGTGATATTCCGATCGCGACTTGAAATTGATACGTTTCCCGAAGATTTCGCGAAGTCGACGGAATCCAATTTTAGCCGAGTTTTCAGGACTCGTTCCCGATGGGAGTCAATGAGGAATTTTCGCTATCGTCGCTCGGCACGGATTCACTCGACGGATCAATCGTACTCGATGGAAGCTTCGACCGTGTGTGTGTGTGTGTGTGTGTGTGTGTGTGTGTGTGTGTGTGTGTGTGTGTGTGTGTGTGTGTGTGTATATGTGTTTGTATGTGCTCTCGAGGCGAGAAACGAGCGCATTGCATTTACGCAGCTTTCACGTGTACGTTACGAGTGTCGACATGACAGGCATTGTCTTCTTCTAAAACGGCTGCCGACGATTATTGCCATTATCGAGAATCGAGCTTTCATGGTTACGGATCTCTGACGTATACGTCGCCGTCGCGCGTTCAACGAGATCAGACTTAAAAGGTTTTCTCTACCCGTGTTACATCGAGCCGTTCTAGTTAATTATTTATGTTACGTGTACAGCGAGATGACATTTTTAGCGAAAATTTTATTGTCTGTAAAACTGTGATACACGTTGACAGACAGAGAATAGCGAGCAACAATTTGTTTCAAATTATTAATAATTGCGAAATACACGTTAAAAAACGACATCGAGATCGAACGAAACAATTTATATATGTTGGGATTAATGTGTCATTATCTTTTGCTTTATTATTTATCATTTGACTTCAATCTGTATCTTCATGCAGTTGATTATTAACTGTTTTAACGTTGTATAATTATACAATTCATACTCGCATAATTAGCGACGAGAATATTACCGAGAGGATATTACAATGTTCTTGCGACGAAACATTTATTACATGCGGTGACACTCCCACTGTAGTCTTATCTTCCGCATATTATCTATTCTCCGGGCGCTATTCGGCCCTTGTAAATCCCCATACTGTTCGTTTTTGCTGTCAGCTACCATCGTGTTGCGGAACGTAACACGCTCACCGCTCCATTTTGCACAATGTAATATTTCGTCACACGACCATCGTCTCTGAACAATCCTGTATACGCCTGTACACTCCATACGGGCGATTACTACTCTCTCTTTCTCTCCATCCGCCTGTCCGTCTATCTACTTATCTATCTATCTATCTATCTATCTATCTACTCATCTATCCATCTATCTCCGTCTCTCTCTAATTTTGTTCGACGAGCTTGTGTATCAACGTCCATTCGCTAGAGCATTAACAACGGAACGACAGACGCGAGCCGCTCGTAAAGCGGGAGAGCGCGATTCTCTCTGATTCGGACGCATACATCTGGCGGCTGTAGGCCCACGTCGGCCGTGGGCTTCCGGTGCATACACTCGAAATCGTGCGTACTATATACGGGATTAATGGCGATGAGCGCAGATACGCGCGAATGACGGATCAATAGGGCCAACTGATTTTCAGCGCGGTTTCTCTCCCGATTTTGATTACCTGATGGTCGAGCTAAAGATACCCCTTTTGTTGCCGGCCATAAGTGGCTAATGGAACAGAATTAGAGATCGCAAGTGACGCAATGTCCGATTTGCGAGTCAATCTGATTAAATCCAATTGTTTTTTCTGCCTATAAATTTCCATGAAATATATTTGCAACAGGAAGTCTTGGTTGGTTGCACAATTTTTTTTTATTTAAATTAAAATAATTTTTAAATAAATTTCTATTTATAATAAAACAATGTGAATCTCTCCTCTTTCTCTCCACACACACACACACACACACACACACACACACACACACACACACACACACACATACACACACACACACACACACACACACACACACCATGCACTCTCACACAGTTATATTTTCTTTGTTAATCTGCTTCAAATCAATATATTTTAATGGCGTGAAAATACATTTATATACATTTTATTTTGCATTATTTAAAACTATCTTTTATTCTTATCAGATTTTTTTTGTTGTATTCTAGGCATGCAAATATGCATGAAGAAAATTGTCACACGAATGTTACAAGATATATATTGTGAATGCATAATAAGAAAACACTGAAACAACTCTCAATTACTATATAAGAATACTTTATAATTATTAAACTCGCTAAACACATTTACATAGCACACTTACATAGCACAATTCTGTAATCGCATACAACATGAAACAAGATCCTTTCCGCTATTCAAACGAAATTGGAAGCAGTGTATTCTGGTCACGTACTTTTTAAGGTGAAACAAATAAGACGAGGCGAGCTACATTTACTTGATGATCATTATCCAAAATTATTTGCACATAGCATGCTGTTATCGAAATTTTTACTATTACTATTCATATATTATTATATATACTTATTTATTTTTAATAGTATAATTTATTTTTATATATTTTTTTTGTGGAAATTTTCTATCAAGAATAAAAATTCTATAATAATTATGGTTTAAAAGGAATAATTAACAAATAATTACTAGTGAATTAAATATTTTTATTTTATAAATATTTGTTAATAATTTTATATAACATTATAAGTGGTTTTTCTTTTCCAGGTTTCTAAAACTTTGTTACATTATTAAAAAAGGCTAGATACGTGAATAATATAAATTTAAAGATTATTGTTTACTTTTAGCGGCAAATTATTTTTTCTTTTTAGTCGAATTTTATCTAGATGAAAAGGTAAATGATCTCCGCGTGTTTATAACTATGTTTTCTCGTTATAGCTAAAGTCTCGCGTGGAACAAGATTTTCTCACATTTCAAGTTGTTCAAGAATGTAATGATTTTGTTAGGATAGTATTTTCTGCTTTGTAACTCACGCTCGAGTCTTTTCTGATCCGATCAGAAAATTCTAAAATTTGATAACTTCATCGACTATAGAGATAATAACAATAAATTCTTTCTTCTTATAAAAAGAAAACATTTTCTTTCTTTGTGTCATGTAGAGAGACGTATGGAAGCAGTAACGATATATTTATTTATTAGTTACAAGCATTATCATATATTTATTTTATTTTGGCATTTTGCTAAGGCAAATAAATTTAATAGACGATTGACCATCTAAGTGAGCTATCCAGGTATTTGTAGGACGGTAGGTCTGATTTTCAGTTGAGTCGCTCCGCTTTCTTATAGTCTAGAAATGTGGAAGGGGGTTTCTTTCTCTCTGGTCACGTATCGCTAAGGGAAAGGCAGAAAGAGGAAAAGGAGTTAGAGCGAGAAGTGGTGGAAGGTGCAGAAAGAGATCTATGCGAGGTCCGTATACCCCGTATACCCCATGGGAATAATGGAACATCGATAGATCGCGGCACTTTCCCACACACACTCTTTCTCAAATCTTTTCGACGAATTGCAATCGGACCCGGTAATCACTTGTCCTAGACGCAGCTGATCCTGAAATTGGTTTTTTATGGTCAACGTCGTTCGTCATCTCAAGTAGTGACCGAAGGGAGGGAAGGGTATACGTGTCTGGCGTGCCTACCCCGTTCATTGAGGGAGAACCTGGCTTGAGAAATGTTACTTTTCCAAGTTAAAGAATAGCCCGTTTTTGTTCCGCACATCATTGGGGAAGTTTGGCCGAGTCGCGGGATCATATCTTATAATATCTTATAATATTGTGTCTAGCGGAATATTAGGATATATAATGATGAACTATATAATGTCAACATCAATAAAAATAATAGAGCACAAATTCGAATTTCAATACACATAAACAATGATGGCAAATATTATGTTATTTATAGTTGTCAATTAAATGGTGTTTACATATATATATATATATATATATATATATATATATATATAAAAGAATTTCACACATAAAGTGCACACAAAGTTTATAAGTATGAAAAAATTCAAGGATGAAAGCAATATGAATTTATTTAACATTTATATCAAAATTTATCATAATAGTGTGTTATAAAATATATAAAATATATAAAAAAATTATGAATATATAATAAAATAAAAATATATGAAAATATATAATGCTTGTTAATCTATATTTCTGTCAATATTATGTTCATAAATTTTAAATAATATACTGCAGATATAAAATACATCAATATGGTCGATAATTTATTATACGCATATATTATAACGTTCCATTTATGAATTATTAATTTGTTATAATGCAAATTCGACAGATATGACTTATCTTGAAATTAAGATATATTATTTAGAACGAATTCAAATCATTATTTAAGTCAAGAAATTAATACTGAAGTTTATATTAAACGTATCATATTTTTTAACGTTATACGCTAAACATTTGCCAGAGATTGATTATTCTAAACGTTGCCATGTTCTCGCTCTTTAAAACTTCGCCACTTCTTCTGTCAAAAACTAAGAAAATTACTTTTGTAAAGAGTACAAAATGAAGATCGAGGTACTAAGCGGTTGGACTTTTTTTTTTATGACATGAACTTGAAAGTTGACACTACACGCTGCCGTAGAAGACACATCGTCTTTGCTTTCTCTCTTTCCCTCAATTCTGACGAAAGAACCTCGGCTGTAAGTTCTGTTTTAATCCCGAGAGGTAATCAAAACTCGTGTGAGAAAGCAAAATGGAAAATGCATGCCGCCGCAGGAATGCATTTATGATGGGCACAAATTGCGTGTTACGCCAGTCTAGTCCTATTCCGACAAGCCGTCTTCTCGCGAGGGTTGGTTGTTCTACCACTAGGTGACGGAGGGTAATGTATCGTGTATACCCTGAGGGCGCAAGACGACCAAGGACAGATTGCATAGTCTATCGTGTCGGCTGTTGGTGCGTTATTCGAGGCAGCTGCTTTTTCATGTGAAACTGAAAAAAGTTTGACTCTCAGAGATTGGAATTATTCGCTCGTTTCAATCAACCGAAGTTTTGTGTTTATTATCTTTACATTATTATCTTTGATTAAATGATGTTTAATATATTTATATTCCACTTTGCAATTATAATAAATCATGAAGAATAGCTTTAACTCATGAGAAAGCTATATTTATATAAATATTGTAACATTTTTAAATTTAGTAACAGAAATCGTAACCTCATTGCTTTAATTCTTCAGTTATTTTTAATTCTATAGTTCTGCTTTAACATATATGCATAAATTTTATATGCTAAAATTTTAAAAGCTTGAAATGCTATTTGAAAGCTTTGTGCTATTTTTACGTCTAGAAACCTTTTTTTCAATTGTTACAGTAAATAATTTTGTCTCTCTCTTCTTACACTAAACTGAAAAGAAACTGACTTAAAACTATATTAATGTCTCAAAGATCATATTAAGTTTTCACTATGCACTATAAGCTTGTCTTATGACTAAGCTTACAAAAAGCTTTCTTGTTATAAACTTTGAAGGTACAGACTGTATAAAGATATTATTCATAGTCAAGCTTAATATGAGCTTAAAGATATAATTTATGAAGTTTATTTTTTGAAGTTTGTTTATAATCGCTATCAAATTCACTGTTTTCACAAAATGCATACCTCGAGAAAGCTATAAGACTTGTTCTTATACTGTCATCCTAACATAACACTTGTGTTTCATGAAGGTAAATATGTCCATCTTACTTTAGTGTAAGTTTAAGGAAAGAAAATATCTGGAAGCATGTATTATGCTTTTACTAAACCGCGGCAAGTTTGTTGTAAAATTTTCTTATAACTTTTGTTTTAATTACGAATAGTTTACCGTAATGATGTGCGACAAAAATATGTGTGTGAATTTTTGAGTACTACGTTCTTATTAATTACTATAAAGTATATTATAAAGTAAATTATTTATCGCCTTTATTTGAACGTGCTATAAAAAATCAAATTAATGTCTAACATTAATTACGATTCTGATATATTAGCAATTAATTCTCTGTTAATAGATCATATTTACATGGATAATTAACAAAAGTTCAAAGTTATAAACTTTTCTTTATTAATGATACATTCGCTCTTAATCATATTTATGTCAAAAGTGACATATCTCTGTGTTCACGCCATCGCGTGATCACAACGAATCTTCAAAGTTATATGCAATTTTCACAACTGCCAACAACAGACAATGGGCAACAGTTTGACCAGTTGATAGATATAGATCTGGTTTGAGAAAAAAAGGTTAGATAGATGACAAATCTTTTTTATGTAAAATGTCAAAATTTTTTTACATATCAACAACAACCGCGATATTTTGCAAACATAACAAACAAATCTGTCACAGAGTATCCGGGAATTATAATCCATCAAAATAAAAGGTTAAAATTATTTAGATTTAGATCACTATTTTTATTTGACAAGCAAATATTGTTGACAAAGAAGCATAAACTAATAAAACAAAATGATATCAGATACTTTTCAATGTTTTTCAATGTGTTATCAATTCTATTCCGAAATTTCATAGAAAAATAGATTTCAAATTGGTCGAAAGAAGAGAGAGAGAGAGAGAAACGTATATAATTTTTAAAACGATACTTATTGTTCGTCAAATCAAACTTTTTAGATATTTATACTTTCTCTTAGACTTATTTTTATAATATACATTTTACAAAAAAATATTGTTTCTTCAAAGCTACTAAGAGCTAAAGATTTTTATTTTTGTAACTTATCATTTTTATAAAATTTTATTTTATTACTACTTTTATTTCATTAGCTTAGCCATGCGTGACGTAATAACAGGGGGGTAACGTACAATTAGGTCACTTTCCAATTACTAGCAGGTCGCATCTAGGGAGAGAAAAAAGATATCAACCGAGCAGTTTCGGCGTCAGATCTCCTTTCTGGCGTAACGCCAGCATTCGCCCCCTTTCGAGCCTTGTGAATTGCTTCTGCGTGGTTACGTGTTTTTTATGATCCACAATAGCGACGCCTGTTTTGCACAGCTACGTGCGCAACGTGATAAATATGGAGAATGCTACCATAATCAGATTCACATATGTACGCAGCGAGCGCGAGTTGCTGCCGGAAATGTAACCGCATAAAGCGATCCTACGCAAATGAGTAAATAAAAAATTCGAGAGAAAAATTACGTAAAAGAATTTGATATATATATATATTCATTAAAGGCACGTTCTTTTACATTTCAAAAGTACAACTGATCTGTCAGACTGGTACTACTTTATACTACTTTATAAGAATGCTATTCTTCTCCAAAACGCTCGTTTCTGAGGCTTTGGTTTCTCAACCTGTTTTTCCACGGGGAGTCATTCTGCGAGCGAAGTTGCACCGCCATTTCGACCGCAGCCGGTACATACATTTTACAAGATGGAAGCTACTACAGGGGTAAGTGGCATTCCGTGTTTCAAATGACTCGCCGCTATACCTGGCAAAGACATACAACCCGAGCGGTCCGCACCTTCATTCGTCTCCGTTCAAGAGCCCGCCAATCCACCACCACGGCCGGTGGCGGCAGCGACGCAATCCTTTAATCCGACCCTAAGACCTTTTCTGTATTCCCACGCGAAACTAACCTGCGGGATGTCGAAACTTCCACTTTGTCGCCTGCTCGCCGAATAATATCCAACTAACGCGCTCTCGAGAGCCGCTTCTTAGCGTATTCCTTGGGCACGAGATATATACGGATAAGAAGATCGAATATTTTTATTCAAGTTTGCAAATCGCAAAAGATGTAAATCCGACTTTTCCAGAGCGCAGCTCGCCTAGCTATCCGTGATTTGCTGAAACTCACTTACGACAAGACGGGCACGCGTTTCAGGACAAACGCCGAATACTTAATATGTTCCGTTACACAATGAAGAATTTTTGGAAAATTATTTTACAAGTAATTAAATTCTTTTCTCGCATATATTTTCTTCATTCCGCTTGATTCATGAAGCGCATATAATGTGCGCTGCGCGGAAAAAAATATCATAATTCACTTGGACGAATTAAGGTACGCTCATGCTATCTTCCTGATTGATTTCGATTTCGTGCACACCACCTACGTGCCACATCGTACGCCGTGGAAAATAATTTTGAACTATTTGAACGTTCGAGTTACGATCGGTTTCGGCAAGTTCGCACCGTAATTCGCGGTCCGTGGAGAAAGTTTGTTCCGGTTCGCCCAGCGTGCACGTGTCTCTCGTATTGGCGGCAGACTTGTTAGAGTATTGCTATATACGCGGATCAATGATAAATCGTGACAGAACGATACGTGCCACCGTAGTGGGACGGTACGTACATACGGCCAACCGTGTCGGATAAAGTTATCAAAAGCAACGAGCCCGGAGTGCGGCCGCCTGACCGGACGAGGCAAAAAAGGAGGAGTCACCAGTTATTGCGAAGGGTCTCCGTCGAGCAATTCCATCTCGGAGAGCAATCCGCCTCGCATCGAGAGACGCTCTTTCCACAATATCTTTTTTCCTCTCTTTTTTTTTTTTTCCCTTTTGCTCCTAGACCGCAGCGTCGCCAAACGTAAGGATAGCGTATATATAGCTGGGGATCATTTCTGTGAGATTGTGTCATTAATTCAGGGTTTTGATCGCCATTCGAAAGTATTCTCTATGCTAACGAGGAATAGAAAAATCTTGTGTTCGCCACATCCGTGGAAATGTACGAGCGGCTGTATCGGAGAAAGAAAATGCAGAAAATTCTGCTTATTTTCGCGCGGCTTGAATTTATCCCGATATCGAAGAGATTAGAGATTAAAGTAAATTCATTCTAGTCATAAATATTATCATTCTGTAAGTGGAAAATAAACAACAAGGAAATCATCGGTATACAGATTATAAAATATTTATGTTTATTTAATCAAAAATTCTGATTAAATTCTTGTTATTATAGTTTTTGTAGAAATATAACAATAAATATCTAAAAAATGTCAATTTATTTAGCTTTTAAACAAAGAAATTGTTAAAAAATTGCAAATATTGAAAAATAATATAAAATCGTTTATTCTTGTATATCTTTTCTAGAACATAAAAAAGTGAAAGTACGTTCTGCAAAATGAGAAAACATTATACCTATTAGCAGTTAGGCACATATTTAAAATCCTGCGTATTATTAACAAAGAGTTAATTTAATTTACGATCCCATACTGATGATAATACTAATAAATATTCTGCTTAAGCAACGTATGAAAATATGCGAGGCTATTAAATGCGCCATTTTCATTATACTTGCTCATTATTGCGGTCACGGGAGTGGTCTCGCTAGAAAGTGCAAAATATTCTCTCTCCCGTTAAGAATAATCCTTCTTCCTTGCCTAAGAGGGGGAAATAGGAAGGGGTAGAATAGTAGGATAGGAAGACCGCAGGAGGGCTTGTCCTGATAAAGTATTATCATTCCGCAAGTTTCCATGCAGGCTCCGTAATGAAATATTCAGCTCTTCGTAATCCCTATTCTACTTCCTGCTATGGTATTCTCTCCGACCTGTTCTGGGGTGGATATACTTACCGCATCCCGCTGCATCGAGAGTCCACTACGAAGAAACTTGAGGCTCCGCTTGCAAGATTACTGGAAATATCAATATCTTGCTTATTATAAATTATTCACGTAAACTGTAAAATTTTTAAACTGTAAAATTGCTGGTAAATTTAATATAATTTTCTAGGTTTTGTTTCTACTTATATTCAAATAAATACTGCTATGGATTAAAATAATTTGTGTCTCGCGTTATGAATTTTTACAGCATTAATTTATAGCAATTAATTTATAGCACTTTTGACAATTTTGGCTGCTATTCTAAAAAATGTTTAAACATTCAGAGTGTAAACCAAGTTTCTAATCCACCACTAGCAATCTTTTTAATTCTTCAATTTTTGGCCGATCGCCAACCTCCGATATCTATGCTCGTCCTTTTCTGTAACCTTAATAAATTGTAGAAATTCGTGGGAAGAAAATTTACCACTATTAAAAGATCTATTAAAAGGTCTAAAGGTCTATTAAAAGATTAAAGTAGTTTTGATTTTCGGAAGTCTAGTAGTGATACGGTGCGATGTTCCCTTAAACGATTTCTCTTGTCTTGAAGATAGGAAGTTGGCAGGAATTATCATTTTTTTTAATGTAAATTTTCCTTAAAGTACTATTGGATTATTCTTACACCTATCGAATAAATTAACTGTCAATATTAGTTTTACTATCTGTTTCATAAAATATTTTCTAAAATTTAGCAAGAATATATATAAATAGGATTTAAAAATCCTAAAGTTAAAATTCTAAAGTTTCCACAAATTTTTTAAAAATCTTTGTATTGATTTAAAGTATGATTCTATTGTAATATGTATTATAACAAAATTGATTCTTCTTTAGTATTGAATAATCATAAAATATTTAACGTTAAAAGTTATTTAACACTCAAGATCTTGAATACAAAATTATATATGTATATACGAGTACCACAATAGATATTCATAGTTTAAGTTTTAAAAAACTTCTTACTTGTAAGTTTTGATTAGAAAGCATACAATGTGTATTTTAAAAACTATTTTTAACAACATAACCTAAAAGCGCTTCTACTATTTATAGTCATTACAAATCGATATAAAATCTTGATAAACTATTAGAAAATAGTATAATTGTCATTAAATAAATGAATGGAACGTTAAATTTTGTCTAGACAGGGAACGATAATATTATAACGATCTTATCTAATAGCTGACCTGAATGTAATGTACAATTAAAAATATTATTTTTAAAAGCTATTGAACACTTAACTGATATTGAGCTTAATATATTTACAACGAATGATTATTAATATTTAAAATAGCATTGAAGAAAAAATGATAAAGTTTTTATTAGAATTTAACACAAGCGTCATCTCAAGGTATTTTAATACTTTTCACTGTTGTACATTACTATGTTTCTGTTATCTCATAATTTCGACTCGTAATTTCACTTTCTTCTAAATAAAAAAAGCATGAAAAGCCACCGAATTTTGTACGAAAGTATGACAAGAAGTCTAAAGAAAACCTCTTTGCATTTTCTTCGATTTGCACGATGAACTATTGATTCATCCGTAGTGGCGAGATAGTCTGTAGCAACGAGTATCGACGCCTGTGATGCAATGCACCAAAGGCAGCCAAGAGAAAATAACATTGAATTTCTGCGAAAGGTTTCGAGAAAGTCGAACTATTTATTATTTTCAAGGGAATTGAATTACGAGTTACGAAGCGAGGTGTAGCTTGAGATAGTCCAGGGATTATTGATGAAGGTATCTAAATAGGTTGCATCGCATTGCTTGATTGGAGGAATTGAAAGATGAAAAGAAAATATACTTTCTTTCTTTTACTTACATTAAAACGTGTAAAACTTTTGCATTGTGTGTAGGATACAAAACGCAAAAGAAACAAATTGTAAAGTACGTATATAATTATTACGTAAATATTAATTAATACGTTAATTATTACATTAATGTTGATTACTACATAAATGTGAGAGAATATTTTGTGAAAAATTATTTTGTTTTAATTTGGTATTTTTATTCTACAGAACGTCAGCAAGTGAATTTGATTATAAATTACGTGAAATAATGACAATTATTATATGAAAAGAAATGTGATATTACGAATAAGAAAAATGTCTTATAAATTAAATTCATTAGTCAGATTGAATTCGTGATAATATAATTAATTGTTGGAACTATTTATCATATATTCGGCTATTGTCTTGGGAAGAGAACAATGTCGGCGGATTGAGACGAGGCAAACTTGAACGATTAATTATTCGAAGTATTAATATCAATCAAAAGCGGTAATAAAGACAGGATGGACGTGGGTGTCATTAGATCGCGCGGGATAAAAAACGAGAATGTAACGAGAGAAAAAGAAACAGGTAGAGTGTACCGCGATGAACTATTTACTATCGGAATAAAATACAACCATGATGAATCTAGAGGCGAGCGCCAGATGAGGTCGTGCAGCTAATTGCCGTAATAATATTATGAAATAAACGAGGTAGTAGCTATGAGAAAGGGGGATACGATGAAATAGTGTGCAAGGGGTAAAAAATGCGTTTAAAAGAAAAACGGATGAAGAAAAGTACAAATGGCGATTCCAGAATCGAACAAAATCGAGATTGTGAAATTTTTAAAGCCTCCCAATTTGTTTTCAGCAGCGGGCAACGCCTTCCTCGTCCTCGTCGCTCTCGCTCGAACACCCTTCTTTCCTCTAACCTCCTTCACTGACAACATATATCGGCGGCGTATATCCTCCAGAGAAATAAGCCGAGCCATTTCTGCCACTGATTTCTATGCCACCATTACCCCGAGATTCTCATTCCTTTTCTCCTCCTGCTACGCGTCCTTCTGTACGCCCATTCCCATATCCATCTCTTCTCTAGGAAGAGGAAGGTGGGCTGGTTCTCGTATAGCAAATCCGTTACGAGCTCCATACTACTGCTGTACGTACAGAGTGATCCCGAGACTAATCCGTGAACGTCAACATACGCTGAGAGAGAGAGAGAGAGACTCAGAATAGGGGATGTTTTATAGGCATGTATTCTTCCAAAAAAGTACGAAGAATAAATTAAAAAGAGGTATATATTATTGCACTATTACACATTTATCACATTATTATTAATGATACAGTATAAATATACATATATTACAGCAAATGTGTATCACACAATCTAACACAATGTATACATAAATAAATATCATAATTTAATGCAAAAAAGTTTTGTTACCTTTTATTTTAAAAACATCTTCTCACAGTTACAATTTTAAAATTATAGCCATCATTTGTTAAACGCTTTTATTTAGTACCAGCAAATTAAAGTTAATAAAATATTTATTATTCTAAAACTTATTCTTAAAACTTGTTCACCTTTACGCATTATACTCTAGGATATTCAAGATGCATATTAAATTTACGAATATAATTTCGGACAATACCTTACCAGCGTGCGGTCAGCGCGAATTGCGCCGGCGAAATGCATATTAGAGACAGATGCATTCGCAGTTTGTCACCGATAAAACCAAGACTATGCACCGCCAAGAATAAATGATATTAATAAAGCAATGAGAGACATGAATGCTCGAAGACGTATCGTTCAATATGTCATCTCGGGGTATCTGGAATAACATACGACAGAAGTCCCGCATCGATATTTGTGTTGTTAATAGGATTCTACGAATGGATTAAAATAGACGAATAAGATCATCCATGCTTGATCTGCAACATTTAAATATCTCTAAAAGAGTACGTAGAAACCATCTAATAATAAAAATTTTCGTGAATGTCAATAAACAATTAATTAATTTTTTCAATTAATTAATTTTCATGAAAATTGTTTTCTTCTGTTATATAAATTATTCTCTTCTATTTCGATCTAAATTTTATATTAATTAATATAAAAAGTGTAGTGATTAATTTGTTATTACTGCACATTGAACTTAAATGTTCTGGAAACTTTTGGAAAGTCCAGAAATAATATATAACGAATAGATGAAAATATAAGATAAAATGATGTATTATTTATCTCCATTTAGAGCCGTCATAAATATATCAAACAAACATCGTTTCTACAGGAAAGGAACATTTTATTAAAGAGATTTAGGTCAGGATTCAGTTATGAGTAAAATCAATAGTTGAAGTGATTACGTCAACATATAATAACAGGTCGAGACCCGCGAATAACGTTGTATTTAGCAGCCCATTAGCACTTGTAAACAACGTTTCATTATTTTACTACGGCACATTACGCATACCATACGCGATCGATAAAGTTATAAACCACGCATGTTATATCGATGCAATTATAGGCGGGTGAATCGGCATAACCATTATCAGATCTCAGTTTCCTGGCAATTGTGTCGCGCACGTCTACGCACATGGGCACAGACACGAAGTAACGAAATTTTGATTACCGCAATTTCGGATTGCTCATCACGAATTAAATTCGAATGTATCCCATTTAGAACAGTAATGTCTCGGTAATAACGATCGCACACGTATACGCGTATAATACATAACGATAGTCGAGTCGGAGTGAATTTGTTACAACGCTACGGTGAAATCCGTGTTCATAAAGCACAACACACTCGGCAAACATTTGCACTCGCCGGAGCTGTTGGCGTAAGAGCGAACGCTAGCTAGGAGGTAGACGTGCATTATAGCGCGGCAACCAGTTTCGGGCAATGAAGTACCTACGGACCACATCGTGTGTAGGATAAATGTTTACCGGGTCTCATAACGTCGTTCCTCATTGTCTCCGGCAACCTGAAATCCTGAAATCCCGCGTCCTCTTCATTCGATGCGCCGATGACACACGCGCTTTTATACATTCCATTGTGTGGGGGCACCGAAGAAACCGCAAGCGGTCTGACATCTAATGAACCGAAGTTGTCGAAATCGACGATACAACTAACTTCGATTAATAATTGTTACTTGGACAAATTGTGTATGCGCTGACCGCAATTCAGTAACGATTGGTAACATGATATCCGATAATGAAATTATTTTTAATAATCTTTGAAACATAATACAAAAATAATATCGAATGATTCGAGAATTGATTTAAAAAAAAAACCGATCTGATCAAACATAGTGTGTTATACATTGTTTCAGAAAATATAACAAAAATTGAAATTGGTTTATCAAACGAATTGAGAATATCATAAAAATAGTAACAATTATGGATCATCACTAATAATCTTAAATCTTTGCAATTAAAAATAAAATAATCTTTTTCTAATTTTAGCTGAAAATGTTTGCAAAATCTGTTTGCAATAATAACATTATCTTAATAAACAAAATATGAATTTGAAAATAAATTAAAAAAATAAATAAAATTAATTAATTAATTACATTTCCCCAAAATAGAGCTACGAAGTTACATCACAAAATATTAAAATTACTTTAAACTTATCAGATCTGCAACTTATACTAATAATATATTATTTGAATGGAAGATTTCTATTTTAGATTCTCGATTTAGATAGATTAAGTTAAAAACTTTTCTTGAAAGCGTGCGGTTCCACTAGGACGCTTTAATATTTACCGAGTTTTTCAAGCAGAAAATCTTTAGGTGTATTACACGAGATAAATGTTGGCAGGATCTTGTCGCTTCAAACATGCTGAAACTCCTTATCGATTCCTTAATACGGCTACGTCTCTCCCGCCGTCTGTCTATCTCAATAGTGGAGCACCGTGAGAAGAAGCACACACGACGCTGATAATCTATTGGAAATCGTGTCGATGAACTCAGTGAACTGGGTTAACAACAAATAATAAACGGATTTATTGACTATTTATATCAGTTTTTTATTTATGCTCTATAAGTAATTGTATTTGATGTGTCATGTGTCTTTAGATATCTTTGTTGTATAGATTTCAAAATTGTTAATGTCAAATCACGGTGCCCAAGAGAGCAAATAAAATTAAAAAAACTTTCCACTTAAATTGGTATAGAAAGTTTGCTATACATGTCAAATAAAATTAAACACAGATTCTAGCAAGAAATTAAATTACATCGAATCTTCCGAAGTATATATTCTCTCTGTTCTTTTCGATATTCTTTTTCAAAATATATTTTAATTTCTCAATTTTATTGAATACAAAGATTGATGAAAAAATGATAAATCAATAATGGGAAAAATATATAATGAGAAGAAATAAAAGAAGCGATATCTTTATCTATAGGTTTATCGATCTTTATTTTACTTGTGCACAAACTATTGTATATCGATGTAAAACCGATATACAAACGCATATACAAATCACATATCAATCATTTAACTTTCGTACATATCTTGCGACAAAAGTGAATTATAGGTATTTTGCCTCACTTAGTCGCGGTTATTGCAATTGCTCTTCGACATCGATGATCCGGGAGAGTATGTGCATAGAATCCGTGAACGCGTGATTGCACCGGCGCATAATTACACATCGTTGTGCCGGCGGGTCTCTTGATTGAACTAATTTAACCTCCTAATCTATCTGTCCCATCCATCCCTATCTCTCAGCCAAAACCGCAGGGGGTGAAACGCGCGTCACTGGATGCTCGGCACGGAATCGCGTCGATAAACTCTATCGGGCAGTTTAACGATAAATATGAGGTTTGCGCGTATTGAAAAGCTCCCAAGGGATGACTCACTTACCATGCCCAAAGGATGAAGATCCAATTCCCAGCGGAAATTGTATACAGGACGTTTCGTTTGGCACACATTTCATTCACGGTTTCTTTAAGCAACTTCAAAATCAATTTTCCGTCCAATGAGGGAAGAACGTTGAATAGATTTACGCGATGGGGCAACTAAAGCACGCGTCATTTAATCTTAATTAAAGCATTCGCGTATTCGACATTCGCGATGATCGCGTTATTTACGATGTTAAAAAAACGTCCTGATGATTATAATTTAGAAGTAAAAACAGAACGCAACAGAAAATCGAAATATTGTATGTCCGGCTCTTCTATTCGGCATCTATCGAGTTGAATGTATATGATGCTTGCCTCGCTATTCGAATAATCTACCCATTTCCCCTATCTCCAGCGAAACATCGTGCAAAGCGATACCCGAGTAAGCAGTAACCTTGCGCGAAATCGCGTCGATAAACCCCGGGGTTAGGATAAACGTAGCTCGAACGCAGGATATATGCGATGTGACCGGCGGGTAGCGCATTTCGCCGGAGTGAGCTGCCGGTTTTTTTGGTCATTAGCAATCTGATCGCGAGTTCATCGTATTTTACGGCGGCCTAATGTATTCCGCGTTTGGCAATCATCTATTATATTTCACACCTTTTACCATCGATAACCATCAATATTATCCGCGTTTTTTTCGCATCTCGCGATCCTTCTTCATGCATCCCTTTCCATCTAATTTGCTCTAGGTGCCAAAATTATTCATTTTTATTGATAATTACATTAATCGCTGGTTTACATCATCTATAAAATGAAAACATAGATTACGTAAAATGAAAACATAGATTAAATTGTAAATTTGTTATGAATTCTAAATATTACATTTATTGTGTAACTGAATAAAACTAGAAAAGATAAATCTCACTTTATATCTCAGAAGATAGTGCGCGATAAAGATGATATTTTTATTTAGTCATAAAATTGATTTCTTTAACGATGTTCAATAACGTTTGGTCATTGATACGTACATCATAAATTTTTCCGTTTCATAGGAGATCGTTAAAATGTTGCATTACGCTATGTTTTTTTGCGGATTACTTTGCTATTTTATTGATATTTTATCATTACGGAAAAAGCAAATATTTTTTTGTTTTTACGCAACGTAAAAGCTATTTATTATTTGTGGCTTAATTGCTAAATAACTGCAACGATGGCAATATTAAATTCTTATGCCATTGCGCTCGTTTAATATAATTCGCTCCGCATATCGGTCATAATTTGAATAAAGTCGATCAATATGAAAGCAAGCTTTTAATCTTCCCTTCTTTTTTTTTGTTTTTATTAAACAATAAACGTGCTCGAGTACGTTAACATTTTGACAAATCGCAGGCGCGAGCGCGATTCAAATTCGCCCGGCTACGATATTTCACCGGCTCCAGCTCGTGCGTTAGCGTTTTAAGGGACAAACTTTTCCATTACCCGGTCACTCGTCACCACGTGACACTTTTAACGGTGCGTAATTGATACCGCAGGGTGTCCCGACACTGCCCGGCGCTGTCCGCGAAATTTCGTTTCGCGTCGCGAGCATTTTCAACAACGGGTAATTGATGCCGCAGTTTTCATCCGCCGTCGAGCTTGCAAATTTCGTTCGCGTCGCGACCTGCTTAAGAACAACTTCCGCTAAACTCGCCGCCGTCCTGGCTGGCTACCGCGCGCGTCGTGCCTCGTTAAAAAAGTTTGACGGTGGACGAGAGGAAGGGCCCACGTACACCCAGCCTCGCCGCGGAGTCGAATATATCACCGGCGCCATGGAAATTCACGGGGAAACTCACGGGCTAAATGTTAAATATCCATTAATCTTGCGGGGCAAGATTAATCCGACACATTCTGACCGAGCAAGCCGCCACGGCGTAACTGTTGAAGAATGCTGGCAAATGTTTACCATATCAATCACCACCACGATGCGCCCTGGCAATGCGCTCGCGTCGTCAATATTCCGAGTCCACACAATCTCGTCGTATAATTATAATCGTTTGTGCATTTTGTACGATAGACGTGATCATAAGCGCGCTTTGCTCATATTCCGTGCTGTTGCTCATTAAAAACGCCAGTTTCGTTTCAATCATTTTTCCACGCATAGTGTTCGATATCCGCAATTTATTCGCCAAGAAATACCTCAAATCGGTCATCTTTGTCTTTATAAATAAAGATTTCCATTTACTTCTAATAAAATATATATTCTCATAAAGATATTAAAGGGAATTATTAATTACTAGTGCTTTTAGATAATTTATTGAGCGTATCGAATTCAGTATCATGCTTAGAAACGCGTTGAAAAGTATCGGTGGAACATAACGTGTAATGTGTGATTTTCAAATCGGGATTTAAATCGTTCGCGATAAAGGATAAATGGCATGAAGAATAAAATAGATTTTCGATAACTCGCGCGCAATAAAGGCGTAACTTTCTTTCATCAGCGAGACTGTTGTACCTTACCCGATAAAATCAGGGTTTTTCAGTCGCAGACGGACGGCAATTCGCTGTCGGTTTTCATGTTTAATGTTACGAGCACTCGTTAAATTGCTCCAAGGCAAATTTTACAAGTTTAATTGTATTCTTTACGACGCGCGGCGTCAATTCCGGGCAGGCAGGTAGTGTGTATCGGGGTCAGCGGTGAAGTCAAAATAACATGAAGTTTCTCTCTTGGAAAATGGTCGTATACACACAGAGCTCGCAACGAGGGAGGAAAAGTTTTGTACGTGGCATTTGTTAAGGCGGCTTTACGACAGAAGCGCCTCGTTTTCACTGAGATACCTAACTTTTCCATCGTGCTTGGCCTCACGGGCAGGCGGCAAGATCGTTAAGTAGTTATTTTGCTCATACGCTGAGAAACTGTTCTGTGTATAAGACATCATATACGCCATTGTCGGCTTCGCGTTAATTAGTCCTGCTTTGTCGACTGTTTGCTTAATTTACATATATCCCAACATCTTCCATTTCCGTACGTTAAGAAAGAATAATGGCTCGTAAAAGAGCGCCCGCGACTGTATACATATACCGAACTGCTCTGCTCGTTATCGCGTCGACTATGTAACTCGACAATCGATATTTTAATTCGGATACATTTTATATTAATTTTGTGATTGTATTATTTGATTATAACGTAATAAGTTTACACGATTCCAATTAGTCACTGTGCATCTAAAAATTATTTTATTATTACTCTCTCGTATATCTACTTATACGCAAATTTTCCTTGCAATGTTATTGCGTGATGTTCTGAACCGTATCATAAAAGGATCGAAATTAGCAGCAATTATTGTTCTATAAACTGCGACATATAGACTATAATTAAATTTTGACGTTACAATTGCTACATCGAGGCAAACTCATCTCGCGCATGGTCTTTATTTAATTATTTGATATAACAATTTGTTGGACAATATCAAACTGTTCGATATTATTGCAGGAATTCTATGTTAGTGTATGTCGTCATAAAATTGCGTTGATCTCACCGGTTACTCTTAAGAGATACTGAGATGCGCGTCTGCGCAGAAAATTGAATAAAAAAAAAGAGGCGCAATCGATGACGTACAGTCTGTTGATAATACATGTTTACTATTTTTATATTATCGGCCGCTGACAGCATAGCTCGCTCATTAGCAGCCCTCGCTCATTAACTTAAAGGCAAATCTTTGCGGAACGTTGGAGCACGAGATCGTATCTCAGCTTTACGAGTTCCACTTACGTGTAACGCGATTAGATGTTTCACTGTCGTTGGAATCCTAAAGGTTCTGCTTTTAAACACGTTTTTAATTGTCAGAGATTTGACAAGGCTCCTTTTTTAATTTTACGTAGTTACGAAAACAAAAGGAAAATAAAAATTTCTATATATAATATAAATATATATAAAATCATAAAATTATAATATATATAATTTATAAGAATATAAAACTTATCAAAAATAAATTTCAAGAAATATAATATGTTATTATATGTTCGAGAACATTATTGAATTATTACGTTTTTTCGTTTAAAAGAAGAGAGAAAATAATTTTACTTGTGCCATAGAGATAATACTTGGTAAAAAAAGTTTCCAGCGCATATTTTAACCATCGCATTGATATTGCAAGAACGGAGACGATATCATTAGATAAAGTTTCACGATTGGAAGATGTTTTTTTTTTGTTTTTAGATTCGAATAGTTTGCCTATTTTTCGCGAGTCGTTTACCTATGCGCATCAAAAATCGGGTGAAAAGTGCTCGTAGGGATGCCGTATACGTAGGAGAATACGATAGCCATTTCGCTTGCACGTGCGGTGCAAGCAAGGACGAGTAAGAAAGTTCAAACCAATGTCAGGAAACGAATTCCAACGGAGGGATAAGGGTATCTCCCATCCGTGAAACATACGTTCCCAGCAGAGGGCACATACAATCGTTCGCGGTGTCGTCGTAAAATTTCAATTTTCCCATATCGCGATATCTACAGCCGGCGGGAACGACGTAAGCTCTCCAGATATGGCCGCTCCCGCGTGCACACCCGGTATATGACAATGCGGTCCGAAGTGAAGGCGGTGGATCGATACCGAGGAAGAGTCGTTCAATCTTCCGTCTCGGAGAGGGAACTTAAAACGCGCATTATAGAGGGAAAAATCGCATAAGGTAAAGAGAAGACGTGTACTTATTATGTGAAAAAAATATAATCCTTTAGTGCGGCCGAACGGTCAGAGTTTATTAATAGCATAGCAATAGCAATAGCAACGTTGGAAAACTAATGCAGATTATATTATTTTAGAACTTTCACTGAACTAATGGCATATCGCCATGGCTTTAGATTTAACGAAAAGATTTATATTATTTAATCTGAATCTTTACTATCCCAAAGATGGACTGGATGATATGTTTCTCTCGAATATCAATGGGAATAAATCCGCAGCGGCAATTAATCGACAATCGGATTAGTATACGCGTGTGAATTAATGATGATGCAGAATTATCGTGTAGGACAATTAAATAACCATAATAATCAATAAATTTTCTAGTAAAATATTCAGATTGAGATATTCTCGAAATCGTTTTGTGGAATTTAATGTTAATTAAATTAACAAAGTTAATCATTCTGAAGCGCTAATTCTGTTATTATTTCGCCTGCGCTTAATACCGTATACATTGTCATATTAGATTATGCGCAATGCGAATACAATCAATATAATCCGATTCAATCCCAATTTTTAGAACTGGAACGAGATAGGACGAAGAAAATCGCTCTGTGATAACTTATCTGAAGGACTCTTTAATGTCCTGAGTCATCAGTCGAACGATCTGCAGCCGAGCTAAGCTCAGGAAAGGAAGGAACGGTATTTTTTATCAACCGACAAGATAGCTACTAGAAGGATCACAAAGAAGATCCATAAAGCTGCCGTGTCTTATAAATTAAAAGACAGGATGATATTTTTTAAAAGGATGTTTCCAAATTCCAATTTCTGTGTAGCATTTTAGAATATTCAAAAAGTTGCCTATCAATGTTGTAAAAAATTGATGGAGCAAAATTATTCTAGAATCAAGTAATTTTATTCAAAATAATTAGATTTATAACGCAAAATTATTATGAATGATCAAAATGAAAGTTACAATATTAAATTATCAAACTTGAGATCTGAATTAGTATAATATTGATAATCCATTATTTATAAATAAATTTTTATATGCATTTTTATCTATAACCTAGTCTGGAAATTGAAAAATATTTCATTTTACATCAAAATGGAATTTACTATTATTCACTTGAAACAAATTTTCTTTTTCTATTTCTATTCTAAATTTCTTTTCCTGATTATATTTAATCAAACAGTTTCTATACGTATATAAACACGCACACGTATACATATACACGCGCATGCGCACACACACATACATAAGCACACACATTTTAACAGATAGGTTTTATAAAGGTACCTATAAAATTAATCCATTAGATTAATGATAAAAGAATTGATATTTTAATCATGCGATAATTGCAGAATTGCAGTGAAACATATGACACAAAAACAAAAAAATTCGTTCTTTACATTGAAAGTCTTGAAGATAAAGTTCACAAAGTTCTTTTTCCTTTTAATGCTAGGAAGCGTTGGAAACAATGTTGCCGTCGATAACGCGAGAATATCTTCAAGGCATGAAATAATTTTCTTAAAAGCTTTTTTTCTTTGAGTAGCTCACTTCTAAGACTTATTGTGCGAGTTGAGAAAAAGAATAAAGTATTATCAACAACTTAATATAAAATTCTCAACGAGAATTGCTTGGCCAATATTTATTACTTTTTAAGAATAACTGAATCTTAAATATATAACTTAATTGTAACATAAAGGTTATGATTTAATACTTACTAAATAGAATAGAATACACTGTAGAAACAGTGACCTATTCATAATATAATTCATAATATAATTATATACCGAACAATATATATATATATATATATATATAGATAGATACACCCATATTCTATCTATCTTTAGGGACGAAGCTTATTTAGTAAAGCATGAAGGTATTATCAGGGTATTATATACTATAATGAGCGCATGCTTTAACATGGCAATTGTGGGTTAAATGCTCTAGCACATGATGATCATCATCATTAGATGAACGATCGGACAACACCTAGAACCTACAGAAACCATAATTTATTGAAAAATTAATGGCGGAAGTCAATATATAGTTTATCCGCTGGAAATAGAACGAGTCGTTGGTATGATTATTAATTGACATTTACGTCACATTAATCCATTCTCGATATATATATATATATATATATATATATATATATATATACACACATTTTTCATTGAGATATTGCGAATTACCACGTTTTCGCTTAGCTGAGCGAAATATGTCTGACGATGAGTTAAATTAACTAACATTACTAAACTAATTTGTTGAAATTTATAATTTATTATTGTCCTCTTATATTAAATATTTATTTTAAAATTGTTAATTTAATGAGCGAAATAGGTATATACGTCATACATCTAGTTAAATTTCTGTTAAACATGATAAATACATATTGTCAGCCAATCTTCATTCATTGAAGATATAGTTGCCGCAGGATTCAAATTGGATTCAGGTTCAAATATTCAGAATAGATCTAACTTCGATCAATGAAATTTAAATAAAGTACTATAATAATCTATAGTAATTCTATAGTAATTCCATCCATAAATGATAGACTACCCGAAACTTGAAATTATATGATAGTAAATAATATATTTTATAAGTTCAAATAATATTTTTCGTCCACCATTAATTAACTTCATAAGGCAATCATGAGCTTAACACAGTTTTATAATCAAACTCATAAGATTTTCTTTTGTTTTGCTTATAAAAATATCTTATAAATCTAAATAAATATCTTATTCGAAAGTATATAAAAAATGAAAAAGTATGTTACACAATTAGATTAGCTACTTCGAATTGCTTGAAATACCTATTTTTGCGTATGGAATATTCAAAATACTCTTGTGGTCTAAGATAGTTACTATTTCTATCTATTGATTGTTATCGAAGTTAGAGAAGACTGCAACTATTAAAGAACAATTGAAATAGAATTAATCTGCTGTAATTACGGATTGTGAAGTACCGAAGCATGATTAACGAATATTGGTTAATAAATGATGCCGTAATCATCCAAGCTTCAATATCGAGACAATTTTCAGATATTGATATCACAGAATATCGAATAATCATTCTCTCGTGTTGAGCGAAAGCGTTTCGAAAATATCCCTGAGCAGGATTATATAGCTGGTTCTATGTTTGCCCGTTCGCGATAGTGCACATCCTCGTTTTTGAAGCGAAACGGACGAATTGTCCTGTCATTGCATGCGCCGCTGTATTAATAACTGCTTGAACATGTTGGCACAGATAGAGAGTTAGTTTTCATTGAAATATCGAATCGCCGTGCGTTGGATGTAACTTGTGTGGCTGTGATTGGGCGTATTATGGTGTGATTACACTAGCAGCGATTAATCGTAAAATGCATATACGCTTCAATATACGGCATACGAGAGAGAGAGAGAGAGAGAGAGAGAGAGAGAGAGAGAGATTCCATATTTCGTTATGTTATCATTTAATATTGTCTCGAATGTGCAATGCTTTCGCAAACCTTTGTATTTATTAATTAGGAACTATTTTACTTCTGTATGTTGTCATAAACGAAAAACTGGAAAATTCTGTATTTCAAAATTAATTAAAATGTATATTTTTTACAACTGTTGTATTAATATTGCTTTTATTTTTTTTTTTAATAATTTCAATATTTTTATTTTATATATTAATAATTGCAATATCTATTTATAAAAAAACCATACAAAATGTAATATTAAAATATAGTGGAAAATATAGATTTAAAGCGTAATATAAAACCATATTTTTGTATTTGAATCAAAGTAATAATATTCTTCATAAACATTAATATAACTGTTCGATTTTATGAATATTAATAATTGATTGATGACACAACTAAGTAATTTTCATTAAAATGCTTTACAACACAATTTAAAAATGCTTTAAATGCGTGGAAAAAGTTTATATTTGTCAAATAATATTAATGTGCTTGCTAAATTATAACTATCATAAGATAATTTTATTTGAGATGCTAAATTTTTAATATGAACAATTGAGAGTATTCCGAGAAAAGGATATTAAGAATAGAAAAATAAACACATATACAATAATTTAGAATAATTGTTTATTCTTTTCTCTCCACTTTGTAAACATTTTTTATTTATATTTATTTATATTTGTGGTAATCAGTTCAAATATTTTAATATTATTATCATTTAATTTTAATATTATTATCAAAATTAATAATATTATTACTTCATTTTCTCTTACAAAATTTTTAAACAATTTTTATTTTTATTTTTATTATTTTTCAACTATTTTTATTTTAATTATTGACACATGTCTTCATACATTCAAGATATGTATATTTTTATTTTTTCTCGTTGTTTACTATATTAGATAAATATAAGTTTTATTTAGTGATTAAATTTTAGATATGACGCAGAACGAACGCAATTTTATTATCGAAAATTCTCGATATCCAACATGATCTTGAAAGGTGGATAATTGAACGGGTAGTTCATTTACGTACAACTCATCGTAGTTAAAATCGTATGAGCGCTTGAAATGCTGCGCATCGACTGATAGTCAGGAAATTATCATGGCAGATAATTACGGCGAGAAGCGAATGTCGACGAATACGGACGTTCGTTAATAACTGCTATTCTCGCTTCATTATGCGAACCGCAATTTACTTATTGGACGTTTAACAGCGGTCACACCGCGGCATACCCTGTACAGCCCTAGAAGAGGATATTGAAGAGACGCACATGAGGGGTACCTACCCGCTGTCCATTTCCCGCTAACAAAAATATCGGATTTCCCATTAAACATCTCTGTAGTTAATGATTTCATTCTTGTATAGCAGAAATCAATTTGCGATTAAAATAACGAGCGTCAGAAAGGGTCAAATTAGATTTGATTGGTGCAATTTTTCGGATTTAAATCTCTTACTTTCTCTTTCATAATATAAATGTGTGTGTGTGTGTGTGTGTGTGTGTGTGTGTGTGTGTGTGTGTGTGTGTATGTAATCTGAAATTATGTTAAAATATGAAATAAAAAAGATATATTTATATATTTAGATATAAATATATCTAAAAATATATAAAAGATATATTTATATATTTTTGAACATAATATATGTATTCTAATATTCTTATTAGAATATACGTATATGATATTAACTGGGTGATATTTATGTATACCTACATGATTGCATATTTCCAAATTTTATCAAATTATTAATTATTATAAATATAATTTTTTAATCTTCTTTTATCGAACTTTACATAGTAATCCTATCCGTTTAGTTTATTAGAATCTCACTTATCGTTATCAAATTGCGCATTGTTAAATCGTGTCAAATGTCCATAGCATTATTTCAATTGTGACGTCCGATCGGTTTACCTCTCGGCGATAAGGGTATTGGGTTTCCTATTAAACAGCTCTTTCGATAATAGTTCGGTCGATCGGTTGATTGCGCGTGTTTTGTAAAACCAAAAAGCTCTCATGAACATGTAGAGACTATTGAATCTTGAGCACTGAGTTATATGATTTATAGAATGCGAAAGTTACTTACCATGAAAATGTTATTTTTAGATATATTGTACGAATACGCTATGTAATAATACGGAGATAATTCTGTTTGAATGTAAACAATTATTAAATTCAAAAAACTTGGATAAAATACATGACTGTTGCGCCGGCTAAATAAACAAAAGTTTGCTAATTTGTGATAACATTACTTTGCACCGATTCAAATGAAGCTCTTTTATGTTTCAGCAACCAACGGAATTATAGTTGTATGTAGCACGTACATAAAATTTTAATGAAGTTATTTTATTGATTTTGTTTGCGTATTATTATGAAAATATCGGAGTTTTCATTTAAATTATCTTACAGCTGAGCTGTTGAGCACAAACGACAGTCCACGTCCCTATCAATCACAGCATTACAAAATACAAACATAACGCTGATACCCAGTAATACCGATCGGTTCGCTACATTTAGCCATATGGAATATGGTAATGCAATTAGTTGCACCATCATGTTCAATCAACCGTTCTATGTCAATGAAAAGCACGGCGTACAATAATTAACGATTAACCTAATTTCAGAACAGGAACAATTAACTTATAACAATCCAGATGTGACAGGACTTTGCAGAAATGAAACGATAAAAACTTCTTGTCTATAACTTTAAAATGCGCAATTACATTGTCGCATAAGTTTTATCTCACCGCAATTATCCAACTTTAACAGTCCACTAATTAACAAACTTTGACTACCATTTTCATTTAGATATCTTTAATCGTCATTTAATGATATATGTAGATTTATAGCTATTACACGCGTGAGAGAGGGCAGGTATCCAATTATTTAAATAAATTTTGTACATTTACATATTTACATAGCAATTTATGCGATGTTTATCAATTACGTTATTAATTGATATCCATAACTAAACTCTTTCAACTAATGTGATCAATTTCGATCGGCATGAATATGTGATAGCTCCACAAAAGTTGGTGATGACCGATATTGTACGAACAAACGGCGTTTGTTCCTTGTGACAAGCCGACGTTTCGCTCTATACCTCTGATAATATCTCGTTCGTATATTGCATTCCAATTCACTACATATCGTGTCTCTCATTAAGCGAGCTTCTAATTAGCGATTGGGCTCTATCCCGTTACATTATGCAATCCATCTGATGATTTCGATCGTCGGCACTGGCTTTATAATGCGACTGCCGAGTAATTACATTCGTTGTTTTAACGAGAACATTTTAATCATTCCGCGCAAGAGTAACGAGTAGTGATAAAACGGCTTGAAGAGGAATGGATCATGTTTGTACGCTTTTAAGTCGCTTGACACAAAAGTGATTAAAAGTAATTGTCGTATAGTTAAAAACTTTTCGATATAAACGCAACATCATCGCGCGCCACTTGTCGAATTAATTGTGACCTCGCGATTGTAAAATGGAATTTCAACGGGCAATCGTGAACGGTTATATTGTGGCGAAAAGACGCGGTATGTAAATCTCTTAAACGCAGGATTAGAAATAATACGCCTCCACCTCAAAACGTGACTAATAATAACCCAGACCATTGCCCTTCGTCGATATAACAGATAAAGCTTAACTAACCGTAAAACTGACGCAACGTGTAATTAACGTAAAATTGCGAGGCTATCGAGGAGCGCCGGCAGTTTTGAAAATTACCACGCACACACCACGTTTCCACCGGGTTTTCTTAAATCATCGTTCTTAAGTTGCGCGAGTCTTAATTCGTCCACCCTTCTTTAATTCGACGTTATCGCATCCGACGACATGCACATCACAGATTAACGTTCGTGACACACGAGCGAGCAGTCGTGCAGTCCTGAACGACTTTTAAGTTGACTTCAAAGTTTTCCTCCGCGCACGGAGTGGACTGAAAATCGGGCTCTGACGGAGCACAAAAATAATTTTCCGCGATAAGACCGAGCACGCAGGCGGGAAACTTTTTAGTAAACACCTTCGACTGAAGTTGCCTATCGCTTTGCGAGAAAAGCTGTGATTCTCACAGCTGTTCGAACTTTGGCCTTTCGCTTCTAACCATTTAAAGGATTTGGACACTTGCTGACACATCTTAAATATATTTTTAATCTAGCAGTATGAAAAATACAGCGCTACCTGAATTTGAAACAATTTAAAAAGAGAATATAATATTAGCAGAATTAAAAAAAAAATAAAAAGATAGACGGCAGTAAGAGAACACTGCAAAGATATATTAAACTGTAGTATATAAAATTTTTCAAGAAGTCTAATTTTAAATTTTAAAACAAATATTTTAACTAATTTAGAAATTAATACTTTTGATTAAAGTGTTGAGAAGTGTTAATATCAATAAATTCGATAAAATAACAAAGCTCGTTAGTTTAATTTAAAATTTGTTAAAGTTTTTCACTCACAATCGGTTTCTCAACGTTTTTAATGTCAAAGTATTGAGATATTACGACAATTAACATTTTTTTCTCATAGTCTTTTGTTCACACAATATATATTTCTACTACAAATACATATATAGGAGGAAACCACGTAAGAAATCTTCGTTTTTCCTAGCCGGCGCTAACAATGTCCCAACAGAAAGCCCTGCGCTCGCGGTTAAATATTGGTACTGTTACGCGTCGGGAAGATTAAAGCTTTTACCGGACTGCGCGAGTCTAATTGTCTCCAAGAGCCAAGTGCCAGGGCGCGATATTAAATCTTCTTGTTAGCGAAACGCGAGCGCGCCGGATATCTCCATCGGCACCATCGAGGCACCATGTCAACCGAGAGATATTTCTTGTGCACTCTATCGTGCACGGTACCGCTCGCACGGTAATGCTCTTTTGCTGCGGCAAACGTCACCTGTCGTTCCTGCAGACTACGTCTGTTACATCAAATGAAACTCGAGCGATGAATCGTCGTCGTCGAGTGCAACGCGGTTTGTCAACTTTGGATTCTACCGTTCCATGTAACTTGGAGGAGGCGCGGAGGAGGGTAGGACGGCTTGTAAGTTAACTTCAGAATCGGGGCTCCGGCATTGTCGTCCCCAGCCATCGACTTCGGAATTCGATGTCGCCGGTCGGCACGACATTTAAACGCGGCACGGCGATGCCCTCGAAACTTCATTAATACCGAGTAGATCGATCCGGCCGTTTGACTAACGAGAGGCGATCGACCTCGCGAACCTTGTACCGAGGAGGCGTCACCTTGTTTTTGCAGAAAACTGTCTCGCATCCCGGGCTTTACGGGCGCTTTGGCGAAGAGCTTAACGAAACCTCAAGCGCATTGGTGTAAAGTGTAAATCTCGGGAGGCGTAAAAAGAAGAAACGTCGAGAGAGAGTGGAAACCTTTCGGATATAAATACTGCGAAAATTCTCAGGAAGATCGTCGTTTATATTTATGTGACAGAACTACACACGATGCATTTATAGAGTTGCTAAATGTACACTTTAATAATTATTTTACATATTATATGTAAAAATATATTTAGATTAATCAATATCGAAAATTAATGTACATTGGTCGATGTCACGATGTCGTTAATTTGTATTAAGTTTTATTATTCAGGCGTTAATTTATTACGTCGCACCGAAATACATATATAATTATGACATAATAATAAATGATGACGTGCTTTCAATGTGATTAATCAAGAGATGCAAATTGAAATGTCGTAAAATTGGTAAACAAAATTATTGAACGACAATTGAACGAAATGTGCAGCAAGCCCACACATATATTGCGCAATTGCATTCTTCTGAATTTACGAGAATGTCAAAGGAAATTAAAAAACATGTTTTTGATACTCGTTACAAACTGAGCGCGCTTTAACATGATCAAACTTTGATTATGTCACTCTCGAAAGGAAGTTGCGCGGGACTTACGCAACTAATCTCAGTTCGACAAGGACGTTCGACAAACTTTTTACGGTAAAAGCGCTTTTTTCTTTTCTGACACGTACATACGAGAAATCTCGGAGAATTGTTGTAACTCGAGATTTTTGTTACAGTGAGAACGATCAGCTAATATGTAGCAACTAACTTTAATTCTCGACGTATCTCTTTTTACTTATTTATTTGAAAAATCAAGAGAATAGCTAAGATAACAAGAGAACGTTCTATTAAATAAGTTTAATTCTTTCAATTCCTAAATTTTTGTAAAAAAGAAACTTTTATACATAATATATATAAGTATGAAGATAAGCTTATAAATGACATAATTTCCATAATGTGTAAGAATGATGCATGGAGAATGATTATGATGCATTATAGCGCACTATGGAACTTAAATATTACTTTTTCTTTTTAAATATATTATAAATTGTAAAACACACGCACACATACACACACACACACACACACACACACACACACACACACACACACACACACACACACACACACACACACACAGTAGTACAGTAAAATCAATTTTTATTAATAAACGGTAAGGTACAAATTAAAGAAATTAACTAAGTTTGCATATTATGTTTTCAAACCAGGTTTTATCAGGTAAATAAACGAACCATAATTACAAACAAAAGTTTAAAAATATTTTAATTGATGAATTATGATTTATTAAATTTATTTAATTAAATTAAAAGAATAAGCGCTCGAAATTTTACCCGACCATATTTGCTCGCGATTCTCTCTATTGTCTGCATGATTACATCGATCCAATTATATATATAATTATTTGTAAAAATAATTAATATTAGTAAAAATGTTTTATCAATCATGGATGAATTTCGAAACTTGCTGCCATCGAAGCGCGCATTACTTACGCTTCCGCTAATAGCTCCTCGTGCTCGTGCGAATGGTTTCGTTTAAATCTTACTGTCGGCTTGCCTTTGCTGGGGACGACGGAAGGAAATAAAGGCGAGCATCGTCAAACGCGATATCGGCGGAACAGCGGTTGTATCGCGCGTGACTCCGCATGTTTAAGTGGCATTATCGTCGTATGTATACGTTCGTACGTGTTCCAACAGATTGCGAGTGTCGACTTGTGGATAGGAGAAGCGTGTTTGCGAGCACAGTAACGGACGCGCGAAAAGAAGATGGAGGACTTGCGCGCACATTATATCCCCTCGCCAACTTGCCATTCGACGTGGAAACAATCTTCTTCTTTCTCGCACATGCTCAGCAAAGTCATAGTTCATTCTATCTAGAACGGATAGAAAGGAAATTTAAGGCTCTAGTCGATCACAAGGACAATTTTAACTGTGAGGTCGCGCGATAGTACATAAGCTAGTAAAAATAAAAATTTGACATACATATACCTCTCATCCACATTTATTGCGAGATTACACAAAGTTTTTTATATAAAATCGATAATCGATTTGAAATTCTATTATATTGTTATGAAATATTTGATTTTCAAATGTTAAATTTTGTTGAATATTTGTACTTTTATACATTTCTAAGATTTCAAAGTTCAACAATTTCACGAAGAAACATTAATAATTGAGAAATTTGATTAAAGTACTTACCTTATAATCTTAAAATAAAGTAGAATATTCTAAAAACAGTTCATAAAAATAAATTCAAAATTATAACTACTTATAACAAACGTGCAAAGGGAAAGTAAATAGATATTATTATGCGAACTTTGATATTAGAAATATAAGTAAAGGCAATTTAAAAATATTAAATACTACTTTAATACTATCTTTTTTTCTAAATTTGTTAGATTTTATTAATTACATAGTAAAATTAATTTTTATGAATAATAGAAATAAAATAATAAGTAAAGATAAGTAAAATTTATATAATGTTTAATAGATACTTTGATATATATTTATTTGTCTATTATTAATATTAAGAACTGTAATAATTATTTCTATCAATGTTTATTAATTATAATCTTGGTTGAATTTATTTTATATCTATTTTTAATTCTTAAAATTAAAAAGAGATAGAAAGTAAATTAAACTGAGATTGAAGTTGAAACATATATACATTTATAGAAATGATCATATTACTTGTTTTCGTTGAGTTGTAACAAAGTCAATTTTTTTAAATATATAAATTACATTGGTCTTTGTATAATAATAATAATAATAATAATAATTCCTTTAACGTATCGTGTTAAAGTGAAAACAATGACTCTTATTTAATAATTTTAAAGAAGAAAGAAAGAGAAAAGGCACAGGTATCACTTCCGCCAAGCACCGCTCCCGGTTTGCCTTTTAACATTAATAATATACAATTAGACTTATAAAGTTCAGTGAAAAGCAGGCTAGGTAAAAAGCCAAGGTAGCTCTGGCACACTTTCCTTATCATATCCGCGAGATCGTCCGCGAGATGCGGTTTAACCCTGGAAGTAGCGCAAGTATCGTACACGACCTCGCCGCAAGGTGCTCCCCAGTTACGACGTTTACCACTTTCAGGCTTAATGCATTCTGCGTCGTACGTAATCTCGAGGTGCATTAAAAAGGGGGTATACGCGCGGATACACTCGCGCTCGCTGCATATCCATGATCTATACAACCCCGTGTCCGCGTCTCGCAGCTTACGTTGATACGCGCACGTATACACACGTGGAATCTATTAAACGTCGCCGACAGTTCGCGAACCTTCGATTCGAGGTGGCTCCGATAGCTGCAAGCGACGCCGAAATATCCCCCCGTCGGATTATCCCGCCGTTCTACCCGCGGTATCCAAATCGGATTACCGACATCAGAGGACGTCATTAATTTGACCCACTATTAATTTCCGCGCATCTGATTATCCGCAACTCTCTCTCTCGCGCTATTCGTACGATTACTTCTTGGCTCGCGCGCTCGCCTCGATTTTATCTTAATCATATGTATACAGTATTTAGATCCGAGCGATACGAAACGGTGTGTCGTGCATTAAGTTGTGTCACGCGCGTGGGATTAAACGATCGGAAACCATTTTTCCGCGCGTTTCACTGCGCGTTAATCAACGAACTGAAATACTTCGTGTGTCGCCACTACGTCGAATATTCGCGTGTGCGAAGATATTTACGTTGCGCCGACACATTTGCCTTCGACGTGTCCCCGCTTACGGGAGCGCGGGGCAAAAGTTTGCGGGGTGCGCAAACTCGCGCGACTAATGTCGAACGTCGTGAAAATCGTTTAAAATATAAGTTAAAAGTTACGTCCGCAGAGCCGCGCCGCATCTCTCTCACTAATGGAGTTTGCGCGAATACCACTACCAGAAATCCTGGAAAAGTAGCTTAGCCTGTCGATATTTTCCAGGATCACGTAACTACAACTCAACCTTTAATCTCCCAGGGGTGACAAAGGTTATGCCTGCGGCGACCTCGCGAGCTTTCGTGCCGAACCAATGCATACGTAAGGAGCTTCGTCAGATGAATGCAACCTTGGTTACTCTTTTCCAAGCATCTCTTCATTCGAATGTCTGACAGCTTCTCCTTTAAATAAATTTTCTCGCTCGGTTGAAGGTGAGGCGCCAGGTTACGTTACAAATTACTCCACGCTTTACATATTTATGAAGAAATACGCCGTCGCATTTATCATGGTATCTGCAACAATTCGACTAGTCTCTAACTTGCGCGCGTATGCGTTCGCACGTCACGCGCTAACTGTGTCACTTGTGCGTTCTCTCTCCCCAAGGACCCTTTCCTTCGCGACCCTATCGTACTTTTCATATCGAAAACTTGACATTGTATTTAGTGCGGAAGGGATGCGCTTTTGTGTTTACTACATCGATTCCCGGATCTACGTTTCAATAGTATTTTGGTACTAGAATCGGCTTTCGACAGCGAGATAGGAGTGTATCGATTCGCGGTTAGCGTTAATTTTATGCAAGAACGAAGATGACATCGTAGTTACGCTCCCGGGAGCTTCGTCGATCCAATGCATACGTAAGAAGCGTCACCAAACGGGCGCAAGCACGGTGTGCCCTCGGCAAACGCTCCCCACAGGCCCATTTATCGATTCCATGCCAACGGAAAGCTTTCCATTAGCGGCGTACCAAGGCGTTCTTGTACGTGCTGTACACGTTGCGACGATGTGCATTTACCACGTTCGTACCGAGGACCCTGGCCTATTGTAGCTGGCCAATCGCTATCGCGGAATCACATACAAACGTGTATCCGGGCACTTACCTCGCTGCCTGCGTACAGTGATGTGCTCCGTCCATTACGCGTAATACGCCGAATGACAAATCGATAATACTATATATATATATATATATATATATATATATATATATACTATATATACGTGTATGTGTGTGTGTGTGTGTGTGTGTGTGTGTGTGTGTGTGTGTGTGTGTATGCGTATGCATTAAATGCAAAACTCGTGCGTCTCTCGTTTTATGTGCGTCACATTGTGCCTGCTCGCGACAGACGAAAAGTAGTACGTCGTTTCCGCGCGCGCACTTTGTGGATCAGCTCGGTTTATGTCATGCGCGTCTATCAACGAGAATTTCCGATCAAGTAAACACATCATATCGCGAAGCGAAATAAAATCGTGAAATAAAAATTAAATGACAAAAGATGGACAGCAGCATGCGCGCGTACGTGATGTATCTGTCGTCGATTTAAAAAAAAAAAATGTTGTGTCTCGATCATTGCGGGTTTTCCATAGAGAAATTGATCAAAAACACGTCAGCATGTAGGTATATTGCGCATCGAAATTTTGCAAATATGTTAACTGTTGTATTCTTGTCCACGAGGATCAAGGGTATCCGGTTTGTGCGAATATATTTATTTTGTGGAAATAAAGTGGATTGATGTACCTCATCTCGGCGGATTAACAGCGACATCGAGTTAAACAGATGAACTAAAGGGAAAACAAGAACTATTATGATGCGCTATAGCGCTATTATACTTTGTCTTCCGAACAATTTTAAATGTTCAGATTTCATGGGGCAGAAATGTACGTTTCCATTAACAGTTTACGATTTTAGTAAATAATGCACCTATACGTATTTGTTTCGGTGAAATATTCGATCTGGAGTTCCAATCGCACCGCGCGTGTTGCGATCTACATAAATCTATTAACGTAGAAAAAGTAGCGCGGAAAAATGTCGCAATTCTAAATCGTGCCGAAGTAAAAAGGATTACGAAAATGCGATGTGAGAAACGCGTTTTCACTTCTCCCACCTGGAAATAATAGCGGTGCAATGGACTTTATTGCCCTAGGCGCTACATCGTGCAATAAAATGGGATACGCACTTTTCTCCTCTCGCTTCTCGCGTTGCAGCGTATAATATGTCGCACATATAAAATGGTTGACACGAAGGGCGTGAAATGCGTTGGAAATTTCGGAAATTCTATCTAAAGTCCACGTGTTCTTCTCCGGCCGCACTTTCTGAAAATATAAAATTCTGAAATTCCAATTATGTTCCTTATTACTCTCATTTATTGTGCGGTATTTAATGCAAGTACAACGAACAGATATTTATCTCGGAAAAAATTTGCATATAAAAAAAATTTCAAATATTTCGTTAGTTTTGATTTCTGGCACAGATCGTTTATCATTGTGTAATTGTTATGTAAGTCCATGCAGCCATTTTTTTGCAAGGGACGTATATACGTACATTTACGCATTTAAAAAGACGAATAAATCTCTCGAAGGATTATTTTTATGGAAAAAACGGCAACGGATCCCTTCTGTGATATACGATCCTATAAATAAAAAATATTTTATCTCAGCAGTTGTCATTAAAAATGTTGATGTCCATATCAACATCAATAATACCCACTCTTGCGAAATAAAAATTAATTATGCCAAATTAAAACTTCATAACGATATCGCGATATAATCGATCTTAATCGATATTTATAGCGAACAATTATTTTGGAGCTTCGAGATTTTAATTTCATTTTCTTCTGCAAACCAGCAACTTTTCGAACTTAATAGATTTCATTAATATTTTTGGTGTTTTTTTAATAATGTTTATAAGTATTTTTGTAAGTATGCTTATAAGTATTAGAAATCTTTAAAAAATAAATTAACCATTTTTGATATTTATGAAGAATGTAACATACTACAATGACGACAAATGAAAAAAAATAAATGTTGTATACTTGAAAAGAAATTTTGTTAAATTTTGTGCATGTATCAATTCCACGCTGTGTCACGAGATTAAAAGAACATATTTTCTAAAAAACAATTTGATATGTTGATTTTTTATTTTCAATTTACTCGCAATATTTTTAGAGAGATGTACATATTCGGTACGTATGTACAAATATTTATATACGCGATTATTAGCGAGCACATTTTCCCTCCGTATGGTATACATTGCGCTTTTGGGTCTCGTGGGTGAATGAACGGATTGTGCAACGCGAAGAGCAACACAAGATACGACGTGTGCATGTATAAAAAGGTGAAGAGGGTGGGCCGCGTACAAAGAAGGTTGCACGAGCGAGAAGAGGCTAGAAGGAAGGAAAAGTAGAGAAAAATAGAGAAACGAGGGAGATAAGAAGAATCTCTGCGAAGGCGCGAGAATTATAAGGAGGCGACCGTGCAAAAGGGAGGAGGAAGGAAGTCAGCGTGAAAAGTGTGCCGACTTTTATTACTCGTCGTCGTATCCGTGTACGTACACTCAGGCGTGTATGTATTTTGCGCATATATCCTACCGACACTGGACGTGTCTCTGTGCACCGAGGGCTCCGAGCCGCTTGCACCCAGCCACCTTTTATATCGCCGAAAATAAGGTGCACGGTCTATCAAGGTGCTGTCGCGACCATCGCCAGTAAGGCAAATACACGCCCCGCCTTTTTTCCGTCTTTCTCGCGAATAAATAATTCCCTCGCATGTATACGCGTCGCATCAAATTAAGTGTTTATTATCTACTCACGGTGGCGGCGATAAATTTTTCGACGGCGGCACTTAATACTTTTCGAGGAAGATTCGCGCGCTATTCTCACAATGAAATGAATATGCACATGAATATGCATGTTTATGGAAGGCCAACGTATCATACTCGCGTCTTGTCGTGCGAATTTTTCTCAATGAATCCCGTAGTGAAGCTCTAGTATTTTTAACTTTTAACGAGATCGCTGAGAATCCCGGTAATTTTTTTCATTCGTTTCGTTCGTATTTTCTTTCTTGACTTATATCTTGTTTTATTATTTGTACATTCGTACTTTTTCATTTAATTGTATTTTAATATAAAATTGCGTCTCTTATATATTTCATTTATTACTTAATTCTTTCTGCTGATGATACATATACATATATTGTATCAACATATTTGACAAAAATATATTTTTATAATTAAGTTTCTATTTTTTTTTTCGGAAGTATGATAAAAGCAGAAGCAGATGTAGACAGAAATAACAAATATATATAGATATACAAAGTGGTTATAAATAAAGTAGTTGTAAATTTTTCTTTTTATTTTACTTTTAAATTTAGTATTAAATAACGTAGCAAAAATATGTAATCTTGGAAATTTCGTGAATTGTTTGGATCTTTTTCAAGAAAGGCGATATACTTATATCTTTGCAAAGATAAAACGCATCCTCTTTTCTGTCATACGTTACGTGTAAAATCTCCATGCGATTTTTGCAGTCTCTCCTCCTTCTCCTCCTCCTCCTCCTCCCCCACCCGCCCTCCCTCTCCAGTAGCGAATCATCGATTCTATCCGATGCAGTCGCACATTGCGCTTTAAAATTCACGCGTCAACGGTCGATATCGCGATGACACAGATATCTCGCCCAATAAGAGGAGGCTGCATACAGGAGATTCTACTACCTATCCACGCGGACATCGATCCATTTCCGTGACGCGTCTACGGTATATGATTTCAGCCTTACAATCGGATATCCATTTCTCCATTACTCCTACGGAAGAATGCTTCTAGAATCAAATATAACTATATTTATCATCATTTTGATGAGATAACACGGTTTTAATAAAATGAATTAATCATAAAGTTTTAAATTATTATTACAAGAACTTCGACTATCCGAATTTCCAGTTAAATCGGTGCATATTCCTATATCACGTCAACGTCATATTTATTAATATTTCGAAATAGCTATCAACATCATAAAAAATCGGAAAGTAAGATAAATAAACCGTTTTATCTTTAATTTACGAAACGATATTACTCGTTGCAATATTTGTAATATTGAATTTATTTTCAACACACTTTTAATTAAACTAAGTTATGGATAAATTTTAATTAATTTTGCACGAATAAAGGATAATGTTAATGCGAGACAAATTCAGAGACAGATCTCGTTGTTAGAAAATAATCCTTTTAACTAATTTTAACTTTTAATTTGTATATCATCTTTTCGCGGCACAAAAGTACGCAGTTTTCAGTCCAGCGTACTTGTATCGCATTAGTGCCTACTTTCGAATGCTACCACATTGAGGACACTCATAATGCCGGTATGACATCGAGGTAGGAATTCTCCATTGCATTACGTCGCGATACGTTCGACCTAATTTTGTTCTATTAATTAGCACTCCAGAACCGCGATTCTCACTCGAAAGCCAGGAAGCCGCGTGGCGCTTCCGAGAGCGCTTCGTGGTGCATAATTAACGGAGGAAACCTCCCCCGTTCGCGCTCTTGGAAGGAGAAATATACAGCTTTTGAAGTTACCCGCACTACTCACGTCTCCGTAATGATCGTTTTTTTTTTCGCCGATTCGTCGATACGTGAATGCAATTGTAACGCGATCCGTTGTAACCCGCGTCGCGCGTTACACACGGAGGATATGGTGGCTGACAATAGTAAAACCGACAGATTTTTTTTCCGACCGCGACATACGCACCCGTTGCGCCTCGCCGCTGAAGGATTTGCGGAATCGCTTTAATAGATGCGGTCCTTCCATTTTCCGTCAATCCGATTGTTCCGCTCAGCGTTTGCCGCTCATTCTCGACATCTGTGCATATGTACACTTTGATAAATAGAAGGATATGCAAAAACATTTAGGTGAAACAAACCAACAAACCAGAATTGGTTTAATAGAATAAATCTATTATGCTTCCTCGCATGTATATATGCTTTCGCAGAAATAACGTAATAATTCGAATAGATAAAGCTCTTTCTCGGAAATGGAAATTCAATTTCTCCTTTGATCTTTTCTTAATTTCATCTCCTATGTTTTTCGTCATTATTCCTAAGAGGTCTCGTCTTGTTTTATTGATAAACTTAATAAAATTCTTATCGCACAATATATTAATATACGAATATATTATCTAATCTATAATAATTTTTTATATTTGAATACGTTATCCTTTTGATGAAAATATAATAGTCTCATTTCATTTATATCCATGAGCATTTCATTTATCATATTAATTTGCCTTTGTATATCTCTATGCCATTCATTTTTACATCTCCTTGCTGATTTTAACATGCGCTTAATTCCCCTATTATGCAATCTGGCCTATTATTTAAATAATTGCGATAGATGGAATCTTGCCTTGTAATATAGAATGCAGACAATTTGCATGTCGAGAAGTCAGGCAGCTTTATAAACCCACCCGCATTGTAATTCTCAACGTAATGCCTTGAACCTGCAGATGCACTTGATGTAAGTGGAATGCAACAGTGCGTATCACGCGCGGAGTACTCATTCCACGAATCATCATTCCATTCACCGGTGTTCGACTTGCGGAAGTTACGTCTGGAATTTCTACGTGGAAACAGAATGCAGTACTTCAGTAAAGTTCGTTAAGGGTGCTGCACATGACTTGTACCCGCCGAAAACACGATATTGATTCATGCAGAAATATACTTTCATACATTCGCAAGCACAATAAGAAAGGTAACGCAAACATCGATATGAAAGTAAAATAAATGAAAGCGGCTTGCTTTTATCTGTTTGCTTTCTTTTCATTTTATATAACAGCAAAAGGGAATTTTATATTAAAATCTTAAGCAGAGCAATATTAAGATATACGCATATATTCGTAACATACGTCATATTATTTGTATGTATATAAATGTACTTCTCGTATCAATTATTGTGTTAAAATATAAAAGTTGAAATAAATATTTGAAATTGAAAATAAATCTGATTGAAAATAATTACAAATAAATCTCTTTCTTTCTGATGTATAAATTATATTACGAGAATAATAATATTTATAATTTTTTTATTAAATTTAGGAAATATAGTTACTGAGGGAAACGGGAAATATTCTTTTGATTGATGAACGTATTAAGATAAGATTTACAAAGTTTAGCGAGATTTCAACAGAAATTTTTGTGGTATAACGAAATATCAAATTACTCAAGCCCGAAATTACGTTTTTATGCGTATTATCGACTGCATTATTACATAGCGAGCATACCATGTACATTGGCATGGCACTCGTCTCTTTGGAGCGCTGGTATGGCGATTATGCCCATGTATATACGTGTAACATACCAAAAGATATGGTATTTGGGTCATTTATGGAAATTTGATAGAAAATGAATGCAAGTATCTTATCAGCTATTCATATTGCTTTCGTGTTGTAAAATTACGTGGAGCTCGTGTCGCAAGAAATTCCAAACTGTCGACCCCAATTTTCTAAGATAAACATTGTGAATCAGAACGAACGTTAAACACCTGTAATAACTTCCATACATGCATACATATACACACAAATGTGGACAATGATGATAGTAATTCTTAAAATAAGGCAAAATTGAAGAAAAAGCAATTGAGCATCTTAAATTTGTAAATTAAACTAATTTAAGATGCTTAATCGCTTGATACAAATACACATAGATTCAATTTTAAATATGTTGCAAATTATCGATTTATGATAAAATTTAAAACATATTGAGTGTATATGTAAGAATGTATATGTGAGACGAATGATAAGATCTAATAAATTTTGCTCGAAGTATCACTTCGGTTGACATAAATACACATAGATTTAATTTTGAATATAATCTCAAATTATCAATTTATGGCAAAATTTAAAACAGATCGAATATATGTATATATGTAGGATTGTGAGACGAACGGTGATAGCTAATAAATTTTTCTCGAAATCATTTTACAATGACGCACTTGCTTATATCGTAATACTAAATTTTTAGACAAATGATCGCCGAAACGGTAGGAACATGCGGGAACGGAATTGTTTTAATGAAATTGCCAAATTGATCAGTTACGCCCGTATTTATCTGCACACCGGTTACACAACTGCCGAAGCGCGCATTACCGAGAGCAGGGTATTCGGTTAAAACGTCACATCCTTCCGCGCGGCCACAACCGACGTGCGCTTTGTTTCCGGTTGCGAATTATATCGAACACGTAGAGTGCAACGGACGGTCGTGCCTCTGTGAAAAACCATCCCTTTGTCGCGGAATCACTTGCTTCCTGGCGAGCATGCGTAACATTTATCGGAGACTATCAGCCTCGAGCCACCGAAATCGGCGGCAAAATGCCGTAACGCTGCCGCACAACGGGTTCAAGATTAATTTAACTCTTTGATCGTCGCGTTAATTCTAACGGGACAACGTCGCGCCCCTATCGTGCAGATGTAGACACAGGTGTGCATCTCTGGGAGCGTGCTAAACGCTTCGCTTATTATCCCTTTATCCTTGAAAGTTGTCGCAAAATCTGTGCTGCTATTTCGGGATATCTCGAGGAGACGCGAGTTAAGATACAATATAATTTCATTATCTAGTTTTACAAGATATCCACGATTAAGCGACAACACGTTATTCTAAGAAAAGATGTAAATAGTCTCCGCTTTTCTCAATAAACCCGATATTTTTATTTTGTCCTAGAGAAAGTAGAACAAACCTTGTTTTCAGATGAAGCGTAACATCTATTTCAGTCACTCTATTTTTCTTTTTGCTAATTTAGTTTTACTCATCAATCTCACGGAGTCACTGATTAATTTTATATGCATAATTTTTTTATTTTTATTAATTTTACAAAGAAAGAAAGAGAGAGAGAGAGAGAGAAAGAGAGAGAGAGAGAGAGAGAGAGAGAGAGAGAGAGAGAGTTAAAAATAATATTTAAAAATTATATGTTAATATTTAATAACAGTCTAGAAATTATACGATAGAAATTAAAATTTTATTATTTCAGATTTATATATTTTCATCCGTTAATTAAATTCGCCTGATTTGCGAAATGTTTTGATTAAATGATGAATTTAATTAAAGCTGAAGCATTTCCAAGTGAGAAAGTTGAATGTTGTACAAATGATACGTCGCTGGGCTATGAATTCTTGATGAATGATTCCTTCTCATTCGATGAGAAGAAATAACGAGTAAAAATAACCAGAGCACGCTCATCTCACTCACGAATTCCACCCTCGTGCCTGCGATGATGTAGCCGCCTTTTTTTTCGTCCCATCGAAGGGCAAAGCAGTGGGGGCATTGCAGGGAATTAATTAAATAAATGGTGGGCGTCGGCGTTCATCGGAACGGCGTAACGGCGGAAGGGCGCAATCGACGCCAGGAAGGAAGGAAGATATAGAATAAGGAACGTGGGAAGGTTTCCCTCGTCTTAAGACATCGTCTTAAGGATCTCCCTCGTTCTTACGCTACCATTTTGTCACTCCTCAATTCCTCATTCGCAGCTCATCGAGTTCATTATCTTCTAATAATATTATTAACCAGCATATTTTTATGCGATATAATTATGGTATTAATCGTGCAAAGGAGAGGCGCTGAAATTACATTTATGGTCCGATATTACGTAACAGTGTTAATCTATAATTAAATTTTGATAATAATAATTTATAAAATTAGTAATTCAGAATACAAATTCTAATAAATTTTTGACTTATTCAGTACTATTTAAAGATATTTCTTTGATACTTTAGAATGTTCGAAACTCCTCTGCTGCAATAATTAGAAGTTATAACAAGGATGAACGGGAGTTAAAAAATTCATGATGAAATGAATACGAAGGATTTCATCTAACTTTTAATGTGCTCCATATTGGCATACCGTCCATATTTCTCGGAAAGAAATTAAATTCTGTGGCAAAAATTTAACAAAAGTGCTGAATTCCCAGATAGTTGGCGAGAACGGGAATATGTTATCTGCGCATTTTTTTTATGTTAATTTTATCAAGTCATCTTTTCTCAACGATGACATTAATTTTTACTTTGTACGATCCTTTTTAACTACGTTGTATCGCAGGGTCGAATCCCAACACGCAAATTTGACGTTATCTCGAGAGAATCATCGATCATTTGTAATCGCTTAGACGGGCGAGATGTTAAAACGTCACGCCCTATTGGTCTTTAATTTCGCGATTATCCGTTCGACTGCGATCTGAATCAGAGACGCTGTCTTTAGTTCTCAATTTTCTTTCAGCTCCTCTTTCCGCCTACCTCTTTCGTTCTTCCTCTCCTATGTTTCTCCTGCGCGCCACTCATTATCGTAATAGAGAATAATTTCTTAGAGCTCGGTTCTGGCTATAAGACCGATCTGCTCGCGATTGAGGTCGCCTCAAATCGAATACAAAAGATAGAAAGAGAACAGATAGTGGAGGCAAAGGAAGAGGATATTCCGCGGAAATTGAGGAATAACGATCCCCGGGGAGGAAGAAGGGAGGAAGAAGTATTTCGTTACCTTCTCAGATTTCCCAGGATTCCTGCCTATTTTTAGATCGACATCTATTAGTGGTATTCTTTCAGTTTTCTTGTGCTTATTTGTGCATCAATAATACGATTTTAATTAATCGTATACTTTTTAGATAACTTATGGATTTTCAGATTATGAAAAAATTATACACTTACCGATTATTGATATAGTCGGTATATAATATAATTTCGTTAACAATAATTCAATCAAAAGGAATTCAAATGTATCGAAAACATATATGTAAAACAATAGAAAATATATTTATATATATTTCTCATTTTATTAATATTACACCCTAATTGCTAATAAAATGACAGTGTTTTTCTGCAGAATAGTATTTAATTCATTTTATCTTTTTCATTACAAGAAAATAATAGCTTTAGTTTCAGCAACTTCTCTAGCAATTATCATCTTGCATTTATTAAATAATTAGCTGCATTTATTATGGCCTTAGTATTGCAACGATTATTTTATTAAATATGACGATGGAATAAATGACCAATGCTTTTGTGATATGAATTTTTCTCTTTGAAACGATTTATCGCGGTTTCCGATTAGCGATTCGTCGCTATTTACTGGGAATAATTAGTTTCACGTCACCACCGTCACCGCAGTCGAAGAAGCAGCTTCTGGCTCGCGCACGTTCGAGAAACTTTCTACGCCGTTATTCAATCCCCCGATGAGCACGATTAAGAGACTTTTCCAAGCTTAACTTCGAGCCGCAAGCTAGTCAAAGAGGCGTTTCGATCTGCCTCCAGCAAGTCTGCCTTTTGCCTCTTCTCTCCTTTTCTATCTCTCTTTCCCTTCTGCTCTCGCAATTTTCTCACTCTAACATCGGTTGTATCCCTGTTTCTATGCAACGTGCCCTTTCTAAAATTAGTATAATTAGCTACAATTCTGAGTGGAATTAAAGTTGGGGATAAGATTACTTCTGTTCTTCCTATCTCATTCCTCGGGCATCGCACAACGTTTCGTCTGTACCCTCCTAAAGTCAAGACATAGTAAAATGTAAAATAAAATATCATAATAAAGAGAGAATTGTACGAACGCAACTCTTTGAAGAAATTAATGTACGTCATAAATATGTGTCATGTCTATTTTTTATGCATGGAAAGAACAATTTTGCAATATAATCTAAAAATTTGGCCAGATACAAATCTGAAAATTAATTTTGTTGGGCCATCAAATTTATTTAAGTAGATTTAAGTAGAATTAAATAGTATCAAATCAAATTTATTTAAGTAGATTTAAGTTAAATATGATGAAAATGTAATATGCAAACATTTTTTTATATCTTAGCAATTAATTTGAACGTCCTAGAATTATTTTGATGGACTAACAAAATTATTTTTCCGACCTATATCCAAAACTGTTCTTTCCGTGCATCGTTTATTTTATAAAATTTAATTAAGATTTGATTTTATAAAATTGTTAGAAAAATAAACTCTAATAACTTTTCATTTTAAAAAAATCTAATAACGTTATTGTGCGCATGTTTGCATATGTACATTTGTGTATGTATATACGCGTGCGTATATACATACACAAATGTACATATGTGTAGCTTTAAATGATTGAAGTCGAAATATGATATGTCTCTTCGGTAGGATAAAAGAAAAGCAGCTGTCTTTATGATATAAGAGAAACTCTATCGAGTTTGCAGCCATACATTTAGAGATATATTGAGAAGAAAACCTGTAGAAATAATGAAAACCAATAATTTCTTCTTAAAAAAAAAAATCTTATTGTCATCCCATTTGAATTTGATGAATGTTCGGCGCGAAAGTTTCGCGAAATATATCAGTCTGTCGCAGAAGTAGTACATAAATTTGTCACACCCAAAACGAATCTTAAGATTTCTCGAAACAAAACGGAGCACAAATAAAATCATTGCGATTCATCTATCATTCTACGATTGTCAGATTGAATTAAATCACGTAAAACCGTTCGTTTTTGTTTCATATTGTATTAATTTTGCGATTCTCATGCTTCTAGTCTTACACATTGATAATAATCTTTGCATCCCACTTTTTCGTTTCTAATATCTCATTCCGATATTTCATTATTACGTTTTATCCATTATGGCACAAATATGCGAAGGCGGTACGGAAACAAGTCAAGTTGTAAGCTTACTTTTCTTGCTACGTTTCGTTGAAAACACATAACTTGTTATTTGACTTGCTTCCCCGCTGGTCTCGCGTAAACTCATCATTCTGCGCGAAGCCGGTGGAAGGGCGAGTCAAGTAGAGCTACTTGTTCAGCTTCTCCGCTGCCTTTTGTTGAACTTTGTTCGAAGCCGACATGAGTCGCGATGGACTTGCCATTTTCCATGGGCCTCCGAGTGGTTTCATCGAAAGATGCACTTTCGCGATTTAATGCGCGGTTATCATCGGCAGACATTTGGCCCGACGTGTACAGCACCGAGTAAATATATACCGAGGGACTTAGATACGCGCGAGATTATCTCCAAGATCTTTTCATTTCCATTACCGGCGGAAAGAGGACAGCAACGAGATAATGACTCCGCTCCGACAACCTCGGTCGAAATTCGCTTTTCTCTTAACGAGAAACGCACCTTCGTTACCCACGGGATAAAATGCCAACAAACGGACCTTGCTTTCTATTTCCGTAATTTTTTTTTAGCTTATTTGCACAAGGGACGGGTATTGTTCGGGTATCCTTTGTAATTCGATAACTTAAACTGCTCAATCGGATATTTCTTATTCCAAGTCCTCCTGAACTTTTTGAATTGATAAAATTGAAATTTTTTATGAAAAATTATATGCGAGTCCGATTTATAAATTATCTAATTGATACTTATTGCAAAATTTTACTTGTTACTTTTATAAATAATCATAAAATTATAAGAACAGATAATAATAAAAATGAAATTATAGTATATATCTCTAACATTGTTTCCTGTAATATTACATAAAATTAAAAAAAAGAACATCTTAATCACTTAACAGTTCACTCAACTCTTCAGAATGTTTAAAGTAATTGAAGAAATTGAAAAGATTTTTAGATTAAAAATAAATAAAAGGATAAAGTATTAACGATCAATGCTCGTTGGATTAGAAGCAGAAAGGCAAGGAAGTTGTAGATTGTTTTTTTTGTTTTTGCCGGAAAAGCTTACTCACCAAAGCAGGCACCCTCAGGAATTGATTAAAAGCCCTTTGAAAAGTTCCTTGATTAAAAAGTCCTCAAATACGGGACACGAGTTATTGAACACGAAAGTTTCCATGCGAAAATGAAAATTTTCAACTCCTTGAAATATAGATTTGTATTAGATGTCTGTCGTACACGTTTATATGATTTATCACTCGGAGAGCACGTGCTCAGAGCTTCAAAATTTTAATTTTTTCTTTTAACAGTTTGGTAACACAGAATATTGTTAATCAATATAGTAAAACTTTTGCTCTCTAATATTACTCTTAATTTTAATAAAAAAATAAACATTAATTGATATTATATTTTTATTTAAAAAAAGACTAAGCTAGAAGAATTCAATCAATTTGTTAAAAACTAGTAATAAAACTTGCTCAAACTACTATACATATTTTTCCTAAGTACAATAAATAATAAATTCTCTCTTTTATTTTAGTACAAATCTAAATATAACTAGAAAGGAACAAGATCTAAAAAGGAATAGGAATAAATATTTAAATAAAATACTTAAACTGTATAACAAGTGAAAGGCTTTAAAGTACTTTAGTGAAACAAAAGCGTATAATTGATGCAAACTCCCAAGCGGAAAAGTTTGTTGCGAGGATAAAAGCGAATGGCCGAATCTGTCTGATCTGCAGAACTGCTGTGAAAATGGAACAAGCGGCGCGTGCCAAGTTTCCGTTTATACGTCAAAATAAAATTAAAGGGTAACGTTTGCGAGTCTCGAAACAATATTAAGTCGGACGTTGACACAAATACATGATAACTGAAAATCGTGGATGTGATTTCGGAAAATCCAGGTAACGTTGTGGCGCCACGGAAACTGACTCCTTGCCGGTGGTGGTCTGATCCTCGACGTAAGGGGAAAAAGGATCAAAGAGATCTTGCGTAATGAAAATTTGCTGCCTCCATTAGCGCAACAGTCGACCAAGAGGCGTTAGAGGCAAACATTTGCCGGATAAAAACGGAATACCATTAGCGTGTCGATGGCGAGTGCTTTACGGTGCGCGGCGGCTCGAAAACACTTTGCGACACACGTAATACCCGTAACAGGTCGCCGCCTATGGATATTTACGGGACGATAATTCGCAAAGAATTTACTTTTACAAACGAAAACGCACCGATGACTCCTGTCGCGCCTTGGGAGAAGAAGTTGCGGATTGCGAAAACTTTCGTAACGGGAACGGGGATTTAACAACTAACAAAAGTACATACATAAAGCACCAGCTCGATAAATAGCACGACCAGAATTCTCTAACTCGAACAATAAATTCCGCGCTGTTACGAATATCTCCCTCGCGCTTCACGCTTGCTCGGAGTTCACTTTCGACTTATCTCTTAATTAATTAAAAGTTATAACAGATATTTCGCGACTACCTGCCACCCATGCCATAACGCCTCGCAGTATACATCACAATGGTTATTAGAAATATTTTCATATTTATTCAAAAAAGAAGAAATATTTGTGCAAATCGTATTAAAAGTCATTTTTTTTTTTTTCATTCACTTGAGATATAAAAAATTGTTCTGTCTACTCTTATTCATTTTTTTTGCACATACAGAAGTTTGTGCACGCACAATTTGGATCCATTTGTAAGCTTCGGTCTATATACGTGTAATCTTCCAGTAATACCTCGTACTGTCTTCAGATCAAATCTAATATCAAAAGTGTCTCTCGGAGGTACGCATCCGTCAATCGGATCACGATTGCTCGACAAACAGCAGCGAGATTAAACCGCGGCGGTCGTGTCCACTCGCCGCAAGAATCAGACGCAACTCGCGCGAATTATCATTGAAGCTCGAATCCGCGCGTCAACAAATAAGCGTTAGTTACGTTCGCTAATATTGACGTAGCGTTAATACTCCAAACCATGATCTATTATTCCATTAAACAAGATTTCACTCGGGGGAACGTTTAGGGAACGCGCACAATAATTTCTGGCTCGTTCGGTAGCAAGGCACTCTCAGGCAAAAGCCCGCGAACTTTTCTACGGTGTGCGACCTCCGGTGAATACCTACCGACGCTACCGGTTAGCTCTCGCTAAAACTTTTTCCGAAGTTTGAGTTTAAATTGAAAGCGAGCTCTAAGCGCAAAAATTGTTCGTCGCGTCGTACGAATTTCCCGAGCGCAAAGATAATTCTAAATGTAAGCGCGTCAACCGATCCGAGCCAATATAAAGGATTCCTGCGGCGAAAATCTAGGACTAGAGACGTTAAAATCAGTTGGAATTTGAAACTTTCGACACGCATAGCATCGGAGAACAGCATTTATTCAACCTTTTCCAGAGAATTTAATTGTATGGAGTAAAAATTTATTCGTTTATTGTGTCGAGCAATTGGCTCGAAAAAAAAAAAAAGAGAATAGCAGGATATTTGAAAAAACTTTTATTCGTAGAGAGAACGGAAAGCAAATTTCGCATGCCAAATGAAACATGTCCGGCATTTGTAATGCACGCAATGCAATTACTCGGATAAATAGTGGTTTCACTGCGATTACGGCGCTTAATAAAAATGTATGTTGGATCAATAGGATTTCGATGTGTATTATTCTTTTGCAGCAAGAACAAATTCCAAAATTCCGAAGAGGTGTCAAGGTTAAAAAATTATTATGAAAATTTATAACATAGAATATAGAATATATAATATATGATCGCATTCTAAATCAGTATTACTTTATTGACACTTTCTGGACAATTAGTTTAATTAAATTATATAACATGTCTGATTAAAAGATATATTTTTATGCAATTCATGAATTTTTAATATTTATGGTTTGGATTTAATATTTATAAAATAATGTCCAGTATTAAATTAAATATATTAAAAATTAAACGTGCAATGTAATATTTAGTCAAATGTATAATTTGCTTAACTAACCGATACACTTTTTATGCAATTAATAAATATTTAATGAATATGGTTTCCAAGATTATTAATATTTATGTCAATAATAATAGAGATTTATTTTATATATATAAATTGCGTTATCACAAATGTTATTTAATATAACGTTAATTTCTTTATTTTACACTCTAAAATTTAGGTCAAAATAATTTACATATAAGTATTTAACACGAATAAAGTAAATTAAATCGTCAAATGTAGCATTCATAAAATATAATAATCGTTAAACGCAGTAGAGCCACGTAAATGCTGCGTTTTTATAACAATTCAGCCATCATTCATTATAAACACATACTCCGTTCTAGATAAATGGGCGAGACAAATAAAGAATGTTTCCATTATGGTATCAGTAATATTCGTTATTTATTTAATCCGAGAAATTGAATACGAATAATAGTTGTCGATATTGTACATGATGCTGATTGCTCTGAAATCGAAATTTGGATGAGTCTATTTAAAGTTTTTCATAAAGCCAACGTAAACAAAGTTTGATATTTTCAAACAAAAAGCATGGGGAAATTGCATGAATAAATATTAAATAAACATTGGATTGTATATCTTTTAGTCAAAATTGAAAATGGTACATAAAAGACACAAATAGCATTTAAAGATTATGTAATTTCTAATTTTATATTTGTATTTTTGTGCGAAATTTGAATGTTGCATGTCGCATCATACGAATCATGAAATATATAAATATTTTATTTGTCCGTCGCTGTCATTCGTTGCGCTAGTAACGGTAAACATTAATAATAAAATCGTGATTGACTGAGCATTAATTATAACTCATTATATCGAGATTATATCGAGCAGAAAACAGCATAAACGATACAACGATACTGTATACGCATGGGTTTTTACAATTCGATCAGATTTATCATTGGGTCATCATCGGGAATCGTCGGGGTTATTTCACATTTTACTTACAATTAGTGTGCTTCCGGACGATATTCGCTACAGACGAGACAGCCCAATTAACCGAGCAATCGAAATCAGTTTGGTCTACTGGTCACGAAAAAAGGAACGTACTTTCCTGTACTTCGCAAATCTCCTGTGTATTTAATCAACACGTGTAATTGCACGTTACGCAATTCTCGGACAGATAAGAGTGTTACGCGAGCTAACGGGAACTTAACTCGTTCGTTCATTATGGAATATGATGCATCAGACCGTTAATTTTCTCGAAAAAGCAACGCCTTACGCAATCTCGACTCGTTAACTCTGTTACCTAGTAGTCTTGCCTTCTCTATTTTAAGCATTAAAGATTTGTTTGGAAATGGAACATTTGAAAAAGTGAGTGATTCTTGGATGTCTACACTCATATTGAGAATTTGAGAAAAAGTAACGGAATAAATAGAGCCGGAATAAATATTTGTTATCACCTTGCTAAACAATAATTTCATCGATGACAATTGTAAATTATCAGATATTACTATAAAATTTAGGGTTGAGCTTTAATTCAATTTAAGACAGTATCCTTATTTTACAATTTAAGATAGTACCTTTATTTTATGCATATTAATGAATTTAAAGTTTGATTTTCAAACGTAATTAAACATGCTAAAGCGCCGCAGCGCGCCGTTGGAAAATTTCGAACGTTGAAACGATACAGTAATTTTATTTCAATGTTCACGTTAAAGAAAAACTTCCGCGGGATGTCTATCGATCAGAATAATTCGGAATTACTTCCCGTGGCCGTCGCCGGCAGGAGTTCGCCGCGAAAATCGAAGTCAACGACATACTTTGTCGTTTACGAACTGCGCGAAATTAGCGGCGTCACATCAGCAATTTTCCGTTCCGTACTTTTTCACGGTGGCGGTGTACGTTTTCTCATTTTCGTCGTGTTGCGTGGCGTGAATTTATCGCGTTCGCGAAGCGCAGCGCAGTGCAACGCAACGCAACGCAACGCAACGCAACGCAACGCAACGCAACGCAACGCAACGCAACGCAACGCAACGCAACGCAACGCAACGCAACGCAACGCAACGCAACGCAACGCAACGTAACGCAACGCAACGCGAGCCTCTCGCTGGCGAGCACCGACGGCACCCTGCGTCGCTCCAAAATTCTTTCGCGCTTTGAAAACATGCGGTATCGCGCCACATCCGGAGATCTGATGCGTTGTATCGAACAACCGCGGGCTGCTGCGTTGCACGTGCCAGAACAAACACCACGCGACGCGCGCTAATATTTTTCGTGCGACGCAACTTTCGATGAATTAGAAGCGAATGTATCTCACGTATGCACTATTGAAATTTTTCCCCATTTTCTTCATATTTCGAGCGAGATATGAAAATTAATATTATAAATTATTTAAATCGCACTTATTCTTCGAATTAATGCATTAAATTTCACTATTTATTGTGGCTTGTGTAAACTGTGGCTGAATTAAAAGTTTATTCTTAATTTTAACTTTTATGATATTTATAGACGTGTCTAGAGAATTGCGACTCGCAATATTGAACAGTTGAATTCATAATATAATATTAAAAGAAATCGATCTGTCTGTTCAAAGAAATATAAAAATCCGAACTGAAAACAAAAATAAGACAAGACACATCTCGTTCTGAGTAATGTCTTTAAAAAAAAAATCATCTAATATTAAATATCATCTTATTTTACACTTTGCTTTTGTATATTTAATTCTGTAACATTAAATAGATATACTGGATTTATTAAATATAACATTGAAAATTAAGAAAGAAGAAGAAGAAGCAGAGAGAGAAATATTGATTCACACAAATTCTGTTACATTACTGAAAAAAGTTTCGAAGGAGAGAAAAACTTTTCATTAACTACGAAATAAGCTCTATACAAAAATACTACGTAAATTCTACGAGCATGTCAATGCTACGCCAGGTACGAGGTAAAATTTACTCGCAGATTAGACTGCACGTACATTTCCATATGCACACCTGTAGAGACATGAAAATCTTATTTTCTCCGCCGAGTTTCTCCGTGTTATTCACGTTGGCGGCCGACTTTTCGGAGCATGATAAACGAAGTTCTGTCCGTGCGAGCAAAGTTTCTCGTTCCGGAAACGTACGCGCATCGTCCTGGCATGGGCAAAGATGAGCGTAGAGTATCGTAAGTCGAAGACGGCGATATTAATCGAATGTTACCTTTTCAGGAGGACTTGGAACCTCGCGAGGATGCGGGACCGGCTCTCGTGGTACATGGTCTTCTTGATTTTGCCGACAATCCTCTTGGCCAGATCGCTCGATAAAGGTAAGCAAAGAATAAGAATATCTCTTCTAAATAAGAATATATTTCTCAACTTCTCCTATACAAAATAAACTGTGAAATTCGCACCATAAATACAAATTTTTGCGAACTATTTGTTTATTTATTCGTCTATTGTACGCTTATTGTTTGCGAGGAGAAATCAAATCGCCTCTGTCGCAATTTAATGAGTTTTCAATATATTTTTCACTCAATTATTTAAAATTATGTACAATGATAATAATTGTGTAAAAATATTTTCAACATTATCGAACTGCGTCAAAGTGAAGTTTGACAAAACTAAGTAAGATACAATTATATTGAGCTTAATAGATTTGCGAGTCAGTTTTATCGTAATTATTGTCAGCACCATTAATCTCTTTGTCATGCAAGAAAAATGAGAAATACCAATAATAATGAACGTGTACAATGGGTTAGATAAAATGAGAGATATTCACGTGAGCGATATAATAATGTGCGGAGACACGGAGCTTGATAAATTCCTAAGTGCGTTGCATCGTTAAAAAGTGCTAGGGGATGCTCCTTTCTATGTATTGAACAATGAGGCATTATAATGGCTTGACTGTGGGTTTATAAAGGGAGCTTTTCAAATTTTGGAATTATGAAGTGCCGCTTATATCGAGTGAAGTGAATAAAGCTTTCACTTTCAATCGGCACGGAAGTCCATGAGAATGCCCTTTCAACGCCCACGATGGAGACATCGATAATGCTGCCCTATGGACACAGTAACAATAATCTGTAATAAATGTAAATTCATATTATTTTAAATAGCCTTACGCATATATCGTAGAAAATTGGAAAAATCAATAAGAAATATCTTCTTGTGCGCAATGCTCTTAACGTAAAAGCTCCTTTAATGTTAATCGCAGGTGAAACTTGAATGAGGCGCTCGAAAAGTTAACGCTGGAATTTACATTTCGTGGTACAGGTCGCATTAGGGCGCATTACGTTCATAAAGTATTAATCCCATCTAAGAGAAACGATATCGCGAGCAATCTTCTAATAATTACTTCCTTACTAATTATGCTAAGGTAGAGTGCAAATTATGCATATTATTTCATATCGCGTTCTGATACATTACCGCCTAAGATCGAAACGCCTACTCATTTTTTCAGTTCTCTGATATCGATCTGGCGTGTATCTAATTATTCTAATTTAATATATTCACCGACGTTATATATAAATGTGTCAAATTAAAGCAAATTTATATACGTTATTAAAAAAGAAAATCAGAAAATAATAAAATAATATTAAATAAATCCTTAGTTTTAATTTTATTCTTCAATAAATTATGATAACTGAGAGTAATCTATATTTAGTCAAAGGATGCAAAAAATTTTATTTATCGCAAAGATAAATTTGTGTTGTGTCTTTTAATTATCTAGAAACATTTATCAGTTTGGATATAAAGATTCTTCATATTTTGACTTAGATTGTAAATCTTTTACAAAGCTTATCAAAATATAATCTCTTGGAATTATATCGGCTAAGCGCACTGGTAAATATTTTTCTACGAAGATATTTGGCTTACTTACTTCTGAAAATATGCACGCTAAGAATAAGTCGCAGTAAGTAGACGGCATTAAGTAGATAATTTGTTATACATGATAAATGTGCCGACGCTCAAAGGGAAGCCGGTAGAAAATAAGGGGGGAAGGGGGCGCAAAGATGTGCCGGCATGCTATACTCCATAATATCCCGGATAATTCCGCAAAACACTTGCAGATATAGGACGAAGTAGAAAACCCGCAGCCAGAAATTTTATTCTCTCCCGTTTACTTCTGTAGGAAAAATAACTTGCCGCGCGATAGTAGGCGGATATATGTTCGTCTTGAGAGAAATCCTTTTTAGCGCACGAAACCTTCTTGCTGGTTTACCCATTTGCGCATACGCCTGTATGCACATCAAACATCGAATTTCCAAACGAAACGGAGAAGCTAACGGAAAGCAAAAACGCCAAGTAAAAAAGTTTGAAGTGAAAATAAGTTACAGGCTAACGCTTACGTTAGCTATGCTAGAAATGTTAAATATTCATAATATATTGTATCTTCAATTTCTAAAGAATCTAAGACACACTCGGCGAAATGAAGTTGTTTTGAATCAATATTTTATATGTTTAAAATATCTCACGTACGATAAAATACACAATAATAGATATTTGCGATACCCGATATCGTGTTGATAAACGTGTTGATGAAACTCTATGAAAAGGTACGGTAAAAAGGTACAAAATGAAGGGAAAACAATACAAAATGAAAGGTACATATCGAAGCTTTTAGCAAGCTCGAATTATACGTAAACACGACGAAAGTGCTTCTAATTAAAATTCTCAGCATTACTCCCGTGAGTCTTCAAATGCGACAAGAATCGCTCGTTTTATCTCGAACTCACGCGTGTCGCTCGTGTACATACACATACGAACGTGTGAGTCATTAGCAATGAGAGAAAGAGGAAGTCTGGAAGAGCATGGGAGAAAGCCCGGCGGCAGAGATATGGAAATGCGCGAAAGATGCGGTACGGTGTGCAAAAATAGCGTCATGCATTTTCCAGTCTACCGCTCGTTAAGGCGCGGTACGCGATGTCTGAGGTGAGATTTTCATCAATGCATCGCGTTCAAGCTGCATCAGAAAAGGAAAAGTGGATGCAGACTCGCTTGGTCAGCCGCTGGCAATGAGGGAAAGCAACGCTGCCTACCAAAAGGGAAAAAAAGAAACGCACGCGACAGTAATGCAAGCAAATATGCTCAAACGATGTGTAAAAAAATGTGGTCTTTCGGTTGGTTGGCGAAGTGGAGAAAAAAGAAGGGAGGGAACGCGAAAGATCCGTAAAAATGATGAAAGGGATACTTTCATGAAGAGTGGAAAACATACCTGGCTTTGAATATTTACATTAGATAGTGACAGCACCGTGCATGCCATATTGCCATAAAAGCGACGCAACGAAATAAATTTAGAGAATACACATTTCTACTTCCCCTATCTTTTCCTTTATTCAGACGTTTCGCGTACGAAAATTTTTATTAATGTACATTGTCATTATTTTCTCATGGTATTCTACTGGTGCAGAAAAGAGAAAATAGAAACGTATTTTTTAAAGCTGTACATTGAGGTTGCTTTTGTAAAATGTCACAACTGTATATTTATTATGCAAGAAAATAATCTCACGTTTGTAACTAAATTATTAATTACAACGTAAAATTTAAAATACTTTTATTCTTTATTCGTGCGCGAATGCATTAAATTTTCTGGGTGCACGAAAAATCTAAGCGCGACATAGTTTTGAAAAAAAAATCACGTTTTTTAAATCGTATCGTTGTGAACATAAACAGTGTCGTTGCATCTCGAGAGAACAGCGAACGAATAGAAAGATCCATCTCATCTAAAGCATTTTTTATCTTTACATATTTCACACAGTGATGAATGAACAATAACTAATGAATTTAATCGTACATTAGCCGTAACCGGACCGCAATTATTATTACATTGCGATTGAATATAATGATTTATGTACGTCGGTCGAAAAAATATTAAAATGAAAACGCATTCCATAATGCGCGACAATAATAATTACACCTGCATCCTAGTCGTGTTTGCAGTCATACGCATGTCTATCCACATTCTTCACCAAAATCCATGAAATTGTTTTCATACCTCGCGCGTAGGCACGCGTAATCGTCAACGCGAAACGCATGGTATGTAGGCACGAGGGAAGATTGAATTTAGAAAAGGATGTACATCTTTATTATTTATTAGTATTTCTATAATTTTCTTTCTCTTTTTCCAATTAATAATTCTAAAAGAATTTTTTGTTTTAAAATTACTTACTTAAAATTACTTATTTTTTTTTGCATAAATCATTTTAATGTTTAATTAATGAATTTGTATAAAATTATTTATATTTTAGCCTTTTGCTGACATCAATAAATAATTAATTTTTAAAACTTATTAACTTTTTTATAAAAATTAAAGTAATTGGTGAAACGTAATAACGATCGAATTATAAAAATATCAATCGTGCATTGTTCCTACATTACGATTCATTTTCATTTTGAATAATCAAAACTTAATTCACATTTCTAACATCAAGTCCAAATCACGTGAAATTGCACATAAAATTGCATTTCAAAATTGTGCTAGAAAGAAGTTTCATCAGTTGGATACTTTGTTACAGTCATTTTTATTAATAAAAAACGCTCCTCTTTTGTGATGCAATTTTATTTGTGCTACTCGACGACTCTATGAAGGTGTCGCGTTTTTTTTTTTTTCGAAACAAGTAAGAACGAGTAAGAAAAAGGGAGAGAGAAAGAATAAATAATGGCCGCGCCGTAATCAGCAGTGCAGAGAAACGTGTACGCGCTCGTAAGCTTGTAGACATGCAACTACCTGCCACAATAAAAAGGATTTTTCGTGCGTGCAAACCGCCGTCCACTAGGCGAAAAGGAAGTATTATTCAGGCCTACGTGAAGGCAGTTTAAAAGAGACGCGCGATAAGAGTAGCTTGGCTCCTTTGTATTGGTGGATTACAATAGAGGGTATTTCTATCGCTACGATGAAAGTCTTGTTTGCCGTTCTTGCGACGAGTATTATCATTCAAGAATTGTAATTTGTAAAATTGCGATTGCGTGAAAATAAGAGAATGTAGTTGTAATTTTTTAATGCAAGCATTTTACTTTACACCTATTGACATTTTTATTCAAACTTAGAAATTATACATCATTATTCATGAACTATAATAATTTCTAAAATAATATCTATACCATAATATTACTTCGTTAATATTAAATTTTAATATTGGTAACAGAACAGAATAAAATTAATATTTTAACCGTTATTAAAGTAAACACATAATTACTACTAATATTACTTCTCACATGTTTAATATAACACACACATTCACAAAATTTTTGTGAATTTTTAGACAGAGCTAACAAGAGAAAATTTCTGTTTTCAATAGAAAGTGAAACCTATAAAGTAAAATATTTTCTGAAATAATACAGGTAAGAATTGTCTCTTGATAGCTTAATCGCATGGAATCGGCATACCGCTTTAAAGAGCTTTTCCCGCTTTGAAATTGAAATCGCGCCAAGCGCATTTAGGTGGCTTCCCTAGAATTCGCTCGTTACGCCAGCATCCATATTTAGGTATTGGAAATTCTATAAAAGGCGAAGTGAGAAGTTAATTCGGGTTTACCTCCCAGCCGATATTTAACAGCATAAAAGGCAAACTTGCGTACGGCAAATTCCTAAATGCCATCTCATTACGTGGATAAATCCTATCTCGTTTTACAACAGAATTCAAACGACACTTGCAAGATTTAAAGCAGAAACTCTGCCTGTTTAATCTAGAATATTATTAGTGGGAGAATTACTAAGAGTACAATATTCTATTTCCTTATACATTTAATCATATTACATAAAATGTATGAAATTTATTTTAATTATAATGATTAATATTAAATGTGATTAATATTACATATTTGGTGTGTTCCTTCCGCTATATAACTTGCATGTCAGAATATAAATACAGATATATTGATATTTGAAAAGATATTAAAAAGACACATTAGCACATATTACATTTATGTAATGATCTTATTAAATATAATTATCGGTGTTAGCGAAATAAGAAACATCTCTCCGCGTTAAAATGGGAAAATCGAGCGGGGCATGGCAGGAAAAATAAAACGGCAGGATCAACACCTCTTATGTAAGGTCTGTTTAAGTCCCCGTGATCTTTCACAAAGGCTTCTGCAATAACAAGGACTCCTTCGATTATCCTCGATACTTTATTTACTCTCTTCTTTTTTTCTTGCGTAGTTAATGCGATTTACACCTATAAATAACATTTCTCATTCTTGATGATGTATTTTTTTACGAATATTACGGTGATTGCTTTTAAATCATAACATCAAAATTGAATTACAAAGTTTACGGAAAGAATCCGACTTTCAAACATCAATAAGCCATTTCTAAATTTCCCATCTATATTTTTCTCCTTGCTGTTACTTTATAAATGCCAATGTTTCTTAACAAGATTACCATATAATTTCTGTTGTAAGTAGATAATTTTAATTTATGTTGCATATAAATCATCTATCGCCTTTTCTCCTAAATGGCGCGAAAGTTCTTTCCTTAGCAAGAAATCCTTTCGTTTACTCGAGCTAACCGGTTATTTTCACGAATGACAAATTACGTCACTTATCTATCTCATTATTCAGACGCGCTATTATCTCAAGTACAAAGTTTTGGTGTCTAAGTGATACTTGTATCTGGTCGACGTCTGTCTGTGGAAAGCCACCATTCTTTCTCAACGGTGTATAATCGACTCTTAAACGATCCCATCCGATATGAACAACTGCCGAATAGTTCGGAGATACAATTATCTCTGCAAAAATGTAAAACGTAAAAGTTATTGCATCGGTGCGCTTGCTAAAGTGTCCTCGAGAAGAGCATCATCGTTCTCTCTGCTTTCTTGAAAACTGCAATCTTGATTTATCCGGTTCTAGACTTCTTAAATTCTAAGTTATTTTCGTCTCTCTAAGAGACTCTTAGTTTCTTAAATAATAAATTTCTTGAATCTTGCCTGGCTCGTAGAAAAGACTTTTTAAACCATAAATTACCTAGATTTTCCAGATAATTTAAATTTCAATTTTATTCAAATTTTAAATATTAATGTTCTTTAAATTCTTCTTATATAAACAAAATGCTTTTTAATTCGCGCAATTTGAGAAACCATTAAACGCTTATCGCTGATTTTATACACTTTGAATATATATGTATGAAGAGTTTATCATTTTTACTATATATATATATATGGTCAGAAATTTCCATTTTCAAAACTTTAAGAACATTAATTTTCAAGCGAGCTTATATGCAAATAGTCAATTTAAACATTGCAGGATTAGATGATTTACTGAATTATGAGAGCTTCATTGTCGAAACAAAAGTAGTAGTTAAACTAGTAGGATGAAACTAAGCTTAACAGAAGCAATAGTTTAAAAATAAAATATTATTTTTAATTTATTCTCGTCGTATGCACTATGTACTCGCATGCATTAAAAGATATTACGTGGTTCACAGTAAACAAAATAGCTTCATTATATGTTAATATCTTTACATAACTTTAATGATCATTAAAGTAATGTTACAATATATTTATATATTTTTAGATCTTTTAAGCTTGCTATTAATTTATTGAAGTCTTCCATGCAGTTATTATAAAAATAAAATGTTTTTATTACAGATCATTCTTCAGACATTAACACGTCCAATTACAACGGATCTTTCGAATCCATGTATCTTTTTATACAAATGTAATAAATTTTCAATATATGACGATATGTTATTATTACACTGAGAAAAACGTCTGGTTGAAAATGGACAAACCAGAAGATTTTGATTATATCAATCAGAATTCTGGTTATTTCAACTAAAATTTTAGTAGATTTAAGCAGAAATTTAGCAGATTTAAGTAGAAAATTTTGTTTTGTCCATTTTCTATCACAATTCCAATTAATCCAACCAAGTTTTTCTCAGTGTATCGATTGTTCTAATCGGACACGATTGTAATCATGGAGTCGTTAGCTGCAGAATGATTTCAGCGATGACCGCATCTATCTCATCGCGTGTACATGAAAAGAATCAAATTTACCAGGTATAACAGGCATTTCCCGCAAGATTATGAAAGCTTCTGCGTTATCGAGGACGCTGCTAGTTTTATCACGGCGAAAAAGTGAAAAACTGAATCCAAGCGCACGATGCACTCTTCCGCCCCGCAGCCCCTCTTCTATATGCATCTCCGCGATGCATCTGACCCGCTGTGAATAAACTGAGCTACCCATCTTCTCCCTCGACGACACACGTGCATACAACGCGCGTGTAATTTATGCGAAGCTGTCAAACCCGGAAATGACGTCTTATACGCCCAGACTTCGTCCCACGTCGTCAGACGAACAAGAGAGCAGAATGTTGCGCGAAGAAAAGATGGTAGGATGACTAAAAGTGTATAGCTCTCGCGCTCGGAGGATATTCGCCGGTGAATGAGAAAACGTGTCCTCCACTTCGTTTGGCTTAAACAACTCGCCGAACGAGTGTCTTGCTATAAAAGCGGTTGCTATCAGTGTTAGGCGATTTGAAGGCGAGATAAATATAGTGCCTGAGTTTCAGCGACGTTAACTAAAGACTTGAAAAAATCGTACCTCTATATTCTTTGCTTTTTGCAATATCACTCGTCCAGCGTTTCTGCAAGAATTCTGAGAAATACTTCATCTTTATCATTGCATAATTATGCTTCCATAATTAACTTTTTAAAATAATATTATTTTAGTACGCGAAAATATATATTATATTTTTACTGGTAGTGTAATTATAAATGTTTTAAAATATTCTACATTTAAAAGACCGTAAAATATTAATACTTTCTCTCTCGTCCGCGGTAATCTCTCTGGAAACCGCAATTTACGCTTTCCTAAAGCCCGAGGCAAACGTTAGTAGTGTCAGCGTCTGCAAGTCCTGCAGCGACATATTACAGTTTCTAATATAGCCGCGACTTTGGATTTAGCTGTGTCTCATCAACGAACTAATTCCGTTTCAACAGTAGACTAAACAGTGGGGATTCAAGATAGTCCGACTATTAAAACAGTATGCAGATGCACAATCAATATACAATTAATAAAAAGAAACGGTAGTTCCAGAACGCCGTACGTCCTCGCATCTTCGAATTGTCCGCGAGAATTTAAATTCTCGGCATAAGCATAAAGTTCAGATTTTACGAGAAAGCTTCCCCCCTATGTGAACCTTTATAAAAAAAAAGTGGTTTTTCCTATTTTTTTCAGCAAGTAATTTCTATTATTTGCTCATGATCCGACAACTCCTTGACAATTTTACAAGAGAGAGGTCGACTTCGAATCGTTGGGAAAAAAGAAAAAAGAAAAAAACCTTTATGCGAACGAAAAGACGACAGTCGCTGACACTGTGTACTTCCATCCGACGTGTCGGCAATCGTCGACGAGGTGTGCGCGGACACGAACGCGGCGCGATTGCACATAAAGCGAGATTCGCGCGCGAGATGCATCCCCACGGGCGAGAATATTTTTCGAGTCCTCCATGAGCGTTGGGATATCGGGGCTAACCCTCCCTCCCTCCCTCCCTCCCTCCCACCCACCCACCCATCCACCCACCCACTCTCTTCTGCCTCTTCATCATCCCGAGGACGAACCACCTTTCCCACGTATGTACCGGCGAGATAAGCTCTCTTCTCCCTTTTCGCACTGGCCTTACCGGCCGCCGCACCGTCCCTATGACGACGATGACGGCGCGAGGTGGGTAATGCAATATTATTGGAGATCGCTGGACGATCTCTCGTGTTTCCCGTTGGCACGCACGTACGTACACACACGTACACACACGCACACATACGGATACGCGTACTGGATACATGACTGGACGGTTTGCGCCTGCGATATGCAAACGAGGTAAATCCATTCCCACCCGCCCTTCTTCTTTCTCCAGTCAAGCGATATTGGAGAGCGAGAATACCGATAGCGTCGTGAATCTTGAATTTTTTTCCCGCTGACCGTAGTGATTTCTCTTCCAGATAGGTATCAAAGTAATAAAATCATTCTCAGACATTTGTAATCGAGTTTGTTACGCGAATTAATTGATTCGTACGGACTAATTAATTGATTTATAAATTTATTGTAAGAAAATATGACAATCAATTTGATGGTATAAACATGTAATATATTTCCATTGTTAGTTACGTATAAAATTAAATCGGATAAAATGAGATATTAAATAGAAGAAAATTAAACATGACGCTCGAGAATGAGATAATTAAACATATACGAGTTTTATAATTATATATATTTCAAATATAATATTCCGAAATTATTTTGTGAGTTTTCACCAAAGTTTTCACCTTTTATTACTTCATTTCAGACCGATTTAATTATTCAGATTATGGATAATTTGTCTAGAATAATTTATCTAAAGAATTATCTAAAATAAAAAAGAATTATCTAAAATAAGACATAGGTTTATATAAAACTTTATAGATCAGAGAATTCACTTTTAAAGTAAAGCTTGGTACGCAGTGAAATGGAATTAATTGTGGAACAACTATGCATGTTTCTGGCAAGTGCGCTAAAAGGGAATTAATTGCACCGTATATAGATTGCCAGGTAGAATTATCTGAGACTGTCGTGTATCTAGATTACGCGCATAGCCGTCGGCGATATATTTTCCATTGCGGTGTCCGTAATTACTATACGAGCAATGTATTTTACGTTAAGCATGCACATATTACGAATCTCCGGCTGATAAATTTGTGGTTGTACAAATTTTCGTATAAAACTAGCGCAAGTTACATATTAAAAATTATCTAAGCTTTTTCGAACCAGTCACTGTACGTATATAGTTATTATTTTTTTATTGATCATATGAAAACATTCTTATGTCATAATAACCTAAATCACATTCAAATGTATTTTATAATTTCAAGTTTTTTCTTAATTTATTCTATACTTGTGATGTAAAGAGAGAGATTTTATTTATTTATTTTGCATTGCAAATTTTAAAAGCTCTGATATTTTGTTTTAACATTTAAAGAAAAGATTATATGTGTTTTTTATATATATACATACACACACACACACACACATACACACGCGCGCGCATAAAAGATTCCGTAAGTAAATGTGCCATGAAGATCGCATGAGAATCATATGATCCTGACGACAATAGAAGCGAATGTCGTAAGATTACAAGAAATATTGCAGCGTTATACAAAATATACCATATATAGCAATCGTGTTTGTCTCGGTGTTTACCTTTGCCGACACGATGTCGTTGAACCGTGCGGCTGTCACGCATTTATGCGGCCGCCTTCATGCGTGGTGCCGTACGAATACAATATATTGTCGTTGCTTGACACCTCTGTCGATTGGAAACGATACGAATATATGTCCTACGTGTTTGTTGGCCGCTTATCAGCAAGGGCGACGCGACACGAGGTACAATCGTTGCCTCGCTATGCTAAGCTTTGACCACACGTATTTGATACAAATACAATCTACTATATGTATGTATAACGTAGCCAGACAGTTATTGACCTTTCGATAAATAGATGAGTTGATAATGCGTCCATTCCGCTCTGAAAATTTCTACAATGTCTCCAAATGTACAAATCGATATTATTTCACGATATTCTGATCGGTGATCTCTGTTATCAAGCACATTTATTTGTGATCTCCTTTAATTTGATTACTGATATCGATAGATATTATATATCAGTTTATTGAAATTTGTCACTTGTAACTTAATTTATTACAATAAAGAATACGAAGAATTTCTCTTCGTAAAAAAATTCGAGGATTTTTGCGAAATGTAGAAAGCGAGCAAACTCTATTAACTCTATTAACCAGATAATATTGCAATTATGTTATCAGACATCGGTATTCTCCTGCGAATTTTTTAATGAATAATGAATTTAACAGAGGACAAAGGCCGTTTCTATAGAACGTATTATTTATCGGTGCGGTCAAGGAATGCATCCATAGGAGTTTTCACTTCCCTCCTCAAGGACAGACTACAAATGCGAACGTTAGATACTAATGTGTTTTCGTTACCAGGTAACGAACGTAAGGTGTTCCATTATCGTTACTGCTACCAAGATTAATGACGCGTAGATTTAAGCGATATTCGACATTAAACGAGGATATTAAATTGTCACATTTTCTTGGGAATAATAAAAAAAGAATGCAATTCAGATATCTTTCGCACTGAGTGCGAAATGTCCTTTAATAACAAGTATGATTAGAATGATGCAGATATTCATGAAAGTAATCATGCCGAACATCACGATTGTAAATCGCATTTTATGGATACCTACGAATGACAACGCCACGGATGACAACTTTATTACCATAATCACGAGATATGGACGCCTACTCGCAATATAATCTTTACGATTGTAATCAATTATGAGAAGGATAGCTTCGATGTTCCTCGGTTTACGTTCGATCGTAAGCGATTCGCAATGGAAATTATGTAACTTCAAAAGGATGTAATAATAAAGCGGATTGATACATAAAAATAAAATCTCTTGTATCTTTTGTGTTAATATATTTATATTAATCTTTTCATATGCTTATTATTAATTAAACATTATATAGAGATACATATTTATAAAATTCAGCCTATATTAATAATAGAAAATTATTTATTATATTAGTATTTATAATAGAATAGTATATTAGAATAATAGAAAATTATTCATATTAGAATAAATGTGATATTTCAATGTTATGTTTCATTTATATTCGAGGATCCTTCGTAATGTCGAGCTACATTGTAACTGTTGGAATTTATCGATTGCTTACGCGCTTGTCGATCGACTTACAATGAATAGCATGACTTTGTTGGTAAATAGGAGAGTGGGTTATCCCGTTATCCAATTTCGCAACGTTATCAGATAACAGAAGACGCACAGTGCACTATGTCATTGACATTGCGTATGCGATGTGTCCTCTACTGTGATTGTACAGTCAGCTTTATTTATTTCTACGAGCAAACCTACATTGTACATTTTTATTAACTGCATCGATATTTTCAACAAAATGCTACATTATTGATAAACTACCGTATCATATTTCACTAACTTCTAAATAAACTCAACTTTATTGATTGAAATTATCTTCAATCAATATTAATTTTTGGGCATTGTCAAGAATTAATCTCTGTAAAGAAGAATAATTTTATAAATTTTCAAAATTATGAATATCTATAAAATATCATAAATATCATAGTTTTCTAAATCATATATACGACATATCTAATATTACGTACGATTGTACGATATGCCTGTATGGTGACTCGTCAGCAAATTTGACAGTATTTGTCGAAACAGGTCTCCGTATTGTATACTAAAAACGCTGACAAAGCTTGCTCTTGATCTTAGCAATACGTGTTTTCAAAGCTTAGATGCTTTTCTCAATCGACACCTACATTGATATGGACGGCATGGCAATTTCAGGAAACTCCAGGAGCTTTATGAAACACTAAAAAATTCGTTTTTGTTTTCTTAGAACTCGATTAAATTAATACGGAAAATCGGCGCGGAAAAAATATTAAAAATATTAAAATAAAAAAATTTTAAAAAACATTCCATTCAGTTATCTATTGACTTGTGTGTACGTGTGTACGTGTGCATACAATCAGATTATAATAATAGCTGTTACATTAGTCTGCAAAACAACGGCGCTCTTTATACGCGCTCTTTGTGCTCGCAGTGTAAAGACATTATAATTGTTGCCATTACGTACACAACGACCGTATAATGTGGACACGCGAGTAACATACCTTGCCGAGTTGAAAACACCGTTGCGACGGTCCGAGATCTTCCATGAAAAAGCTCCGAGGAAAGCCGCAAAAGAGACAGGGACGCCGTGATGCATTTTTGCAAAGACCGCCCACGTGGAAAAACGCGGACGCTGGTAAGCCACGATAAGCGTTAATGGGCCACTACCGAGCTTCATAAAAGTTATTAAATTCCTGTCAAAAGCTGTACTTTTACGGAAGCAGTCGTTAGAAGAGCGAGAACGGGAACATATCTGGCTATGATCGAGGGCGAGCGCCGCCGTTCGCGGTCGACCGAGAAGCGTATTCGTAAATAGCTTTCGTGCTATCGACCAAACTTTAACTACCCGCGGACGCGGAAACGGCGAGTGCCGCAAAAGTTCGAGTTGCGACGCATTTTACGAGACTTTATCCCACATCTTGTCGTAATATGGCGACACAGTCTTTAAATTCTACATGTCATGGAAGATGTTATCTTATCTTATCGCACGTATGCTTTTACAGAACACATTTGCTGAATGTAGATTTTTCAATTTCGAAAGTTCAGAAGATAAAGACATGTACCATAGAAATATACCATAAGGATTATTGAAAATCGAAATCTAAAATAAGTGTATTGTAAAGTAGATATTTAAAGAGAAAATTTTTTTATACATATCGCAACTATATATATATATATATATATATAAAGCTTTTATGTAATTTGTAAGTAAGAATATTCAAAATTTTACTTATGTCATATTTCTGATATGTGAGATATTTTCTTACCTTTCCATCTATTTACATTATCTTATTTATTTACATTATCTTCTTTTTGATATTTTTCAAGCGTAACTAATTGACCGAAAAATTATTTAGACTTGATGTGACATAAAATTTCTTTTTAGAATCAGTCTCCATTTTTGAAACTTAAGAAAATCTAATCTCTTCTCTTTGATCTACTTAATATTGTAGCAAAATAATTTGGATGAAATATAATCCAGATTAGCAAATAAAATAGTCCGAGCTATTACAAATGTATGAGGGGGAGGGGGAGGAGTTAGAGCATTTAATTGGAAATAATCACCGCTCAAGCGTTAGCTAGCTCGATAATTTAGAACAGATTCCGGAAGCAGTCTTTTTGTTGTCTCGCACGACATTATTCTTACTTATCTCTTGATAAATTAAAGAACCGTGAAAATTTCGCGCTAAGTGCCGAGACTATTAAATCTTAATAAAAAATCAACCATCAAGCGCAGGCGCCAACGCCAGCATTTATATCGTCGTAAATTCTGTGTCGTTTAATATCGCGCATATATCCAAATGACTATGAAAAATGCATAGAAACCCTCTCGCATCCACCACCGCGCGTTACTTGATAAAATATACGTCGCTCGTAATTCCGTATGCCGAAAAAATCCATGGCAGGTAAGCGGGCGCAGATAGATTTACGTCAACTTCCCTGGGCGACTCTCTCATCACGATATGACAGATTTAGCCTGCACTTATCCTATCTTAAGCGGACTTAGCTTAAATAGATTCTAAACCATACGTGCGATTAGCATTTGGAGCATTTCAAGTATGGATGATCAATACCGAACTGTTTGTTCTCAAATTTATTTTATTATTTATACTGTTTATAATTAATTCCCCTATCAAAAATCACCTATATTAATAATTAGATACCATAATTAATGATCGAATGCTGTTGATTCTACTTTAAATAAATGAAATTTTTTACATAAACAAAAGATATATATTTGTTATATTAATTTAATATTCGACAAGTATAATACATTTTGCTGACTTTATGACCATCATGTATGAATAACTTGTATCGTAAATTCCTTTCCTCGTGGAAACGTTCTTTCTAAGATTCGATAGTGTGCAACCAGATGCTGATTCGTTCTTCAAGGCAGGTTTATTTGCCGTCTATAAAATCGGCCATAAGAAGATACCCGTAAAATAAATTTTATTCGTCCTGGGATTATTTATCGTGATATCTACGGTTCGTGATTTCGTGCCGAGAAGAAAGTCGCAACCATAATCCCACGGGTGGAATTTTATAGTCATGTACGCTTACAGGTTGCCCCACAATCGCGCGTGTAATTCAGAGGATTGCATATGCAGTTCGTTGAGCGATAAATCAACGGTCTAAGGAGGAAGGCGATGCAATTTGTAACTCGTTTTGTCGTAGACGCGCCATGTTTCCCGAGAAAGATAAGCGATAGGACGCTAGGGCTTTATCCCAATTACCCAAGTTTCCACATGGAGTTTCAAAGAAAAATATGTTTTTGCGCCGCATGGCAAGTAGTTATAGAGAAATATAATATTTACCTGTGGATGTGTGTTTACAACTTTTGTATTAAGCCACGTGAAAAATCTCGTTATTCTCGCATGTACCAGACTATTCTCTTTCCAGCGTACGTAACGAAATTCGGAATAATTGTTAAAAATAAATTTCTCGCTTAAATTTGTAAGAAAAAATTGTTCTCTCTTTTTTACGTATCGAGATCGATGAATTTGCACAGGAATCGCTTAATAATTTCTCTACAGTTCAATCACATTTCACATGTATATTCGTTAACTTGCATCGTCACGTGTCCAATTAGCCTTTGTAACATCCCACTGACTACACTACACACAGCGACAATATCGTTCTATTTGCAGCGGTGATATTTCGACATCGGAAAAAATAAAATTACGCGTTTCGCAATTCCATTTCCGCGAGCGCACCACGCTTTTTAGCCGCGTGCGCAATAATCTGGCCGTGACGTGTAACTCAACGCGCTGACCGTTATCGTGGATTCTTTTTCTGTATCGTAGGCAATGGTATCCAGTATATTATATACGGTAAAGGCGAAATATAGCGTACCGTATAACGGTCGCGCGTATATTGACCAGCTTAATAACGTCACCGGTGGGTCCGGCAGGTACCCTGGCTATGACGGCGAAACTCCCCCGAGCTTAGGATGAAGTCCTGATAGCCGATGGTTATAATCGTAAACTCGGTATGTAACACACGGCTGAAGAAACGACGATCTCGGGAGATTTCCAATTTCTTCGCGAAAGCCCGAGGAATATCGGCAGCCGTTCTAGGCAAACGTTTCTTCTTTTCCTCTGTCAGTCGAATAAGCGAGCGGTTTACAGGACGCATGGAAGACGCACGGTTGCTTATCGTAACGTACGACTTGAATATTCACAAATACGACTTCATACAGAATTGGATTTTTAAATCGAGGCGCGGATTGTGCGCGGGACGTGCATTTTTCGCATACCATACGGTAAAGCGTGCTCCGGAAAAACCGAACGGTTGAAGCGATTACGCGCGAGGCATGTTTTCCGATATATCATGCGTCGCAAATGGCGTTACTTTATGTATTATGCACTTTATTGTTGTTATAATCGAAGAGCGGCACATCATCGTTTTGCGCGGAAGTTTTATATCTTCGAAGATTTTTCTCCGCCCCCCCCCCCCCCTCCACACACACACACACACAGGTAACGTATATATACCGAAATAGTATCTCGAATATTATCCTTGTGTATCAAAGTTACGTAGTATACCAACTTTTATCACAAGATAAATGAGCAAGTTTAGTAATACCGAAATAAAGCCATTGCGCGATATATTGAAAACTACGCTGTCACAGTATATTTACATCCGGAGTATCTTTTACGCCGCATGTCACAGAAACCGAGATGGCGAGAATGCAAGTAGGACACTCCGCCTTAAGCTCAGTCAACACAGCCGCCCGATATTGAAAAATGCTGGTATGATTTATTGCGGTGCTCCATCGTTTATCCCGTCCCCGCCATAGTTGCGTTCTTCAGGTATGAAGACACAAAGCACCCCTAGAGATTTTGGTCTCGCAGGACTAATCGCGATCACGAACTTTCTAAAGCTCACTCTGCATATATACATCCAATGTAGAAAAAGATATTATTAAAGTGGAATATATCACTCTATGCAAAACGTTATGAATTGCGCGAGGTAATAATACTTGCAGAAATATAACGTATACAAAAAGAGAGAGATACACCAGATGAATGTATATGATACTGGTTTAATAAGATTTTTTTATTATCGAATTCCCCTCTTTATATTAAAGCATTCATATATTGATTTTATAATTTTAGAAACATTCTTAAATACATTTTAAATATACTTAACAATAAATTTATAATTATGTAATTATCTTATATTATTACGCAGTGTTTTACTTCTATAATTTATAATTTTGTATTAAAATCATAGAAAAAAAAACACGCTTGCAATATCAACAAAATGACAAAGCCGTTTAAATCTATTTCTATACATAATTATACTTAAGTTATATTTACTTTATACATATTGAAAAATTTAAGATTAACATTTTTTTTAATTTTTGTTTATGAAGATTGTTTGTGCGCATGCCCGAATCTAAATAGTGTCGCTTTTGCAAAGAGACAATGAGCATGTTTAATCCATTTGCAATGCGTTTCCTATTCTCCGTTTAAAAGATTTTAAAATACCGAATGTAGGATATAAATAAAAATATTCTATTTGCGAAATGAGCGTATCGATATCGATCCGTTAGATCCGATAGATTACCTCGATAACGACGTCCAGTCGCAAAAAATCCTTTTTCGAATTTTTTCTTTCATTCTAGATGCGCATATATCTCGAAACAAAATATGAAAGCTGCCTATTGATAGGAAAAACTGGATTCGCGAGCGGTACACACAACCGAGTAAATTTAACTTGAAATTCAAACTTTGTGGAGCGTAGTTGGACGGTCAGGAGAAACGAAAGTGAAATCTTTTTTATTTTTTGTAAAATTTAAAATTCTATAAAATTCTATAAAACGCATTTGATACGCACCGTGTGAATTATACGATGTTTTTAAAACATGGATTTTAACTCACTATTATTGTTCCAGTAACTGGTGCAAAATTGGAAAATCATTTTCATTAACTTAGTATTCATTAACTTATATATTTATTTTGTGTGTGTGTGTGTGTGTGTGTGTGTGTGTGTGTGTGTGTGTGTGTGTGTGTGTGTGTGTGTATGTGTTTCGTTATGAATGAATAATTTAGATTTTTCTCATCATTTTTATTGCGTTGATTAAAAAGAAATATAAACGTAATAGCTCGTATCTATGTCTATTTTTTCACGCGTTTTCATCTCCCATTAGGGAACTTTGTTTGTCATCATTAATTGGTACATATGATTTCGCATTCGCAGCTCATTGTAGACACAATTACTGTTTCAAGACAAAGAGAAAAATGGTGTTTTCGTAGGCCGGCAGCAACCGCAATTATATGAACGTAATTATACACCCCCAGCGAGACTATGCTCATTTTCGTTGATCGTGCTCCTTCGCGTCTAGTCGTCGTGGCAAGCACGCGTATACACGTTATTAAAGAGGATTTACTACTTTACCGTCTGAAAGAGGATTTGATGGTCGCTTGTGACGGAGAGCCGGCCGGCATCACTCGACTACGTAATCACGAGCATTTCACTCTCCGTATTTATCACGCTTCCTGACAACGCAAAGCCCCGTCGACGTTTGATGCGAATCGTTGTCCCAATTAAACCATCGGTAAGCATACGCTTTACATGACCCTTCTGACCCCAGTTCCGTCTTCATGCTCGTTATTTCAATTATTTCTCCCCACGCGTAACGATGTCGAGAGGCCCACTTAAGAGACGTCGATGACCATCGATAGATTCTTCGATAATTTTATGTCATGTCCCTTCATGTCCTTAAATTATGAGACCTGATTGACCCTTGACCTGATTTTTCGCACTTAAAGTGTGATTTAATAAAATTTTATTTTATTTTAATATACGCGAGAAATTATTTAAATATATTAAAATAATGTAATATTTTTAAATTTGTATATTTTATATGATTGAATTAATAACGACAAAATTAGATTGATTTGCTGCTATAACTGCAATTTCGATTTTGTTTAAAATAAAATCGTAAATTTTTGGCTTACATTTATTTTGCAATGTTATAATGCTCTATGTACCGCGTCCCAGAGGAAATCTTAGAAGTTAGAAACAAATTTAAAAGACCATTTCAAAGAGAAAGAGGAAAGAACGAAAAACTTTTAGATCTAACAAAAATATCGGCTTGAGTAAGGTAAAATCAAGCAAACGACAAGTTTATTATACATACGTATTATACATCTGGAAAAGAGGACAGTGAACACGCACCTTTGCTATTAGCAAAGAGGTCCACTCTCAATGTACTAAAATGTATTAATATTGCGCAGAGTTTTGTTTGCAATCGGATGTCGACTTGAAAGAACATGGAAGTTACTCGGGAGATGTGAAAGAGCGACTTCCGAAAAAAGCTCTCCGATCGCGCAAGAAGTGTGGCTTGCGCGTCCTCCTCCTGAAAAGTGGCTGCGCGCATCGAGAGAATACTCTCGAGGGCTCGTGGGAAAAGAATACAAGTCCGTCCGGCTAAACTAGGCGAAGCAGAAAAAAGAGTCCGCCCTGCGCGCGATCCTCCCTCTTACCCCCATCCCATCCTCCATTTCCCTTCACTCTCCCTCGACCTTGTGTAAGCTCCCGCATTGTCTCGTGAAAACAAAAGACAGGTAGCTTATGCCCCGCATTCAAAAGCACACAAAGTTCAGTGTCTCAAGTGCTCCTCGTGCTCTGTTCTCTCAACCGTTTCCCGCGCACATCTTTCTCTTTCCGCTCATCTTACATCTCGGCTCGCCCTCGCTCGTCCATTCTTTCTCGTCCGTTATCTTTCCGCTATCTCTCTCTCTCTCTCTCGAACAGGGATAACTCTTCCCTATCTCCATTCCCTTCCCATTCTCCCTTCCATTTCTCCCGCACGCCGTCCTCGACTTTTTTTCCGTATCTATACTTTCTTTTTCATATTGTATATTCCTACCCTTGTATATCCCTTGTATATTCCTACTGTACTTTAACTTGCTCTAACTCACGACTTCATCTTTCTCGTCCCTCAAATTCCTCTCGCTCGTTCCATTCGTTCGTATAACTTCGTTCTTCTTCGTCCTCTCTTCTCTCGTGCGCTCGCTTATCCTGGCGAAGAAGTCTTGCGGATGAAGTTTTGCGTCGCCATGTCAAAGTCTTCTTCTTCGTCGTGTCGTCCGAAGAAACACTACAAGTTTTTTCTCCCCATACTAATAAATACAGTTTCAGTCTACTGCGATACTTTCCAAAGCGTGCGATACATCGTTTCTCGATAGACATTTTTGAAACATGTGGTAAACACCGATCTACTTTCTCACGAAACTAATCGTACCTTTCGTACATTTTCAGTGTATACTTCTTTTAATTCTGGTTTAATTAGACTTAGGAGGAGACGAAAAGATTGACAAAGTTTTACAAGTTTTATCGTGACTTAAAATCTAAAAAAATACGTACATTTTTCTGATTAAATTTTAATCTTATAAAGTTAAATTTAACTTTTGAGACTTTATTTTCTGGCTCATGACAGAGTTAAGAAGATGCATGCATTTAATGCGAAATCGTATTGCTTGAGTCATCATTGTCCGCTTTCTACAGCTTTAGCCGGCTCTCGTTACTATTCATTACTTTTAACGTCTAATGGATCACGCTACGTCGTCTACTTATGCTAAGTCGGACAGAGAAAGATCGGTAGATCCGTTGAAAAAATTTTTAATTAAATCTAGAGTTGACGAATTTAATAATACTTCTCACATTATCATTATCACGACAATATAATAACAACGCCAGGCAAACGCTACGCTTGCTTTAAATCGATGATGAAATCGTGATTTTGATGAATCAACAGCGAAGCTGTCGAATCTCCATCGGTACGCAGAATTGATAAGTTATCAAAACCATTGTTATTTGAAATACGAAAAAGTAATAATGTTCGATAAATCTTCCGTGCGACGCCGCCGCACTCGTATATTTAAATACTCGCGCGGCTATTATTTCCGTTTCACTTACGTATCTCCATTCACGGAATTACGCCATGCAAACGATTCAAATTTCCATTCGTTGATTCCGATGTGCCGTAGGATAAACATGAGCCGTTATTTACACGTTTGTCGTGCGAAAAACGCGATACTTGAAAAATCGGCTAGCCCCCCCTCCCTCCCCCCCCGCTCGACTGGGCGCGACGATAATACGCACGGGGAATTTAATTTCCACATTAACCGGCGAACGCTTATCCATCCATTTCGTCGATTTTTCCCTCCAGTCCATCCCCGCGTCCCGCCGGTAACGCGCTGTCGCTCGCCAGCGAGATATTAAAAAGACCGTTCGTTCAAACGCAACGCCCGTCGTAAAATAATCCTGGCCCCGCGTGGGCGAAACTTCGTTACATTATCGCGCTTCGATTGCTGTCTCGTTACCGTCGCGTCGCGATAATTACACCTGTGCGCGAGCCGATGGCCGCTTAGTTAACGTCATTCGCGTTAAATCATCGTTCGCGTGTCGTGCAATACTTATAATTCCGTTGGCATGGCGAAAGGGAACGCGAGAGAGAAAAAAAAAGAAGAGCGGTGAGATTATCGCAACGTTCGTAACGAGAGAGAGAGAGAGAGAGAGAGAGCGAGCACAGTTTGTATTTCGCATGAGTGCAGTTGTGGAAGAGTACTCGTAACTGACACTCACATTTACAAGTATTCATTATCGCTGTCGGCGACTCCTCAATTAAGACTACACTTCGTCAGCTAGTCTCGTTTGCCCGGCGGCCATAACTAAAAGATCAACTTTCCTGTGCCTCGAAACGTATGAAAGTTATTTTTCGATAACTCATTAAAGATCGCGCTTCACATCTACGATGTTTTCATTCTGACTAACTTTGTAATTTTTCCTCCTAATGGATATTTCAAGTAACAACAAAAATAAATCTGTTAATGAAGCCTCATTATCACCTATATTTATACATTCATCAACGTTCTCATTAAAATTTATTCATAATAAAAGAATTTTTTAATTTTTTATTATTTCTAGACACGATTTTTAAGAGTAACACTTTTATATATAAGAAGATAAAACAAAGATTGAAATTAATCGTAAAAGATATATCCATTTTTGTTTTTGTAAGAAACAATAAAGAAAAATGTATAATGTTACATAAATGGAACGCAAAGTAAAGCAACTTTCAACTCGTAATGATTTTGTTTCATTGCTGATACATTCTACTTTGTATTCATTTCCGCGCCTTTGTAATCTCACGGCGAAGGAAAAGCAATCGCGTTCAGCTTTATTAACTTCGACTCTCCTACTTCCCGGCATAAGGTTTGATAGCTTATCCGTAGGATTATCTGATGTATAAAAGCCAACTATACGTGCCGCAGACGATGATGGCACAACCGCATAACGAAAGGCCCGAGTAATACGCTCGCGCGCACATTGTTGCGGTTATCCGACGGCACGCTTGCTTTGCAGTCCATGCATCGCGGCATTAATGAACATTCACCTATGTCGTCTGATAAGAAAATGAAACGACATTAATCCATCAAATAATAGAGGAGAAGATGGTGGCCATTTATATTATTTTCATTTATATTATTTTATACAACTTGTTAATAATCAATATTTTAAATTGAAAATTTAACAATTATATTCATCAAGGTGTTGTTCCATAGATTTTGAAATTAAAGTGAGTTACGAAATATTTGTTACATTGAATCCATGTCTAAAAAGGGCATGTTAAGTCGATACTCGAATATATCAAAAATTATTGTTGTCGGTTTTCCGTTATGCCGATTAGTTCTCTCGCTGCACTCATTTCATGAGCGGCTGTTATTATAAAGATCGTTTTCATAATTGTGTTGTAATATATTATATTTATGATATATTGTTAAAAAATTTTTGAATATATACTATACATGTACTATGTATATGACTTTCATATACCGATTTAGATATATTTAATCCTGATAAAATTTAGGAAGAGGAGAGATAGATAAATAAAAAATACACATAAGAAACGTTATATTCTTATTACAATATAAGATATGAGCATTTTTTTGTAATCTTTGTTTCTATTTTTATTGAAAAAGGTATATCAAAAAGAATGAAAACTTTGAATGAAAACTTAATGTTTTTGAAAACTACTAATAAATATAAATTTTTACGTGGTTTTGTGCCATTTTTATTATTGTTTGTATTATTGTTTTATTATTGTTAAATATTTATTTAAGAAAATCGAAAATTAAATGAATTTAATCAACTCCATATATTAATGTGTTTCCAAAGAAAATTTAATAAATTAATTTTTATTTTTAAATTATTTATATTATTTTGTGTATTTTATATATATATATATATATATATATATATCTAATTTTTTAAATTATTTTGTTTTTATTTTCTTGCGAGAATATTTCATAACTTTTAAACAACAAATAGGCATTTCAATTGAAATGCGAAAAATAATATAAAATAATGAAACATGGACATGGAATGAACTCTATTTTCATGAGCTCTATACATGTACATTTCGATATAGACATAAGAAATCAATAAATGTCAAATAAATATCTTAAGATTAAACCAGGATTAAATATATATTTCAAACTGTTTATGCCTATTCATTTTAGGGCAACGAAGATTCAACTGCAATATTTTTTTATAAATATAAATATATAAAAATAATCTAAGACAAGTTTCACAGAATTGTAATCCTATTAAAAAAAATTATGTCACTTACCGATCCGATGCGCAACAGCGGAGTGAATCTGCCACGTAGCTACGATGATTCTGTAACACAGAAACAGAATATTCAAATTATAACAGCACTCTAAATGATAGATATTTTACAAAATCGCTTTTACGTATATTGAATCTACGTATATTGAATCTATTTGTTTTTCAATTAAATATTCATTAAAATAATAAAATAATTTTCAATAAAAATCTTTATAGAAGTAAAAGCGTATAATATTTTAAATTGTTTTTCTTTGCCGAAAAAAACTATATAAATTTTAAATTATCGAAATTTATTAATGCAAATAAATGTGAAACTGATTAATTTTATGTTGAGAAAGAAAATGTATATTTACCGCAAGGTTGCTCCGCCGGTGTTCGATGCCTCTCCTAGACTTCCTCCTCCTCTCAAGATGTCGGGTCGTTGGATGTCCTCGCAGCACAGAACACTCGCGTAAAATACTCACGAATTATTATAATCGCGCGCGGACTCATTTTAAATAAAAGTCTTTTAATCCGGTCACTTGTACGGCACTCCCGAAGCAGACGTGCGGCACGACGAATTGGTTGCAGTTCGTTTATTCACTTGAAAATCAGCGGTGAAAAAATAACGATCGATTAAAAAAACCGACCGATTAAGTTGCCACATAAGAGCCATTGAACGACTCGTGACTATGCTGTGTTAATACATTATTAATAACAATAATATTACCTAATGTTAATATTAATGTTACTAATAATGGTGCAACGGGCTACTGTTAGCTTCTTCGTCTTTGGGATTCCGTTGGGGTTCCCCAAAGGAATCCCTCGGAATACTGAGTCCCTCTGCCACGTCAAGGTCGTATCCATTGGAGGGGTTATTGTTTATAAAAATTCATGAATATCAAAGAAATAAATCACGTTAAATATGTATATACTTCGTTAGAGATTTGTCATTTCGATATATGCTTACGAGTCGTTAATCATGCGCGTTAAGAAGCATTTACTATTACATTCATAAGATACAACACATTTGGTATCATTTAGCATTAAAGAAATGCGAAGAAATATGATGCGTATTGCGACCTACCCCTACGAACGCCGGTGAGACATTGGTAGCGCGCGGAGCGCTCGTAAACACGTGACGTACTAGCCGCGGCACGTAAACTGTTAACTAAAACAACAGTTTGGCTAGACGAAATTCAACACATATTACAAATCAAATTTAATTTCCACGAAGCGTTATAACATCTTTCGATAATGAAACATTAAATAATATAATCGTTATATTTTACTTTCTAAATTTCTATTGTCATACATTTGCTCTTCTATTTAGAGTGCATTTGTTTGGACGCTTGTGCGCTAGAAACATTGTTTTAGTTTGTTTAGTTTGTTTAGTTTTAGTTTTCTTTGACGTGAGTATGAATAATAAAAGTAAAATGATGCTTATGGCGCATGAGCGTCCAAAATGAATACACTTTTAATAGATTCGTTACAATTTACTTGAGACACATATATAGATATATCTTATTTTATTTGTTATAATAAACGATTGATACAAGAAACTAATTATACGTATTACAAAATGCAAACCGGTGTTTAAATCGGTGAGAATTTCAAAGCAGAAGAGCTTCATTCTAGGAGAATTTATATTGAAGATATACTCAAATTAGATCATTAGAGAAAGCCCCTCGAAGTACGCAGTTCTTCCATCATGTTAAGATAATATCATATCATTTACAAAAATTAATTAGCACTATGCTTCAAAAGATAAACGTTGATCAATGAATCAGTTCCACCGCCCGGAATATTCAAATGAAACAATGTCGTCTTTTGATACATATAAATCCGACAAATTCATAACTGCGCGAACAACGTTTATTATAACATGTATCGTAAGATGCATCGATGTTCTGAACATTATCTAGACTTCGTCACGACTTCGCTTCGAAAAAAAAATGTGAAGATACGCGGAACGATACGTAACACTACCTGCCCACACGAGTATCGGTGGTTGAATGATAACGCGTTTCACGCGCGTATACAATATCCGTCGATTGTAAACAAAGTATCAAGGTCGCGCGCTATTGTATCGCTATCTCAAACATAAAGATTTCAACGTTTATAACAAAATTATACAAAGGTATATATCTTTCCGTTGGGCTTTACACACGGAGGAACTATCAGGAACAGGAATAAATATTAAATTTTGGAAATGAAAATTCGGAGTAACGTTAACTAATATTAGTTAATTAATATTAATATTAGTAATTATGTGAGATTTTAATAGCAAGAGTATACAATATGTGATGTAAATATTTTATATATAAAAATATATAATATTAAAAAATAAATGGCGCGCGCGAAGTGCGCGTTTTGTACTGTTCTAATATTATTTATAAAAGTAGCGACATTATATAATGAGTCGAAGAACAGGGATTGTACATAGGCCATCGCAAAAATAAATGTAAAAAGTTGGTTTAAAAAACACAGTATTTTGTTATAAAATTATATATTTGTTTAAAATAAACTGTGAAAGATAATCGCACACAATATAATACAGTACCGCAAAATTTTAAAATAGATAGAAATAGATGCTTACTTGCACATAACTTCTTCCTATTATCGATATTAAAAATCTATAGTAGAGTCATATGAATTTTAGATTAAGTAGTATAGATTAGTAGAGCGATAATCAATTTAATAAAGAATTATTTCAATATAAAAATCTCAAAAGTAGTCATTTTAGCAGCATGCTTAGAGGACATCATTAACAAAATGCTATGTTAATATTTAATTTTGCAACTTGACATGCGTATAGCTTGAAATGCGTATAGCCGAATAAAATGTTAAATAGTAAAAAAATATTCAAGTGTGTGTGTGTGTGTGTGTGTGTGTGTGTGTGTGTGTGTGTGTGTGCGTGCGTGTGTGTGTGTGTGTGTGTGTGTGTGTGTGTGTGTGTGTGTGTATTCATATAATAATACGCTCAAGTTTAAAAAGAATGAGGAAATATGTGTAATTGAATGCCAAAATATATCTTGGAAAAGTTTCAAAATGCTCGAAAGTAAAAATACTTTGTAACAAATATCAGCTATCTGCGTACTAGTATATCAACGTCATTACATAATGGTGGATTATTAAACAAATGATTCTATAATTAAATAATAACTAGAATTCATCATCTAATAACAGAAATATTATAAATGTAATACCTACATGGTTCATAATATCACCTTCTTCTCTACTTGCGAGATACCTGCAACCCAAAGGATATCTAATAGTTAAAAAATTTATTTTTACATTATTTATTTAAAAGACAGAAAGAAGAATTCTAAGATATCTAATCAAGAGAATCTAACTAAGATTTATTGTGGATTTATCACATGCAACAATTTTATTTATATATTAGAAAAATAATTTTAAAAATAAATCATGGCAAATGTAGTCACACAGTTAATGATTTCTATTCTAAGGAAGTAAAAGATTCAAAAGGAAAATTTTAAAAACATTTATTCTTATGGAGTCGTAGAGTGTGGATCAGAAAACATACAACGATATGACAACGTAGTAATTCTACATGATAATGATCAATGTGATAAAATTTGTCGTACAGATGATATAACGACGATTGAATTCGTCGAATTTACAAGCGAATGCATACATCGTCCAGTAAACTTCTTTTTTTCTTTTCCTTTTGTACATGTTTGACAAGTGAAATAATTGTGCTTGCAAACATGCAGCAACATGTCTTAATCGTCAAGTTTCCACATTGATTCCCGTGGTAACGGGAAAAAAATCTCGTGCTCATCGAACGACGAAACAATTTGCCTCAATTGGAGATTTTTCTCGAGCGAAATACAAGTTGGAGAAAATTCGTTAGCATGTATTACCAATTCAATGACCGAAAGTTTTTATTCGCATATATTACGTTACGTTTAGTTCATTAAAATGTTTTATGCACATGATCGAAAACACTATTGTTCTTTCGAACAATGGATTTTTCATGTAAGAAAGAACTGTGACAATTATCGATCTATAACATTACATTCGAGTGAACTTTTATGTTCCTGTTTGTAGTTTGTACTTATAGTTAAAAAATGAATTTTTGTATTTTGTATTCAATGATAAATCTCTCTTCTTTCTTCAATCCAAAAATAAAAAATGAAAAAATGGAAAAATAAAAAGAGTTTTCCAAAGTCTATAAATAAATGTGAATCTGCGTGAATCTGCACTTTTTACTTAAATATCATTTAAATATTAAATGCTCACTCAATTTTTCTCATGAACATTTACGCCCATTTTCAAATAACGCCATACAATATTACTTAAATATCGTACTCAAATAATAATGTGTTTCAACATTCGTACGTATTAACGTTCAAATCTTGAAAGTCGTCAGAATCTTGCAAAGCTCTAAGCTAAAAGCTTGCCTAATACGCAAAGCGGCAAACAGTTTCGAAAAGAGAAAGTAATTCGAGTATCCAAATAAACGGCTTTTGATATTCTAAAATTATCCAGAGAGAACAGTTATCATCAGTCACAATTTCAAAAAATGTCTAATTTATTGGTTTTGCGACGGTGGTAAATCACTTCCACTTAGTCTGACCAGAACGGCCCGTATCTACTGTGTGTTTTATATGCCTCATTCATCCTCGAACGCAATCGCATGGGCGAATGAAAAACACGGACACGTATACACCGTCGCGTCTTCTACAGACGGGTCTTTTTCATACGCCGTATGCTTCAAGAAGAACATCGCATTTTTCTTCGACTATCTTGTTCGTCGCACCTTTGAACTGAAGAAGAGAAGAACCGAGAAAATATCCTTCCAAAGTGCGTTGTCACGTCTACATATTTTGTACGTGGCAGAATGTATTAGATTACGACCCAAGCAGATACAGTTTCTTTAAATTCTCCTATTATTATGATATTTAACATTTACGAGTGAGACAAAAAAAAGATAGAAAATGGAATATCGATTTTACGATCAAATTATTGCTCTCGAACTTCTACAGTACAGTCAACTGTTTGATCATTTATTTTTATCAAAGTAAATAATTTTTACTGAAATTATTAAATTTGTTTCGAGCTATAAAAAATTGCAATTTAATGACACACGTACGATACAATGCATAATGTCTCATGCGTTTTCATGCTAATCAAAAAGATAAATCTCCTCATTCCTAATTCAAAGAAGTCAATTTGATTATGCTGAGATGCGAGCTCTTATTGTCCCGATCAATTCCTCATTAACTTGTCAGACCGAATGCTCGTTGTCATCTCGAGGTTGACGCGTCCTAATTTCTAACCATCCATCCAGAAGTTCAATCGTATTGCAATCGTGCAAGCCGAATGAAAAATCGAAACACCTGAGCGACGTCGCGTGACAGGAATGCGACGCGGAACACGTCGCTCCGAAAATCACCCGTCGCAAACGACCGAAACGGAAAGCCCACGTTGAGAGAGAGAGAGAGAGAGAGAGAGAGAGAGCCCTGTTGGATAGCCTCGAAGAATACACTGTCTGTCGGATACTCGACGGTCACCTCATAGCCGGGATGGGCGAGAGAGCTGGTGAATAGTAATCTGCGCAAAGCGCACTGCCTTATAACGCAAAGACCCGCCGCGTTGCGGGATGACGTGTGCCATTTCTATGCAAACTACATGTATGTATGCAAGTGGTGGCGCCAGGCTACACGTTTAAGGCGGCGGATAGGCAGACGTAATGCCCTGATGCAGGCTAGCATTTTGGTAGCTGTTATACATACGGTTCCTCGTCTGAAGCATCGTCGTCGTCGTCGTCGTTGTTTCGCCTCCCTCACTTCCGTCCACCACCTTTTACATCCTCGCGCCCGCCACCCGTCGCCCGCCGCCCGCCTTCCGTGCTCTCGATTGACGAAACTAACTCTTCGTCTTACCCTTTTTCCCCTTGCTCGTTTCCCAACTTTGCTGTTTTTACCTTTGTTTTGCTCCTCGTTGCACCCTTACGCTCAATCTTTCTCTTTCTCTCCTTTTCTTCCTTTTTTGTCGCCCAAACTTTTTTGCCTTGCACGTCGTCTTACCTCATCGTCGATATCGATAGAACGTACTGCCGATTGAACGACCTGAAACAGAAAGAAAAAAAGTGCTCTGTCAAATGCATGTAACCGTTTATTGATTTCCTAACAAAACACGCGGCTACCACAAAGCGAAATTCCATATTTTGAAATCTGATCTTCGGATCAGTAATCTTGAAACGTCGGAAAACCAAGACCTGTAGACCTGTCTAAAAACGAGCCAATTTTTCTCTTCTCATTTCTTCTTTCGTTATTACCTTATTTTCGGAATATATAGGTAATATTTTTTGTTCGTTGAACTGCATTGAAAATTCGATAAGACTTCAGGCGGCAACTCCACGCTCAATTTTTGTTGGGGCGACACGGACGCCAAAATCGACCAAACACTAACAAGCCGGGTTTGGCTCTCGCGCCCGGAAATAGAGAGAAAGGGACAGAGAGAAAGAGACATGTGCGTGCACGGAGTCAGCAGGGCTAAATTACACGTTCGATAAAATAAGCGCGTGGGCACACAAAGCGTGCCCGTGAAGCGCTCAGCCGCACGCGCGCCGATCCTTTGTCCGCAGCCGAGCGAACGTGTTTTTCAGGAATTCGCACATTTCGGCGCCCCGATTGCTTCTGTCTGTGCGTATATGCACCCACGTGCGCGTGCGCGCGCGCGCGCGCGGCCCACTTACCCCTTTTACCATGGCAGAACGCGCATCCCTTTGTTTTCTAGAGGCCTCCATTATGCTTTCAAACACGGATAACCGACTGACAAGTCAAATCGTGCGCAATATCGTACAATGGGTACAATAAAATAGAAATAAATCTACTGCCAATTCCTCACTCTTTTTTTCAACATCGTTATGAACACGTATGAGATTACGTACGATTCGGTCTATTTACTTGTTTAACCAATGTCAAATTACTCTAGTTTTCCTTTCTCGGCACTGTATAATTAAAATTCACTAGAAAATATGTAGTTCAAATTTGTCTTAACTTAATTAAATCTCATTTAATTATTATTATTTAATTTATTTATTAATTAAATAATATGCTGAAACAATGAGACAGAACTCTTGTAATCATAAAATATCTATATCAATAAGTTATATAAATATTCTCAATAATTAAGCCATTAGTTTAATTACTATGCCGCGGTGAAATATTCCAATCTTGTATAGCAGTCGACGAGCATAAATTACTTTCTATCACAAACATTGAGAAACACTTTTTCTTTATATACAAGATTCTCTTGATTTTAGAGAGATTTCTTTTTTAGAGATATCCATTACGGAATCCAGCACCCAATTAGCAGCGAACGGTAAATCGTGTAAAACCTTCGCGTATACTAGATCCGTAGTGGTTAATGGAAAGATTTCTATCCAGCGAGAATTGATAACGGCAGCAATGGGGAGCCAGTTTTCATCGCCCCTCGAATCTTCGAAGTACTCAAAACGAAAAGTGAATTCTCTGATGCATATACACGCATACATACACACAAATCCGTATTCCATAATTTACCTGATAATTTACCGCGGGGATTATTACATGATGGATGCAGAATACAGAGTCTGTAACAATCGTGCACTCTGCATTAGCGTGGCGTTGTAATTAATTATTTTCATTCATTATGCCATGTACAATGATGTTTGCCAGCATTAAATTAGACAACGGAACGTTGCATCGGCGGAAACTCGCAGGCAGCGAGCACTTGATGCTTCGATCTAAATAATTCGCGTTGCGCTTCTGGTTAAATAAAGTGTTGAAACTTCGTTATCGTGGAACAGGTGCAACATTCAACGCGAAATAGAGTAACTGACACAATATGCAGAATAACTTTACAAGTCTGTAAATAAACGCTGCACGTTGTTTAGAACGAGATTAGCGTTAGATTTTCGCGATGTACGTGTACGAGTTTTAAAAGAAACGGCAATTTTTTCGAATTTTAAATTAGACGAAAAGGGTTATATACGTTTTTCCTGGAAATATATTTTTCTCTCGTCTTTCATTAAATAACGTTTAATAAAGTTTCCATTTAATTTCACCTAACTGTATGTCCTGAAATTAAATCTCCCGTTTATTTGCCATGTTAAGCCATTTCTTTTTACGAGCGGTTAAAAGACTTTTCGGAATTTGGCGTTCGTCGAAGCCACGAGTATTTCAGTTTCGCCTCGATGCTTTGATGAATACGAGTAGCAGCCAAACACGCGCTTGCTACTTTCGGGCTTCCAAAACTCGATTTGCTACCACACCTATATACAAGATAGAATCGAGATGCGGGGCGTTTTAGAATGCTGAACTTTTCTACGGTCGAACCGAATCCATGGTGAAAAGGAGACCCTCGTGAAGGAAATAACGCGTAGATGCCTTCCTCGCGCACATCACGCGAGAGAGAGAGAGAGAGAGAGAGAGAGAGAGAGAGAGAGAGAGCTGAACTTTTCTTGCGCAATATCTATTTTCATGAATTAGAGATTTACAGAAATACGCTATATGCTACAGTGTGTTATTCTTGGTACATCATCGAACGCATTAATGCATTTAATAAAATCATGTTGTGTTGTTATTGTTTTATGATAATAAATATTTGGATTTATATAACATTAGGAGACTAACAATGTAATATAACACAAAATGTCCAGAAATAAAATATTTCTTTTATTACATTTTTATTACATTTGATAACGAAGTAAACATAATGCTCCTTTTTTATCGATTATCACTTTACTCAATTAAAGAAAAGGAATCTTATTAAAATTTAACATTTTCTCTATTCATAATCTTTTTACTATTTATAGATTTATTACTTCTTGAAGTCATACTAATCGAATTTAAAAGTCTAACTAACTATTCATTAGATATTTATATCTAATTTTCTACAAATTTTTTGGAAATATCAATACTTCATTAATTATTAGATTAATTTATCTCATCAATTAATTTTATTTTCTATTTTTTATTTTAAAAGAATGCGATTTTTCAATTCTTCAAACTAAACTTAACTTAATTAAATTTTAGAATGTACGAATATACGAGAGATATCTAAATATATGTTTAAAAATAATGATAAAATTAGAACGGCTGATTTATAATTTATGTTTCTTAAAACATATCACGACTATTTCGAGACTTTACATTTCTACTCTTTACATAGAGTATCTCTCTAAGTAATAAAAAAATAAGTATATTTTTCATATTTGATCAAATCCCACAATCTCTCTTCTTTCCAGCGAAAGCGTGATTCGTAAAAATATTTTTTTCACGCAAAGCCACAAGTGCTGAAAGATTTGGTTCGTAGTACTTCTGAAGGTAACGTGAATAAACTTTCGCAAATACTACGCGGACGATCGCGTTTTCGAGAGCGCATCGTGTATGCGCCCCGCCACGCGCATCTTTTTTTCTTTTTCTTCTCCTTTTTTTTTTTTACAAACGCGTTCGCACGACGTAAAAGGCATGTACGTCCGTTACGTATCCATGGATTATTCAAATGAGGTCAGGACGAGAAGCAGGCACATTCGAGCTCGCCACACCAGCAGCGCAGTCTCCTTGAATCGTAATCTGCTGTCGAGGGCAAACATCCTAAATCACCTGCGCTGCCCGGAAATAGGTCGTATTCGTGAAAATTTTAACAAAGCGTGTGCGCACACGTCTAGAAAAAAAATTTGCTCGCGTCTTTCGCTCATTCGGATGCATCACAAATACGAGAAATTTCATCTGTCAAAGCGGCGCAGTGAAGCGCGCGCTTAAATTATTCAAACGATGTGGAAGATCGCAATCGCAATATTATTACCTTTGATCTGAATATCCGTTACTTGCTAGGATCAAATAAATAAATAGAGGCACGCTGTGCGATTTTTTTTTTCCTAAATAAGCGAAAAACGAAAATAGCAATCGTAGAAAAGGCGTTATCAGTATTTTCCCACTTGAAATTAATTCTTTCCGATCAGACGCATCGCATTTAAATGTCTGTTCATCATGATTATCAGATTTGTCAACGTTACTTCAATATTACACTGTAATATTAATGGTACTAGTAATCATATGTATATTATTTATAATAATATTTATAATAGTTTTCTTTCGACACTATGTATACGTTACTTTGGAGTTGCATATGACGTATAAACAGTGTCGAAAGATAACTATTACTGTTATAATATATATATATGATTATTAGTACCATTAATATTACAGTGTAATATTGAATTTAATATTATATATTTAGATTTAAATATTTCTAATATTAATAATATCATATTATTATACGTAAACAGACTGTAAATCTAAATAAAGCAACAAGAACACAAGCATTTCATCATAATGCTAATAATGTTCGATTATTGTAAGAATTTTAGTGTTACGGAATGATATATATAAATATTAATAATACTAATAATCATATGTATATCATAGTAGTAATACCTTCTTTTTGACATTGTGTATACATTATATGTAATTACAAAGTAACATTGGCAGATCTAATAATTATGATAAACGGATATCTATACGTCTGATCGGAGGAAATTAATTTCAAGTGGCAAGGCATCGATGATATCTTCTGTACACAGCTAATGTAAAAATTTTATGTTGTTTTCAACCACTTCAAATAATATATATTAAATTATTATACGTGATATCGATATCTGATAACAACATGTTACTCCCATTTGGCGTAAACTTTGTTGGGATATATATCCCGTACGCTTTTGTACATGCTGTTCAAATAACGCCACGAGACGTCGTTATGGCGATGTGCAAACTATCCCATAACTCGTACAACACATTACCCCAGTGATTTACATCGAAAGAAATGAGCCGAGCGCGCGGGAACACGGGTTGTCTTCTTAAAAAATTTAATAACAAGGTAATTCAGAAGGGCCCGAGCGTGGAAAGTAGTTTCTAATTCACGAGGGCTGGGGTAAAACAAGCGGAATTCAGGCTCCGTTCCGCGTTTGTGTTTTCTTCTGAAGGCTCCACCGTCGTTGCCTTTATAACTTCTATTTTTCTTTACCTTGATAAAAAAGTTTGCTGCCGGCGGTCGGGCCGACGATAGCCTCGCCGGTAATTGCGGCGTCGTTTGTCGAGTTTTTCCACGCCAAGACAATCGACTTAATTAAATTACCGTGATTATACCCGCTGGTTGTCTTTCTTTCCCCCAGATCGGCGCGTGCCCTACGCGAACATCCCATCGGATTGGAGGGCCCTTTGGTTCAGCAATCTCGACGAGCTACAGAGAGTGAACGACGCGAATGACAACAACACCGTTTCCAACGTTACGGTGCAATTGGGCGGCACCGCTTTCCTGCACTGCAAAGTTCGCAATTTGGCAGAGAGAACCGTTTCCGATGCCGAGGTAAGAAAGCAACTACGTAACCCTTTGCGCCGTCGCGAGAAACTCTTAAAAGAAGCGACCGATTTTCAACGAACGAATGGGAGAATCGAGTCGTAATCGGAACTTTCAAGTACGAACGACCGATTTTTCCGGAATGATTATTGTGCCTCTTTTGGTAGGCGCGGCTCTCTTCTCGAGGTTCTTATCGTGCATTTTTAAAAGTGCGTTTCATAAAAGAAGGTGTGACAAAATTTATGTTTGCGTATAGAGCTATCATGGCAATTAGAAAATAATTTACAATGTTTTATCTATGAGCTCCAAGATACAATAAAATTTATTTAGAATAATCGTTTATTAATATGGATATTTAATTATGTAATAAGATTATACGAATTTATTATGTACATGATTATTTTTCCATGATTATTTTTCCTCTTTATTTTTTCTCTGACACAAAACATCGCAAGTACTTCATAATTCATATTGTATATAATTCATTTTTTTTTTTTTTTTTTTTTGACATATTGGGAAAATAGCAATTCAGCACAAGTATCAAACTGTCATAATCATATTAAGTTTCCTCTTAATCTCTGTCAGGAAAATATTTCTGGGAAATCACTAACAGCAATATAACGTACTTTAATATGTTTTATCAGACTTAGGAAATGCTTTTGTTTCATGACGCTTCACCAAACGTTCATTTACGTAAAGATAACGCATACATATGAGAAGTTATGCTAATGTCCACGCAATAGCAACGCGAACGTAGTACGTGGTTAATCTTGTTCGTGTAACCATAGAACAACTCTACACAAATTTATTCATGTACACGAGCGTAATGGCCTCCTTTCGCACATCCACTATGACGCTTCAGCCTGGTAAGGCGATCGATGATCGCGACGCACCCGGTGAACCCTGCTGAGAGCACGGCAATCGGTATGCGATTCCACGGAAACGACGTGCTCGTATTGGATACAGATAGATGCAATAATGGCAGCCGTTGGAGAGGTCTTTATCAAGCCTCCGAGACTTTCCTCGGGAGAGATCGATTTTATCCCTCATCTCTATTTCGATCAACCATCAATATTTCATAATAACGTCGAGGAGTAAAACTCGTACTGGAGCCGGCTCTCCTGAGCATCACATCATCTTGTATTCGATGGCTCGGCATCGATACGCTAAATCGCTCGTAGGAGCGTGCAAGATTGATGCCGGCAAAAAGCCGATGACCGCGACAAATCCGCCCCAATTCGGAAGGACATTCTTACAGCGACGGCAATTTGATATGGGAACTTAGAAACTTTCATGTAGGAGAAGCGAACTAAGCTCGCACAATATCAGCCTCCTTCGTCATTATGGAATTTATAGGATATCGATGACCGAGAGTCGACCATTCAATTATTGTTGTACAACAATTATGCTTCTGCTGAACTTTTTGTTTCCGAATCTTCGCCCAGATAGGCATCCGATGATGTATAATCGATACTTTCGCAACGCAATCTATAATTTATACAAAATTTAACTTTCATCGAGGGAGAATTATTCCTTCCTTTCCCAACGGTGTGTTTATAAAATATGATGTTTATCCCAATTTGTGTTTATGAAATTTCCAATTTCCGAAATGTTTATTGAAGCGACTAATTAATTTGTTCGCTATTATTTTATATAATTTAACGATCATTTTGTTTAATTGCGTTTCCTAAATTGTAATACGAAGATATCGCACTAACGTCGCGAAATTTTACATTCATTGCAAAACAACTCGCTTGTGTTTGTAAAACATACATCGGGATTCTCAATTCTAATTTAATGAAATTTAACTGATAAATTACAAGTTAAAATTATCAAATAATATTATTATATATTAAATAACGAATGTTATTTGATCGTTAGTAATTTACAAACTCTGCTGATAATTTCAATTGAGAAAATATCAACTTATCAAGCTCATTTAATTTGACTTCAACAGATTAAACAACAGATTTTAACAGATGAAATTGAAGAAATTGGAGAAAAATTAAAATTGTTTACAATTTTAAGACTTTTAAAGCAATTCCTTTAAGACTAATAAAAATGTCATAATATTGCAATTACATTTTATTGAAATATTTATTGAAATAAAAGATCAAAGAATTTTTTATAAAAATTAATTCAAATATTGTTTACATAATTATGAATAAAAAGTAAGAGAAAAAATAAATAAATATATCAATTATAATATATTAACAAGAGATCGGTTAGTTTATAAATTTTTAATTTATGTACACGCTAATTTCGTACAAGCATAATTTCCGCTTTCCATTTTATATGTTATTTAAATACTGTACCCAAGTTGTTATAGTGTGACGCGTATGCAATAGGCATTTTCTTTTGTTTTGTTTTTTAAGCGCGTTTTCAGTGAAAATGGAGATAGAGAGTGCTTCTCCGCCATTATTCAATATTTTAAGTTCGGTATCACTATTCGGTATCATAAGTTCGATTCCACAAAATATGTACCTATTGATTTTACCTATTATTTTATCGGAGAAAAGAAAAATAAAGTCAAGCAGCAGTTTAAGTGCATTCATCCCTAACTAGTGCCGCCACAAGACTTAGAAAAGAAAGCACGTATACATAGGGGTAAGGGGCAACAAGTCCTAATCTTAATAATTTACAATTTATTTATTTATTATTTATTATTTTGCTACATTAAAATGTTAACAAAAACAAATGGTAATAATCAGTAATCAAGAAACTTATTAAATAAATTGAAAAATCTATAATGCTAGAAAAAATCAATTTCTTACATTTTTGTTTTGTTATTGTTACACGTATAATTTTATTATTTATTGAAGAATCATATATATATATATATATATATATATAATTGTACATAATCAATAATTAGAAAATTTTATACATATTTTTGAAATTTGGGAGAGCTCGTTTGCTATGTATTTTTAACATAATGAAAAAAAGCACTTTACATGCAATATCCCCGTAACAATCCGTTGGGCATAAATAGTAATAAAAAAATCATCACCGTTTATTTCCGAACAATACAACGTTCTTGAGAGAGCGATTATCCCAGAAGCTCTGATATAACAGAAAGCGATTCTCTGAAATCTCGGACGCAAACGAGGCTGTCGCGAATCAGTTCGGTGAAATCACTCGGAGACCCCGTCGGCCGCGGGTTGATCCGCAAATTCACTTACGTCGTTGCTTTTAATTCAATTATTTATGACGAATTCGACGGGGGCCGGTCGGTCCATATATCCGATCGACCTGGCGCACAGCGTAACTGCATTATCGCGTTAGCAGTCAAACCAGGAAAGATTGATGGCGACGAAAAGTCGAACACCGCGAAGTAATTTTGATAGAGCGGTCGAGCGAGTGCCGGCGCTCCTCGCAAAGCCGCACACCTACTATCATTGTCAGCCGACAGGATTTTTTTTTCCTGTCCGTAATCAATGCGCGCAACAGTGACGTGAGAGATGCGCGGGAAACGCGTTGCGAAATATATTAGGATAAACACGAAAGTTGATTATCAATATCTAGTCATTGATTTTTCATTTTTCAGAGAAAGCTTTTTCTCGTTTTTTTTCGTCCCTCCCTTCCTCCTTCCCTCTCCCTCTCTCTCTCTCTCTCTCTCTCTCTCTCTCTCTCTCTCTCTCTCTCTCTCACTCACTTTCTTTCTTGCGAGAGTGATATCGATTCGCGCAGCATCGCCAGAGCGATATTAATGAATTACCCCTCGAAATTCCGATAATTAACGCGGCGCACTTTATTGGATCGGGAAAGCCATTTCGTGCCGAGATAAAACTTGAATTGGAAGAAGACTAAATAAGTTTACGAGATGCGCACGAAAAAGTATTTTGAACGTCGGGCAGAGAATTGATTCGTTAAATTGATTGGTTAAAGATAATTATTATTGCATTTATTTACGTGCAATTGCTTTAGTTGATTGACCTTTGAATACATGATTTAAATAAACAATATATATTGTATCTATATTTACATTGGAATGTACACGAAATGTTCTATGTGTAGACAATTTATTTTCTGTTAATCTCAGAGTTGTTAGTATAATTCTTTACATTTCCATCACAACTTTCCGAAGCATACAATGAGATACATAAGGGAAACATGAAATATTTTGTAGTATGAAATGTGGTTTTAACATCGAATGCAGATGTGGAGAGAAAGAAACCCAGCGGGATATGTGACTTGGCGTCTTTGAGGGACAAGAGTCCTTTGTCTTGACGATCGTCGCGGTTGAATTGAAGCCATGGATTTGGTCGTCGTAATGGTCCACTTCCGCCTTCAGACATTAATTTCAACCCCCCCCCCCCCCCGTTTGTGTGCGTCGTTCGATAAATCGATAACCACAATAAGAGAGGGATCTTGTGAAAGATTAATGTCTTAATGATATCTCCCCTCTATCGAGCGATCGACGATTTTGTGTAAGTCTTCTTTGTTAATAATAAAAAAAAAAAAAATACGACGTGATACATTCAAATTTTACCGCTTCATAATATTTTTTTATATTCGGCGTTATTTAACGATGCACATGTGGTTTCCGTGGCGTAATAATATTTCACGATTAACCTGGTCAGGTTGCATGCAGTCGATATATCACAGGATTAAAAATAGCATTCCGGATATCGATGCTTTCATAAAGTCGACCATCGGCCGTTCCTTAAATCATGTGACATGATTTTAAACGACGCCGATCTAGGCAACTCACTTATCTTGCTAACCAGTAAAAGCGGGTGAATGAAAATATGTGTATGATGATTTATTACGGACTGCATGAGAAAATCATAGCGGCTATTAGAATGGTGGCTGCCAAAGTATAATCAAATGATTATGCCCAAACTTATGAATTTAATTGCTTTAAGTGGCATTTAAATACGCAAATTCAATAAATTTCAATAAATGATCCATTTAGATTTAGAATTGCGCAAGGTGTTATGGAATTGAGGGATTTAATACGAATTCTGCGGCGCCAAGCTGGGAAGAGGGAAGTCTCCTTTGCAAGACGCACAGGATATCTGCCTTTCTATCTTCAAAATGCGAATTGGCGTCGATTCCAAGGTGGTGATTTGTAGTCTCCCGGGGAAACATTTCTCATTACAATTGTATGCGGAAAGCAGCGTAGACGTGACCATTTATTGCGACGAAACTGCACGTCCCGACCTCAGAATTCCCGCCGATGGACTCATGCCGACCACTCATCTTGGCAACGAGCAGCGGTAGTTATCGGAGTCGGCCGACAGATTTGGGTTATCCGACAGGTCGGTCCATTGTCTCGTAATTGTAGTAGGCTGAGCAAACGCATCGCTTGACACACAACGGCTAATCCGCCGTTAATTTTATTGAACTGTTTATGACGATTCGATAGGACAGATATGGACATTTGTACGACATTGCCGAAGGATAAAGATATTTAAATATTATTTTTAATAATATTTAATATTATATATATATATATATATATTTTTTTTTTATTTGACGTTTTTAATTGTTATATAAAAGTCTCATAGACTATTACCAGTAGGCATGAAACAAAACATTATCACTGAGAACGGTACTTATATGTAATTTTATATTTAAATCATCTCAAGTATCATCTTGAGATGCTATGTGGTTACTTCATCGGTTAGAGAAAATCTTAAGCAGCGTAAAGCCAGATTTAAGATTATCCTGAAAATAAAATCAAATTGTGAAAATATCCTCTCCCTTATATTTCCCCAAATTGTTTGCGATATAAGAAAATTATATGTGCATTTCATCAAAATAAATCCAATCCCCCGTTTCTCCTCCCTTAGCTTAATTCCTAAAGTGCATCGGAAGGTGCCATGTGGATCGATATTATGCGACAGGTCCATTGTCGCAGCGCGCGACGGCGTGGCAGATGCGACGTTTCGCCCGCGGCGCGCTAATCCGCCCAAACCCGTTAATTTCATTGGGTTGTTTATCGGGGACTGAGGGGACAGAAGAGCGAGGGGGGTAAGAGGGACCGGAGAGGAGAGAACATACGAGGTGCACCGGAGCCGCCGCGTGCTTCGTCGAGGGACCGCGCGCGCGTTCGCATTTAGTAACTCCATTAACGCGTTAACAATCGGTGGCAGGTTATCGCCGGATCGCGCGCTCGTATAACGGGCGATCTCGCGTGTCCCGAGATAGCGCCGGCAATCACGCTTCGTTCCGTTCGAGCGGTGATACGAAACGAGCCGGCACGCAACGCGGAGACTCTCCTCCCCCGCTTCACTCTCCATAGCGTGTATACGTGTACGTTTTTGCGGTTCCTCTCTATCCAATTCTTTTCCCTCGCCGTTGACGATCTCGCGCGATCGCCTCGACCCGATAACCAAAAACGATTTCGTCGCGCGATCGTTCCTCCCCTCCCGCTCTTCCCTCCCCGTCATCCTCGCTCGTTCCCGTTCTGTTTGATATCGCATTGCATGCACCACGCACGATCTCTCCCGATAACCGCGCGATAACATGCACTACCGAGATTCCATGCGATACCATAATCCGAATAATGTGACACCTGGCGCGTACAATTTTGAGAAGATTATGCTTCTTTTCTGTAAAACTTTGTTGAAGGAAAGAAGTGACTTATTTTCTTATAATCCAAGAATCAAAGAGCTTTACAATGACACATGAAAATATTGACAATGTAAATTGTACGTGCATAATATGAAGAGCACATAAAGCTTCCAAGATATTACTAAAATTATTAATAAAAAGACCGAGTAATAAATATAGATGGACGAAAATAATTTACTTTATCTTACATTTTTTTTACTTTTTAATTGTGTAAAGTCACTCCTAATAAGGAATTTTGAGGAAAATAAAAGTTTCTTTATATACTCTTTTATTATTAACAACTTGTTGCTGATTTTTCACTGACAATTTCACGTACGTTAGATATTATTTATAGCAAACATTGTGCAATGAATATAGATAAATTTTTAAATTGATAACATTTCATCTTTATTTTAAATGAATACATGGAATACTTGTAACATTGAATCTGTAATGTTTTTATGATTAATCGCTCCAATCTAGAAATATGTCAAGTATGAGTGATCGAGGTTATAATTGCCATCTCGTGTTAGATTTATTGAAACATAATAAGGATAAATCTAATTATTTTATCTACTTCGACAATACGAGCCAATACATTAGCATTTACGTTGCACGTTTATTGAATTTGATTATAATATCTATCAACTGATATATTTGGTCCACATATGTGACGCAACACAAAATGGCTTTATCACATATCTAACTGCAAATTAATTTACTCCACAAATATTTTGACCAAAATCGAAATACATAGTATTATGACAAAGTAGCGCAATGTTCGAAAATAACATTTGCGGCTACACGCGGAACTTTAGACGGCAAATACCGCAACCATAACGTTTCATGATGTTCGAGTAGCGTGAAACAGAAACTGAAAAGCCAGACAGGATATACCTGACCTAACCCTTTAGCGAGATAACCAAGCACTGGTTGTGGTCAGTCACCCGTAGAGGTTACATGAATCTAATGTTACTCATTGTATCCATCGCAAAATCTGCTTTCAGAATATATTCTCTTGATCTCTTCATTTAATAATACATAATATAAAGCGGATAAATTATTGAGAACTATTTTCCTAATTTAAGCAAAATACAATTAACTGAAATAAATTATATATATATATATATATATATATATATATATATAATTTATTTCAGTTAATTGTATTTTGCTTAAATTAGGAAAATAGTTCTCAATAATTTATCCGCTTTATATTATGTATTATTATGTATATATATATATGCAGCTACCACCATATTGAGAAACATATTGAGAACAAAAACTCTTCTAAAGTACTTATATGTAGCGTATGTAGCGTTGGATTAACATATTAGATATTGTAACAGAGAGTTGACAGAGAATTGTAAGAACAGTAAAGATTGAAAGAAAAATATATCTTTATGAAATTTTCATATGTATCACGCGTTCGCACAGAAGCCAAGATGTTTTCATACGTTCGTCTGATGCTTTTTCAAACGTGTCTTCAAGTATCGCACAAATGCACACTGACATACCGCAACATAGCGACTTCTTTCAATTGATGCACCGATGGTCCACTGCACATAAAAGGATGAGAAACGCTGACCTACATACATCATATAGACTGCTGCACTCTACACGGCAACAGAATCGACCTCGGTTGTTCTGTCGAAATTTCGATGCCATAAACTTTCCACGTCGGGTATGCCTTTCGTCCGGAACTCTCATTGAGTCTCAAGAGTCATCGGAACAAACTCTCTTCCCTGAATCGCTACCGGTCGAGACTACGGTCGTTTCGGTTGTCTGAAGAAAAAACGGCATCACTTTGCACTCTACGTGCGCGGCTCCAAGTTTAAAGCTAACGTAAAGCAAAATGATCAAAGAGAATGGTTAAATATAGGTGACAGACGTAAACACGAATCCAGAAAACTAATCGTCGAAATATGATAGAATGTATGTGCTTGACTCGAGAATTTGTAGTCTTTTTGAAAGGCTTTTGCGCAACTAAAATAAAAATTTTATACACATATTCGAGGAAAAAAATTCGCGACATGTCAGTGTATATCTATTCGAACGAGCTACCGCGGTGGCGCTGAATCGTTTCCGCGTTATTTGTTCTACTACGTTTCTCATGATGATCCCTTCGAAGACGTATTCTGAAATAAGTTCAGCTTTTATAAAGATCACAGAGGAAGAAAAGCAAATCCATAATAATTGGTCTACCGAGAAATTTCACATCAATCTAAAGTTTGAAGCCGATCGAAGTACCTCAAGTGGTTTAATGCTTTCGGACGAACCGATCTCTTCCAAATGCCTGGAAACATTGAAGCACTCGATTGTAGCAATCGAGAGCTGGCAATCATACTGCGGCAAAGTTTCTCCACTTGAAATTTCCGAGCACCTTGTCCAGCTTGCCAGCATTCGCGAAAAGTGTGCAAATTAATACTATTACGTAAACACAATGTTATACCGGGAATTAGCATATTTATGTCGGCGGAAGCGCAACTTTGCAAATACTCTTGTTACTTATCTTATTTGAGATAAAAAGAAATAGATATATTTCCAAGACGAATCGTATATTATGCTAAATGTCACAGACGGCAAACAATTGGGTCAACACATTTCTCTCTATTTGCAGAAAACGGCAGTAAAACGGCAAGTGCGATGAAAGCTTAATATTATTGCTTCGAAATATTTAATACGCTATCCCGTACCTGATTTAACGCATTTGTTGAAATATATTTCTATACTTACTTATAAAATAAAAACTCTTGTAATATAATTCGGAATCTAACGTTTTTGCGTTGCGATAGAAATTAAAAAATTTATCATTTCTATCTAATATTTTGATAATTTTACGCGATTTAAAAAAAGATAATCACAAAATAAATTAAAAACGAACTATTAAATTGGCATTAAGTAAAAAAATTTTTATTTACATATTTATCGATTTACCTGTTATTGAGATAAAGTTGTACAAATTTATTTTATTGCATAATCTGATATCGCGCGGCATTTATATATGTACTTTGTACACAGCAATTCGATGGAAACGCCGTGATTGGCCACCAGGTTTATATACCTTATGTTTTATGCATTCTCTTTCTACAATGATCTTAAAGCATCAACAGAGGAAGGAAGCAGGCAGCCCCGTCTAAGGAAAACGGGGGCAGGTCTGCCGCATTCCCCCGGAGGTCGAGATCGTATTTCCGGCTTTCACAATTTTACTATTTATGCAATATCGTGCTCGGTCCCACCGGGTCGCAAGATAGGTCGTAGCGTTTGAGTAGGGGCGAAGTTACTAAGTACCGTTAAAACCAGTTTCTCCACAGACTCCGTTTCGTAAACTCTCTCGTTTGGTAAACAATAGCGATTGTAATTGCGAGGAATACAAAAACGATAGTTTGAAAGAAAAATATGAACAATTTTTTTATTCGTATCTCGTATTCCTATCTGTAAAATTGTGTAACATTTTATGAAAATAATAATTATTTCAATATTCATGCCTCTAGGAAACAGACCGACCGGTTTATTATTTCTTCTTACACATTGGTAGAGTCCGCTTTCGTAAAGAAAGCATTGCAACAGTTTCGCGCGCTAAAAACAATTAAAGTTTTTTTTTACCAAAATTTGTTTATATTAAAATATCAGTGCATTTAGAACAGAACAAAACGTAATTCGTTATCTAAATTTTCTTTTAACGTCACATTAAAAACAAAGTGAAGCAAGATGTGGCTCACATATTGCAACTCGGTGGTAATTAAATTTCATGAAATATTTACGTAATACATGACTGCATTTTTGTAACAGTCTAATGCTTAATTAAAGTAAGCTTTTAAATCAAATTACTGTATATGTATACTATACCGTATGATACATTTTACTCTAAATTTTTTCGCAGCTTTTACGTAAAATTAAATATATTTTCATTCAGCGTACAACGTAACAATCATTCGTCTTTTTTATTTTATTTATACACCAATGTATCGAACAGGATTATTTTAATATGACATATTTCTGTCGAATAAAATTTCTATCGAATCTCTTTTCTGTTTTGTAATATACAGATTGCTATTATTTACATAAGAGTAATGTTTTATACCATTACCATTTTATTATGACTTTTTTATATCTGTAAAAATAGTTATTTTGTATATCCATCAAGAGCTATTAAAAATGCCTGACGCATTATTTTCAGATGCAATCCAATCGGTTATGTTAAGCCAATTTATATAAATACAAATATATGTGCTGGCAGCTTCGCGTTTTTTAGCAATATTTGTTTTAATTAAATTTCAATATATGCCTGTCATATCCTGTTATGAATACGTCTATCAAATTAAATAGATTATTTATCTGATATTTTAATCTGCTAAATGAAACTATTTTCTATATTAAGCTAAAACTTATATGAGAGATACGAAATTTTTGATTTTTTACTATTTAATTTATTTTATATTTCTTGTTATAAAATTAATCAAATATTTTTTAAATATTTACTATTATTATTATTACTAACTGTTAATTAATATTTTTAGATATCGTGGATCAGACGACGTGATTTCCACGTCTTAACAAGCTCCCTGTTCACATATACGAACGACGAGCGATTTCAAGTACTGCATCCCGAGGGCTCGGACGATTGGACCCTTCAAATAAAATACGTCCAAGAAAGAGACAACGGGACGTACGAGTGTCAGGTAACGTAGCCTACAATCGCGCAAACAATCTTCTTACGATTTAATTAATTCAATATACTTTAACAAACGTTTCTTTTCAAACCTTTATCGCGTAATATTTCCTCGCTTTATCATTTTGTTGTATATTTTTATTTCTCTTTTTCCTTTTTAAAAAGGGAAACTGATGAATTGCTCGTGAATTGACATTTATGTACCATCTTTTGTGATTTATCATTGATAATATTGGTCTCGCGATACGCCCGAGCTATCTGATATAACATGCAAATTATTATCTTCGGATGTATATTTCTATCTTGAAATCGGATATATATTTTATATAAATACAACATGAAAGTACGAGCGTGTATCATTAGGTGATATATGCCGAATATATACAGTGAGAGTAATAAATCCTCCTAATTAATAATTCCAAACATTGCTAATTATGCATATCGCAACATATGTGTCATCAACTTGACATTAATGCACGATATACACTCGATGCCTAATATTACAAAACATTTAATTCTCTTTTTGCAATAATTTTTTAATAACTGATATTAATTATTTTACTTTTATATATATATATCTGATACATAATATGAGAAGAAATAATATTTATAAAAATTGCAAAACTCACTCACAAACGAGATAAAATTCTCGGTTGAAGTAGAAAATGCGTTGGATCGAAAAAAAGTTCCGCGAAGGTACTATAAAAATTACTCCAATGTGGATAGAAAATAATTTTGATGTCTTAATAACGAAGCTAAAGAACTTTTTTATTGCGTTACTGGGAAATATAATTAAGTACGGGGACATTAACACGTAAATCCATGTGACGTGAGCAATGCGGATAAACGATCCTTACTACATATTCATACATTTTTCCAATTAATGGAATGGCAAACACGAGCCCGCGGCAAGTACGTGCGAGCGTGAAAGAAATCGGACAGACAGTGTGAATAACGAGACACGATGTCCGTTTGCATTCGCCATAGAGTAAACTCTACAAAACACTACAGTCTCTGATCTTTTTGAAGTTCCTCCGGGTCTCGAGGTTCGAGTTTAAGGCGGTAAAGGTGACTTCTTATGTTAATTTGTTGGCGGTGCGAATATAATGTAACTGCGAAACTTTTTCCAATGAACTTGGAGAACTTTCCTTTTCGCATTACTCGCTCTCCCTATTTGGTTTTGAGGAACATCTTTGGCTCATTCTCGTAGTCAGTGAACTGTATGGTTTAATCATTGATAAACTACTATACTGTGCGAGGTGGGATATTCCTCAGGTGTATTTTGCGAAAACAAACAATATTAATTAAAAAAGTTACGAAATCAATCATTATATTTCCATTTAAAAGGATCATAAAAGGAATTTGTTTAAGTATAAAACGAAATGAAATATCTGTAATAATATAGATATTGTTACAGATATTGTGTTTAATACATCGAAAGAAATGAAATGATACATAAAATGATTAACGACAAAATCCCATTTATTACGAAATAACGAATACGTTATAATTAAACGATATACAATAATGAAAATTAATAAGTATTCAATGTACAACGTAATATTAAAAGCCGATTACATCATTGAAATTTAGATTGTACCTTTACACAATAATTTAATAATTATACCGAGGTTAATGGACGTAGGAAAATAGATTGCTGCTAGGTACACTTACGATAATTTGTCGATAATGAATTAATCAGAATATCAACAAGAATATTAAGTAATTTAGATGATTGGAGCTTATATTTTTATTCATCAAGTGTATTGATTTACAGAATATTTTAAAGCACTTTTTTTCATTTCGCGATTATACATTTCAAGATAAATCCGATCAGTCAAATTTTTTATATTAAAATTTAATTTTAATTATGTCACATGATGTAATAATTTCAACGATTAATTACATCATCAGGAATTGATCTTGAAAATAAATCAATAGTGTGTGTGTGTGTATTGACTATTTGTTGAATGGCGCATCGCGGCATTCCGTCTATTTGACCGCAGAAAGAGAGAAGAGGCGGACGACCAGATGAGGTTATAAGCCGCAATGTAACTCTCGACACCTCATTATGTAGCGAGGTCACTGAGCATGAAGATCATTCTGTCACAAGATCGATAATACGTAGGTGTCTTCCCGACCAACATGTATATTATAACACTCGAGATGGATATCGCCCGTGCGACTGCCTGTCATTGTAGCTTCTAATTAAAAGTCATCGGAAATACGATTAAACATACGAAACAATCACTTGTTGTTGTTCACGCTATGACAAACCGCATCGGATAACGAATTATTCGTTAACCTTAATGTATTTCCAAGCCATGTATCAGCTAAGCCGTGTACTGAATTATGGTATTTTTTGTTTCGCGATATCGCATGGTCTAATTTTTTGAAGATGAAATTAATTATTTAAGGTAACATAGAAGATTTATTGTAGATAATAATGCATTATGGATCGAATTGCGATAATCTTTATGATTTACACGAGTAAATCAGACTTTGAATTTCACTCGAATAAAATGAAATTGTGTGTGTGCCTGTATATATGAGATAAAAGGAATGCGGTACATTGAATAAAGATAATTCCCTTTTAAAATTTGTGCTCAAGTATGAAATCAATTATTATGGCTTTGACGAGAATTGGCTATTGACAATTAGCACTTTTAAAAGAGATCCTCCTTTGTTACAAATATTATCAAATATTGTTGTTTCTTCATTCCTTTCTTTGAATTCCTTTTGATGATAATTATTCTCATTGAGATAAGGCTATACAACAGAAAATATCACGGAAGGAAAAGTCTCTCGCAACTTTTCTTATCTTTGATATTGTCGCAACAAACATTTTAACGCGAAAAAGCAGCAAGCGCAGCTATCGGGTAAATATAGTACGGTGACCGCTTTATTGCATGGTGGCGATTAAATGTAATTGAAGATGAAGCGATGGAAAGCTTTGCAAGTAATCAATACCACGCTACAGTAACGTCTGTATAAAAATAAGAAATAATGTGTATTTTCGGGTACATAACACACACACACACACACACACACACACGCGCGCGCGCGTAATCATTCCCTAAAATAAACTTAATTATCATGGTTTCTATTTTAAGAAGACACTTCTACGTAAAAGCATTGATTTGTCTATATATATGCATATATATGAACAGATGAATGCTTTTTTATGTCTGCTCTTAAAATAGAAACCACAACAATTAAGTTTATTTTAGGGAAAGATTTCATATTTTAATATATATACATTAAACCTATATACAGATGAATATACAGATTCATTTCTATGAAATCTAGAGCATATATTTTTTTCTTAATAATTATTCGACAGATAAGAATATTACATAAATTAGGTTTTTTTAATTTGGCAAATATAAGACAAATTGTAAAAAAATATTTAAAATTTTATATAATATGTAATATTATATAATTTTATTTAATGTTCAATTAATTTATAATAAATAATTATTATTATAATAATTTATATGAAATTTGATATAATATTTAATTATTTCGTACACATATGTGCACGAAAAATCTTTGCTGAGAATATAAAATTTTACTCGTTTACTCATTCTGTCGATAATATTTTCCATTATATTATTTTTACACAAAGTTTCATATTATATTTAAAATATATTTAAAGAGTTCAAAAGTTATTGCTCTCATGCATTCGAATATTTCTCTGCAGCTTTCAACGTTTTTATTCTACAAAGTGCAGATTTAACCGCAGGAAACGTGCCAAGATATTTTCACTTCAAATTTTTCCAGCACTTTTAATGATTGAGCATAACGCGCAGGGCCGTTTGCTTATCATCGAATAGAGCGGTTGAAAAATACGAGACAACTGTGCAATGTTATTTTCGGGCATCTCTATTGCGATTACATGGACCGTGCGAGACGGAAGTAATGGCAGTATTAAATGCCAGGTTTAATTAGACGTCCGATCCTACAACGGCTACAGAAAGAAATTAATTAAGGCAAACCTTGAGTTGTTACGTAGTACGTAAGTCAAGGCACTTAACTTTTTACGCGTCTTCGAAGGAGTAATGGAAAGCTCGTTTCGCGCTTATCGCAAGCTCCGTCTTAGCCGCAGCTGGCTACGACTGGGATTGGTTGTACCTATATCTACACAGAAAGTGGATCGTTTGTGGGACACACAGCACGAGAAGTCCCTTCGGCGCTGAAGATAAGTACTTTCTCGCCTTGGCTCATGTCGAAGCGGACGCAGTCGCGATCGTGGGGCTCGTTAAGCTTTTGGACTAAGTTTCTGCCCGCGCTGCGAAACGCTGGGCTAAACCGAGATTCTGATATTTCCTTGATGGAGGTCAAATTTGGCAGTTAATCTCGGGCGAAGCCCAGGGATTTATGCCCGGCGATACGCGCCGCGCGATATCTTACTTTGATCGGGATTAAAATACGAGCGCTCGCGCGACGTTTCATTAATCCGCGAAACTACATCGATCCTGAATTACGCAATAATTTAGATATCTTGTAAGCTCTTTTATGAACATCGATTAGATCTTTTTCAATTTCAATTGTTGTTATATGTGAACTATTTTACGATATGCATATATTCGCTGCTGCGATAATAAAAAGTTTATTCATGTGTCGATCGAGACGAAATAATAGCATTATCTTGAAATATTATGCAATAATGAACTCTCTACAAATTGGTAGAGGAGAAAGTGATATGGATACTTATTATAGGTGACGAATTCTAACTTATTTATAAAATCATTTGTTTAGTAATCCATTATGGTGCTAATATACCAGTATACAATAGTCGATATTTATTATAAGGCATTTATTTGCGAGCATTTCGAAATTTTTTCAAGATACTTACATTTTAACATTCAATTATACATAATTCCTCATTCTTTTTAAATTTGAAGATATTATCACAAATATGAATATATACTTGAATATTTTTTGTTATTTACTGTTTTATCCAGCTATACATATTTGGAGTGCAAAGTTAAATAATAGTATTTTGTTAATGTGGTTCTCTAAACGTGCTGGTAATATGACTAAAACTTTTGAGATTTTTATATTGAAGTAATTCTTCGATAATAATTTAAGTAAAAAATTTAAGAATCTAAAAGTTTTATAAATCTGTCCTTTTCGCAGTTTGTCTGATGATCTATCTTTTAAAGTAAATCAGCATTTACTTCTATTTATTTTAAAATTTCGTAATTATATTATATAGTTTTATAGTTATATTATAGTTATTTTTAACAGTTTATTTTAAACGAATGTAATTTGATAACAAAATACTGTGTTTTTTTTAAATAAAACGAATTTTTCAAATTTATTTTTGTGATAGCCCATTATTATTTCTACATCTATTTCTCTTCGACTCATTATGTGTCGCTACATTTTTACAAATAATGTTCAATATTTCATTAATAAATATTTCATAACTTTAAATCTAGAATCTATTGAACAACATTAATAAATATAATCATTAGTTTTCAATTTAAAATATTGATTATCATTGTACAAATTATTGTACAAAATATAAATGGCTATAATATCACCTTCTCCTCTATAAATAGTAAAATATTATTATGCTTTATTGTTCCTCTGAAACGTAATTGCCTACATTTTAGTTAATGTTATATTTTGAAGCCTTCCTGGCTATCTACGCCTTAATTTTGTGCCATTTCAACGCGCGTTATTGCGAAATCATCGTAATCGCGACTTCTTATAGTGAATAAATCTCTCGAAAATGAGGGCTGCGAAAATAGCTCAGCGGAATCGCCTTTAAGCTCTAAAAAGGCTTATTATTAAGCTTTCAATGTTCAATTTGCCATGGCTCGTTCGACGGAATTGTATCCGATATTTATCCATAAGAACTAATCCACCAGTTTCATCTCTAACGACGACCAGTCTACGCGATACGAGTGCTTCTTGCGTTAACCGAAAATTAACGCTTCGACTAACGTGCCGGGTTTAATTGAGCTCGAACCACCGTTGCATATTTTCGCAGCCGGAACTTTCGGCGCGTACGAACAACACACGTGTGGGCACGTGTGTGGACCGCTACGTGCTGGAAATTTATGATACGAAGAGTATAGCTGCAGGGCTCTCTGTCGTGTTCAAGCGAGCGAGTGCATGCATAATAATTTTGCTAATAAAGTAGGCGCGCTACGGAACATAAAGAAACTTTACCTGCTGGAAAAGGGTTGAAAAGAAAGATGATCGATATTTTCCGAAAATTAAACATAAGAATTAACCTATTTTTAGTTTACTTTTCAGTATCCCATTTGCGCATAAAATAGTAATTTTCAAATTTCTTAAAGCTTCTTATCAATTGTCATACGTTTTTTTAAAATGTATCTTCTGATATTATCGAAGTTACAAATTTACTATTAAAGATTTACAAAATTTTTAGAGACTTTTATGCGTTACGTATTTAATTTAAAAAGAAATTGCATGGTCTTATTTAATATTTAATTTTAAATACGTTTTTGCTTAACTTTAAATAAAAAAAAATTTAAATAAAACAAACAAAGGTATTTGAAAACGAATATTAAAAAGATGTGATGAAAGATTCTAATACAATTAAAAGTATTAAAAACACAACGTCAATTGATGTTAGTGATATCTAACAAGATTCAAATACTGATCTCTATGTCAATAGAATTGTGCAATCAAACCGAGCGCGCTTATAAATTCCGTCCATATGCGAATATCGTAAAAGAATAATCGAAATACATGCGTTCCGATGGATGAGTAAAAAAAACATGACGACGAAAAAATTTAAAAATTGAACGCTCTCACTCCTCCGCTCTCTTTCTCTCTCTCTCTCTGTCTATATTTTTTCGAGAGAAATGGTTCGGCCGATTTATTTTACAATTTATAGACAAAAAAAGCATTGTCCGATTCTGACCTCTGAAACAATTCATCGAGTTACATAACTCATTTTACTGAATAAATCATTAGTCACGAAACCTCGATTTGTTAATACGTAACATAGCAATATGTCAATTTTTTACGTGTTAATATACAACATACACTATATATACCGATATATCAATTTTTCTTGTATTTTATATGTGATTTTATATGTGCTCCTATATCTAGGAGCTTCTCTTTTTTATTATTTTAGTCTTTATTGTTACTTTTAATAAAGTTTATAGAAATTATTTTAGTAATAAATAAACTTTACAATATGTAATGTAAAATTTATCTTTTATAAGAGTTTACATCGTTACATATATTTTGAGTGTTTGCATACCTGTAATACTGAAAATATTTTAAAAGCTACGTTCGTGTTGAGAATATACAACTATACAATAGTTTAGAATTTCTTAGACGGCAATTCTTCATACAACAATTTTATATATCATTTTATATGACGACACTCAATCAAACGCAAATATCACGTTCTCAGGTGGTGTTACTTACGGCAAAACTATATTAACTCACGACCGATTGTAAAATCGGAACATTCACATTTTGTAGATTCCAGGCGTGTAACGGAGAACGGCGGACGCGGAAATAAATCTATATCTCTCCGTATGGCGGGTAACGACTCGTGGACCGTGTCACCGTCGAGAGAAAAAAAGAATTCCAATTTGATCGCACTTTCGATCGGGAGAATTCCGAGATTACCGGCCAGAGCACGATGCCAATTTTTACAATCCACCGAGACGGAGAATTCTCGTGCAGCCCACGCGTCAGCTGGAGCACAAATAACATAACTACGTGCAGGATGTTACGCAAGTCGCGATTCCGCCGGAATCGGAACGGACGTTTCGAAATTCGTGTACGACGGACGAGAAGTCAGCTGGGAAATTTGGTACGTCGGATAGAAATTAACGGATGGGTATCATCTGCTCGCAAACATGATTCGTCGTCTATTACGCTGACGACGAGATGAAATTATAGTACTAGTCGCCGTGGAGATTTCGCAAATTTTACTTTTTGTCATCTTTAATACGTAAATACACTTCGTGAATATATAAAATAATATAATGATTGATTGATACAAAAAGGAGATTTTTTTAAATTAAACAATTAAAAACAATAGAATATTTTAAAAATTTATTTTTTATTTTTTATAAGTCAGGTTCAGTATTTTTTATATGCGCGATAAATTATAAATAAAAGTAGTTTAACTAAAAATTTTAGTAGAGTTACTTCTTATTGGATTACATTTGCCACAAACATATTATATTTATGAAAGTATAAATAAATTAATAAAAATGTAATAACTTGGCTAATTTGAACTCTAGTTGCTCTGCAGTTGAACGATAATTTCGTTCAAAAGATGCACGGAGACAGAAATTTAGTTTATAAACTCTATTAACTATTTAACTTAAATTAGAAATGTAGGACTGTATTTTTAATAATAACGTGAAGTTTATTTTTTAGAAATACTCAATAAATATTTATTAAAAAATATTTATCTCGAAAGCGTGGTAGAAAAACAAGATAATATGCAGGCTGAGTGAATTAACTTAAATAACGAATGAACGTCTAACTTTCCTAGTCTTAACTTCAATCTTCATTACATTTGCCGGTAAACAACTTAGTGCACGAGCAACCTAAATAATACGATAATACGGAAACGGATAAGCATGCGCCATTGCAAGACGGCTTTTCGAAAAGGCGATAATGGTTTGTAATGCGTAAATCGCAAGCAATATGACACGCTGTGTGATACATCACAATTGTATTTGAACGAAAAATAAACATAATACAAAACAGATAATCGCGTATCAATTTTCATTCATAGAAAGATTACCATGTGACATCCCTTCGCATATCGTAATTGCAAAATAATAATTGCCAAGTTCTATTTATAGCTCGTCTACAAATATCGAAGAATAAAATTTTAAGCAACGGCAAATTAGAACGTGTAGCTTACATCATAATTATTACGCTAATTGATTAAATTCAACATTGACATCTGCGCAATATTTACATTAAAGGCATGTGACGGCAGCGTAAATACTGTATACCGTCATTAGAACTTTCGTAATTGCGTTGCGCTTTGCAAAACGTTATTTATTCATCGCGCTACCATTTACATACCAGTGTAATTCTAACAAATTAGCATTAAAGAACATGAACTTCTTTTAACATAGCTTGTCATTTGCTGCATTAATTCGCGCAAGCAATCACCGGTGTAATTAACAATAAGTTAAATAACGCAAACGTGTTACGAAATGGAAGAAGGGAGTGAGAGCTTTGTGGGATAGCTTTTCGAAAACGCGTTAGGGAAGAGAGCCTATAGTGGTGAGGTCGAATTTCCTCGATTGGAATTAAAGATTAAACTCACGATAACACATTTTAGTCGCGCGCACGCCAATTTCGGACGGCGTAACGCCGCGAGAACGACGATACGCCGGGGAGGAGGGGAGAGAGGATAACTTTCGCGCTTTAACGGGGCGAACGTAACGAATAATTAAGTTAAGCGAGGAGAGAAAGCAATTTCCTCCGAGTTTGCGGACCTTTTGTGAAAATCCGACACCCTCGAGCGTTGACGCACTCTTGACTTCGTATTTCGATCTTTTGTCGATATGTCCTATATCTATCGCGATATAAACTGAAAGTGTTGCTAAAAAGATGTTAATTATGCAAACATTGTCGCTTTCAAACGATAACAATATTGTTATCGTTATTTGTTTAATAAAAGATTTAACTTTCGAGTTAATTATTGCACAAATAAGGATTCTTTTATGTTATTTCGAGATCAAAGTGTCAAAGAATTTTATTTCATTGATGAAGTGGATTTTATTCTTATCTTATATATTAAAATGCGATCTTATATATTAACTGTATTAAATAAAAATTTCAAATATAATTAAAATTTCAAATATAATTAAAATTTCAAATATAATTATTAATGAATGCCATAACGGGAATTTAAAATTTTTAAATTGATAATTCAATTGAAAAAAAGCAATATTGAATTCTGAGTAGATTACTTAGCTCAATTAGAATAATAAAAATCATATCAACTATTGAGAAATAAGTACCGGTTTTTCCAGAAATGAAAGATAATACCTTTCAATGAATCATCAGTAATGAATCACTAGCTTAATATATGTATGATATATATGTATGTGAACTGATATGAATTATGCTCCAAATATGGCATTAAAAAGAAATATATATGTAAGAGATTAAAAACGGAAGATTAAAAACATTTTATTATACATTAATATGATTCATGTTATTATTTATTTAAATTCGTACTTTCTTTATATTCATAAAATTAATCTTTGAAGGAACTTTTTCTTGTAACTTTTTCTTGTGCCTTTACAAGTATAATAAAATTAAAAACAATACAATTACATTCGTATCACTTTGGCGTACTGATTTACGAAAATTAACGAAATTATAGGACCGCTCACAAATTCGTTGTACTTTAATGACGGAAAGCGAGAACGTGGAAGGTTACTGATTAAATCCGCCTTTGATTCAATTGCGAGACGCGTGCGATAAAAGTGATAAAGGGAACACGAAAGGGTGAACGAATTTGAAATTACAGGGTGGCCGCACGTCAATCTTTCATGCGCACCGCTAATTTAAACTTTTCAATCGGACTGCCTTGTTACGCGCCACGACAATTTCGACATCTTTAACAAGTGATTCGTGGAATAATTAATTCGACGAGAGCGACACGATAGCGTATCTATCATGTTGGATTTGAGCTTTTGCTGCAGACACGCAATGTTCATCAAATTGTACAATGAATATTTGCCGTTTTTTGATAAAAGATACTTCTTATGAATTTATAAAAGCAACACATTTTACGAGCTATTGTATTATATTTAAATTTATAAGATTAGTATTAATATCTTTATTTAAAATTATTTTGTATTTATAAAATGTATTATTATTTTGCCTATAATCGCAAAATTATATTTTGACTTTATATAAATTTAACGAATTTGCGACATACACTGAGAATTGCTTAGATTACGTGTACGCAAATATATAATTTTTATTTTTAATAGTTATATATGAATATTATCCGTATTAATAACGATTAACCGCTCTCCATTTTACTGGCTGGACGGTTGTTATCTGCTGATTTTTACTTATTAAGTACTGTGTAATAATTTATGGAGCAAACGTTTATCCCAGACACGTTTATTGCTTCTGCAAATAACGCGCGCAATGAAAACTTATGGACACCATAATCGTCACGCACCCGGCTTATCTAGATAAAATGAATGATCAATTTTCCATGCGACTTATCATCGCGAGAAAGCAGCGTAGTTCACCGAGTTTTAACATCGTAATGAATAATGAATAACTAATTTCCCTACTTATTTCGCTCTTTGACATTAATGGACATTTTGATCTTCTGCAGTTGTTTAATATGATATTAACGCACATTAAAGGCTCGCAATATTCAGAGGTGGAATTATGATAGTTACTACATTATTTGACTTTTATAATGCCCCGTCAGACTGAGATGCGGCGTCTCCGTGTCTTCGGAAGGAAGGAAAAGCTTCGTTGGACCATAAGCAGTCCCGGACATTTCCCTACCTCGTAACAGAATTAACAGTTATGCGCTCTCGAGGTTGCACATAATCGCGGCACTGTAGCATAACAGCCTGGCGCTGTAGATCGCTGATGCATGGCGGATGAGAAACTACGATTTTCCGAAATTAATTAACGCTACCGGGGGGAGGGGGGGAGGGGTTTGATCTTGTGCTTCCCCAGCAAATTGATTCCGATTACGTCGCAAGAAAAATACACGTTGCGTGTCGATCAATCAACAGGACGTAAAAAGAGAAGAGTAACGATTAATTGAGCAGCATTGGTTAATAACAGTACATTATTCGAATTTCCGAAACGTCGGGTGGTAATGAAAGACTTGTCGCGCAGACCATGTCGATTGCTTTAATTCCCGCGCTGTGTTGCTTTAATTCCCTATAAAACCTTCACGTGCCGTTTATTTTGGTCAACAATCAAAAATACTTGCGAAACGTTGATACATCGAATATCTATTTCCGTAAATTTGAAATAAGCTCATTAAAAATATTATCCAATTACTTTTATCAGCAGAGAGCAGGATAAAATAGCGAGATGTTTACGTTCTCTTTCATTGCTCTTTGAAATTTACTTATAATTTTTGTGGAGTTTTCTTGGAGATAAACGCAGTATATTTAACATCATATAAATACATCGTCCAAAAAAAATTTGCTTTAATGCGGTAAGCTTCGATTTACTAGTATTCAATAACCATTTCCTGTCGGAGAAAGGAAAACGAATGGTTATTTCTGACAACGGAAACATGTTACCTCTTCGAAGCGCAATCAATTCACCTTTAAGAAAATCATTAATCGACACATGGCAATTAAAATACATGGCGTAAGATACGCAGTAATTTCATTTCGTTAGAACGGACGTTTTCTGACACAAACTTAATCCAATAACATCAACTGACAACGAAATTTTATCACGGCGGAACTTACGCTTCATAAATCCTATTATAATATCCTATAATAATAGGATTAGTTTGGCGCTGGTAATGCGCGCATGTATGTGATCCAAGCAAGATTTCTTTAATTTCCGTAAGTACACGTTAGCGTTCTATGTCGGAAGCAACGATGAAAGAGTAATGAGTCGACAGGACGTATCTCATCCGCAGGAAATAGAAGGCGGAGAATCGTTTAACATTTAAATACGTTGACAAAATAATAATACGATATTGTTTTAGCAACTTATTCTTATCGCGAGATTGCACTCTCTCTACCTCACATCCTGTGCCTTAATTATCGAGATTTATAAAAAGAAACACGCGAGGCACATTAGAAAATAATTAATAAAATGGAGAGAAAACTTCAGATATTAAAAGGTACATTGAACGATCTAATTTTACAAAAGCACATTGTCACGAATTGTACGACGAAATTAACCTTAACAAGTCTCCAAGACCAGAGATTTTGCTGCGTCTCAGGAGAGAATCTTCCAAGCTAGCGAAATGTCCTTAATCGTTTCATGTTCTGCTCTTGGCTCGCTCGGGATCGGGGTAAAGGGTCTGAACCGGTGATGCAATATCCCACGATGTCGTTGCGTTTTACTCCGGTTCACTTTTTAAGACGATAACTTAGCAAAGTCTAAAGTAAAGGCTGACTCTTCGTCTGCGACGTAACGAATCCCGTTATTCTTGATTTTATTCTTTTCTTTTTTTTTTTTTTTTTTTTTTTTGATAGAGCGAAACACAATCAGCGAGAGAATCGCGCGTATCGCTCGTTCAATTTGTATGCGCGACGATTTAGAAATTTGCTCCTTTGTCACAGTGTTCAGCTATTAAATTTATAACTTTGTGCTCAAGTGATCGCGTTCGTAATCTCGATCGAAAATTCGTATCGTTGACATCTCCGCCGCTACTAAAAACGCGCGCGGTTACTGGAGAGGACAATGATTAAATGGGAATAGACTTCCGATTTCGAAGCGGGTGGAAATGATGATAGCTACGCCATTGGTCGTCGTTTACCTCCGCAGCGCGAAATTGATAATATCGATCTTCGGAATGAAACAGGGTCGACGTCAAGCTTTTCAATAAATCGACCGTCACGAGGGCACTTTCGGCATCGCTTGGAAACCGGGGGAAGCCCGCTCGGGGCGGAATTTCTTTGATTACCAGAACACAAAGTTGCATCCTTCCTTCGTCGCTTCTTCTGACCCATCTGCCGCGCTACATGGATAATAATACATACGGCAGATGGGTAAGGTACGTATGCACGTATGCATACATGTATTCGCGACGCCTCCGGGGAAACTTCCGAGACTTCAAAAGGCCGAAGCGCCTCTGTATGTGACGCTCAAACGCAAGTCTCCGACCGACTTCTCTTTACTCCATTCCGTCTTTCTACCAGCTTCCGCCTTCATTTTGCTGGCAGCAACCGTGTAACGCCATCCTGATGATGGAAGTTTCGTCCGCTGGCGCGGCCTTTACACCTCGTTACGGAACGGGCGCGTGAAGTGTACGAGAGTCTCCGTTACATTATTCCTCGACTTAAATTGCATAGAGTGTATAACATGGTGGAGCAGCATAGGAGAATAATACATCCCGAAACAAAGGAAGAAACCATTGTTAGTGAAGTCGATGAACTGGCTGTGTTGAACGAGCCGGTTTCCTTGAGGCGAAGTATCTCGGGGAATATCATTTTAGCCTTTTATCGTATCATAAAAACTTGCTGTATTGTCAAGCAATAGGAGATAAAAATATCATAGAAATTGTAACGATCGTAAAATGAAATACTTGACGACGTACACGGTATATGTATAAAATATATGATTGTACGTAAAAAAAAAAAAAAAAAAAAACACTATTATACGTTTACATTATATTTTTATACTAAGCAAATTTTTAATTCGAGTAAATACGTAAACATATCTTTTAATTATTATTTTACGTTATTAGATTATACACACAAGATTATATCACATATTTTAAGGATAATACTGTAAAAGTAAATAATGTCTCGATTTCAATATCGAAAGTTTTTCCCATTGTCAATTAAAATTATTGATAGATTTCCGTATATTAAGTATCTTTTGTTACTTACCCGATTAAAGTATATACACAATGTTCGTTGCCGAATTTAAAATGTACAGAATGTGTCGAATCAATAAATAATGAGGCGCGCATTGTTCAACCGGCAAAAAAAGTTGAAATTCGCTGTTGCAATACTAATTGGCAAAGTTTCTTGGATCGTCAATAACGAAATCTAACCCAATTTACTACTTGTTTCTGGTGAAATATAGCTAATTCACGAGTGCAGTACAGACTCGTTACATCTCGCATACGCCGCCACGCCGCGTTTATATCATGGCCGAAATCGTGCTAACACTTGATAAACGTAGCCAATCTCGTCCCGTTAAATTTCTTCGCGAGGCATTTGAAATGATAATGTCTCGTCATTAAATGTAGCAATCCGGCCATTTGGATGTAATATGGCCAAGTTAAGACGGAACTACGTTGGGAAATTCAGGCAGTGTGAGATCCACAAGCTGCGGAGCAAGTTAGTCGACCGTAAATCCGGGTGCAACCGCGGACTTGCCATCAGCAATCTTTGAGGAAACTTCCCCCGAGTTTGGATGCACGTGGAATGGTGTATGGTACAATCTGCACACGTTGATTACACGTTATGCGACAATGTCTTGTGGTGGTAACACTGTTTACGGCCAACATTTATTCAATAATTAAATAATAAATTTAATAAAAAATCTATCAGTCTTAATCTATCTGCAAAATATAACTCAAAGGTACTAAACCTTTCTCTTAATTATTAATTAATGAAATGCTCATGTGGTGTTAAAGAATATAACAATGAACCTAAAAATTATTATTTGTAATTAATTAAGTATCTTACTCTGAGTTTAAATATTATTTATAAAGATAATATAAGATATAGGGTGTCCCAGATTTATCGTTAACACTTGTTGGCAAATTTTTGAAATCATTTCGAGACAAAAATCCTAATCTCAAAATGGGGACTAATTTAGCTAGGAGTTTAAAGTTGACTAATCAAACTGTCCGAAATTCGCGCGCTTAGACATGGCACATTGCAATAGTAAAAGTATTTTTTCAAACATTAATTTTATTTTCGAAATTCATGTAATTTTGCATTTATTATTGCAATCACTTTTTATTTTTATTATTTTATGCATAGGCTATTTGTTAATTATAAAAATAATAATAACAGCATAATGGAAAATGTGATACGCATCGAATCATCACGTGTAATATATCATAAATAATTAATAATAATATATCATAGATAATGACATTCGTGATAAAAATATACAAATTAATATCAATTAATAAATGATTTTTTAATATTTGTATTATATTTATCATGTATTATTTTATATAATAAAATATAATAATGTATGAAATAAACAATTCTTTCTCGGCAATTTATTTAAAATAAAAAATTAAAGATCACTGATTTGTTTGAGAAAATATAACATTGAAGTTAATAATTTAACTTAATAATTTAATAATAACAATTAATTTAGTACTAATAATAATAAACAATAAAATCATAATTTTATTGTTAAAAAAAATAAATACAACAAATTATTAATTGCATATTCTCACATTTTTTATTGTGCTGTTATTATTATTTTCATAAGTAACAAACAGTCCATGCATAAAAGTAAGAAGAGATTGCAACAACAAATGCAAAATTACATCAACTTCGAGAATAGAATTAATGTCTAAGACTATAATTATTAAAGAATATGCTATGCTTGAGTCCACAAATTTTGAACAAGGTGATTAGTCTATTTTAAATTCTTTTCATTTGAGAAATATTGTAGCCTGGATCTTTTAGTATTAAGGTTTTCGTCTCGATTTACCATTAATGGATGTCACGATAAATCTGAGATATCCTACATATATGTAAGGCATTTATATTAATAAAGTTAAAATCAGGAATAAATCTGATTGACTTATTTATACTTCTTTTCTCATATACATATACATTTACATTATATATTTACTATATACATATACATTTATATATTTGAATATTATAATTTTATCAATTGTATGCAATTATTTGTAATTATTTTATTCATAACTTTTTATCATTCTACCAGCAAATGTATATATGTATTTCAAAAATAGATTTATACATCGTGCATGGCATCTTTCCTCAGTAAGTAAAGCGTGAAATGTTTGAGCGTGAGTTGTTTGTTGCAAGGAGGATGACTTGAAGCAACACATGCAGAAAAGTATGATACAAAAGAGAGTTTCTACTAAGACTTAAAAACAGAAGACAATTCCTTTCACAATAGGTACAATTTAGCAACATGTGCTCTTTCCGTTCGCCATCTCATGTATACTTACCTATCTGCCTACCTATCTACCTACGTATATATGCACTTTCAAATACAGACTACGCATCCTTTGCAATCCGCGTTATATCCCGGGCCAACGTTTCTTCCTTCTGTAACATTTTCTGCCGCCCTTCTTTTGCTCCCATCGGTAAATTCCTGAACACGACTCTCTCGTCTCAGTCAGGACATAGCCTGTAGCGTTACTGCGATATTGCAGTCGCGAAATAATTTGAAATGGCTCGCTTCTATCAAAGCGTCGAATCGGATTAAACGCTGAGGATGACGGAACTCTCGATGGGAGCAAAGAAAAAAAAAAGAGAGAGAAGAAAAAAAGATGATGTCGAGAGTAGAGCTACGGCTCTGTAAGCAATGTTCATAATTTATGTACGGTCTACACTTCCTCGTCGCATTAAAGGGAAAGAATCCCTTTTTGCACAATGTGTGCGTACGCGTAAGGCAAACGTAAAGCAAACGTTGTGTTAGCAAGAATATCAAAGAAGATACCCACTTGAAAGAACACTTTATTTCCTGGCGCGATTCAGCATGATACGTGTCTTAAGGGCTACTTTTAGACTACATTCGTCCCGTACACACGTATACACGGGTGACGGGTCGCGATACATCTCGGCATACAGTTGCGTGCAATCGGGGGATTTTATCCCAGGACAACACGGGGAGCTTGCTCTTGCTTCGAGCTTCTCCGGCTTCGCCGTGCTTTAGTATCGACAACTTCTCACAGATCTTTCTTTTATCCGTCCTGGGAGCACTCCTCCCCCTTGTCACGAGGTCAATTTTATATATCTCCCGCCGAGGTTTTAAGCGAACAGAAACTTTTCAAGCAGCCGGATCCTTGTGATCTCAGTTGTAACATCGAGAAAGCAGGTACTCGTTATAGCGATCTTATTGCGCCACGTGGAACGATATTTCACGTTGCGCCTGGCGCGACATATTCTTTATCGTAAATCACCGGCGCGCCCGGTCGCCTTCGAAACGCTATGAGATACGTTTTCGCCGATAATCTTGCAGCGCAGCGGGAATACACGCGAGATTAATTTAGCAGGCGGGAATGAAAAGCGATAAATATATTTTACATCCGAAGGAAATCTCTTCGCGAGAGAGCGCATTCTTCGAACACGATCTTCCTCTTGTATATCATCAATATCACTGATCCGAGACAGCTTCCATCAAAAACTGTCATCTTTTTTCTCAAAACGAAGTTTACATTTACGTCGTTTTGATTTTGGATCAACGGGAAAGTAAGTAGTAACGTTTCATTGCGTCGAGCAACTCGGAACGCTTTATAAAACATCTGAAAGAGGTAAAAACTTACTAGCGCGCTGAGGAAAAAAAAAATATCAATACCCGTTCGTGTAAATTGTAAAAGCTCACCAGTCACCGTGTCTGTACGCTCCGATAATCACGATTCTAAAGCTGCCATCGCAAGCAAAATTTACTCTATCGCAGAAGGAGGGAGGGATTACTCGGCAATTCATCTAGAAAGAATCATCGATCGCGTCGTTATTACGCGACGTAACATTATTTCGCCGCGAACCGTTGTTAACCGGCGCAACATTCCGCAACGCGATCCCGCAGAAAATCGCATCAGTCTTCTCGCCTTATAAGAATCACTCCCGACACGAGCGATTCGTACAATCGCGTGCAATCTGGGTTTTATCCCGCGTCGATTCTTTATCCCTCGTCCCGACGCGGCGCCGCTTCTTCCACCGTTTCTCAGCTACGAAGAACGGCTTCAACAGTTGTTTCTGTTTTTCTGCGCGCGACGTCGGCGACGTCTCTCCGGGGCACTGATAAAATCGATTTCTCTCTCGCGATACGACGTCGACGTCGCCTGCAACGACAGCGACGACATCGACGACGACGACGACGACGACGACGACGACGGCGACGTCGACGAAGAAGACGATACGTTGAAGTACTTGCGAAGCTCCGCCTCGACACTTCCACCTTCCTCAGCCTTTTTGCCTCTATCGGTTTTTTTTTGACAAGAAATAGACGACGGTTTGCTTTAAAACCGCAGTCCGACACTTCGCGCCTCGCGCGGATATTTTCAGCCGCGAGAAAATGGAGACGTTACTTGAGCGTGGCTCTACTCCTTCTTTAGATTTCTCCCGCTGAGAGTGCCTTTGTATAGATGTGATGAAGATTGAGAAGAAGGTAACTCGGTTACTTATGCCCTACCAAATAGTTATTTTACGATATAATGAATCCTGTTTAGCAGTTTATTACGCGTTTTCGGAGAAACACATGAAAGTAGAGTAACTTTTAAAAGTTTGATTTCGAACAATTCTTCTCGGATTTCTAGTATTTAAAAGAGGTTGTATTTGTATTTTTCTTTTTCTCTCTCTTTCTTTGACTGTTTTTTTAAATACAACAAAAGAAATATTTTTTTATAGATTTGTTGTATTTTTATAGTTTTAGCAATTCAGAATAAAATGCAACACAATATTATATACACACATATGTTGCACATATGTTGCACATATTTCTGCACAATGTTAAACATACACACATACACACACACACACACGCGCGCGCGCGCGCGCGCGCGCGCGTAATATATATATATATATATATATATCGCAATTCTAACACAAAAGAGATATTGAACCAAAAATTTATATTTGCAATCGTATTCGGTTTGTTTAATTATTTCGTTTGATCGAATTGTTCTGGCGATAATATCAATGTAAACTCTATTTTTAAAAAATAACATTGAAGTTTTATCAGCTGTGAAAGTTCAAAAACAATTCTTTTTTAAAACTAACCAATCTTTTTTTTAAATTATAAAATCAGTCTAAATGTCTAAAATCACCACTCGATTTTAAATTGCAAAATTCGCATTTTAAAAAAGCGATAAAAGAGAAAAAAGTTAAATAATTTTACTTAAATTAGAAGCGGATATTTAATTTATTTTTGCTTATTGTAAATACACATAGATATACATGAGAAATTTATCAAATTCATTTAAGTTCACGGTGAGAATACAAGAATAAGTAAATTCAATGTAGCTTAAACCTGTTCGAAACTTACTCCGTACGAGCTCTCTTACAAATAGAATTATCTCTAGAATATTTAGCTGATATTATCTTGAAAGTTGCATCGACTTTATGGTGCTTTTCTTTCGTGTGTAACGTTACAATTGGAGTTATTAAATGTATCGTGTAAGTTTCGCACGGTGCCATCGACTGAGCGTAAAAATAAACACGCACGTTAGAGAACTGCAGCGAGGTCGTTTACACTTTAAGTACAAGCCGCGTATAAAAAGGTTTTCGAAGGTGATTTTCGAAGAGACGGCCGCGAGAGTTGTGCATCGCACACCTGTCTGTGTTGCCAAAGTAGCAAGATATTTGCCAAAATTAACTAAACTTTGCACGCGATTCAAATTGAGAATTTCTACGCAGACGAGTTCGTCGGCTCTTTCCCCTGCATAGTGCATCGATTGCATTCTCTCTTCCCTCTCTCTCTTTCTCTCGCCGTTCTCATTCTCTTCCTCGTCGTTGCGCGACCCAATGCACCCCGTGCAATGCGCAACGAACTTCGAAAATCGACGCAGTCTTGAGGGAGCAATTGGGACTACCAAGCGGATTCCAAATAAAATGAACGGCAGGAGTCTCGTTGGACATATCGTTCATGGGCGGCATCGGGAAGGGAAAGCTTTGTTTTGCGAAATAGGTGCTTGCAACACTTTGGATTATGTTCAGAATTGTCGAGGTGAGAGCACGTTTTATAGACAGTCAACCGGTAAGAGATGCTTACGGTGCATTACGTGGGGGCCGAGGTGCGGCTGTTGTGGACTTGCTTTGCAACGTATTTACGCGATTAACTTGTTAAGCAAACCCATCTTGCCTAATTATGGCATGTTGATAATAATATAATATTTCACGCTTGTTTCATATGCATAGGTGGAAATTGTTTTGTAAAGTTAAAATTTTTAAAAAATTTAAATAGAAGGAAGATTAGCTGTGTTGTAGTGGCATATGTTTTATTGTTAATTAATTTAATTTGAATACTATTATGAAGTATGTGAGAGTTTTTAATTGAATTTTTTAGGAAGAAGTAATAGACGGGAAGAAAATACAAAACGCACATATCTTTCTTTCATTTCTCTTTTGTTAACAAATGAATATTGCATAAATAAAAGAAAAATATATATTCTCGCCATAATTTAATATACGTAACTTAATACCATTTAACCAATTATAAGAAATTATATTATCTTAGCACGGTTTCAATTGTTTTAAAATGGAAATACGTGAGATAATAAAATAATTTTAAAAGCTTGATTAATCGCAATTTATATTATTTTTCTAAGAATTCTGTATATTCAAAGTTGATTATAATATTTTTTTTTTAAGATTTATATCAACTCACTCAAAACCGGTATGAACGTATTTAAAAATTACAAATGTTCAAATCATAGATGTCTATGATGATGATAGTGACAAGAGTAATATGCAGATTAATCTCATTGTTGAACCATAGTCGTCTAGCTGGTACTCGTAAAGGGCTTCATGAATTTTGATAATATACTCGCGTACTGCATCTTGTCAACCACTCCCGCATGGCGCGCCGAAAATCATCCACTCGCGCGTAATAAGGGCGGTCGGCGCGGCAGTCTGGCGCTGCACGCTATCTCATTAATATAGATACCCTTTGATGAGTAGAACCCACCAACCCCGTGGAAAGTTCTCGAAACGATATTGTCACGCGACATCCTTTGCCGTCCGGACGTCGACGTGTCTTTGTCCACGATGATAACCGATGCATTAACGCCATCACAAACGTCACAGATCAATGTGATTGGCAACCGCAGATGCGCAACGCTCTAAAGACATAATTTATGAATGAAATCCGCACAGACTGAACACATATGTGATGCAAAACAGTAGGAAATAGGAATCTAATTAAAGATAATGCTATTAACGATAAATCAGAAAGAAAGTGGAAAATTTTTTAAAGAAAATGTAATCTTCTGTCTCTTTTTGGTTCTCTTATATCTGAAATTATTTATTCTGACTTCCACTCTGAAAAATAATATAGTTCTGTGCACGCAATAAGAAATTATGGAAGAGAAAGTGATATTACGGCCATCCATTTATATTTTGTACAATAATTTTATTAATAATCTTTATTAATAATCAATATTTTAAATTAAAGCTTAACGATTACATTCATCAAAATGTTGTTCAATACGAACTACAATTCAAAATTATGAAATATTACATTAAATATTATTTATAAAAATGTAGCGACATTGTATAATAGGTCAAAGAGGAATAACAGTGATAATATGGGCCACCACAAAAATAAATTTAAAAAATTGATTTTATTTAAAAAATACATAGTATTTTATTATAAAATTATATATATATATTTATAATTATATATATATTTATTTAAAATAAACTGTTAACTATTTTTACTGTTAACTATTTATTTAAATTAAGTGAATTACAATATAACCGCTCAGTTTTAAAATAGATAAAGATAGATAAAAGTACATGCTGATTTACTTTAACTAGAAAATAAATCATAGACAAAAAGAAGTTTTGCAAAAGAAGTTGTGCGAAAAGAAGTTTTTCAAAATTAACATTTAGACTTTTAAATTTTTTTAATTTTTAAATTAAATTAAATTAAATTAAATTTTTTTTAACTGAACTTAAATTATTATTGAAAAATTACTTCAATATACAAATCTCAAAAGTAGCCATATTATCAGCACGCTTAGAAGCTCTCATTAACAAAATGCTATGCTATTGTTAATTGTCTTTGCATAACTCGAAATGTATGTACATACATAGCCGGATAAAATATTAAATAACAAAAAAATCATGTGTACATACATTCAAGTATATGTACATACATTCATGTGATACTATGCTCAAGTTTGAAAAGAATCAAGAATTAAATGTGTAATTGAATAGTTCATAGTAGCTTGCCATTATGCAATGGCGCTAATATGCCAGTGTACAATAGCTGATATTTATAAATCATTTTTATTTTCGAGCATTTTTATTGTTTATTAGTAAAATAAAATGTATCTTAGAAAAGTTCCGAAATAAACAATAAAAATGCTCGAAAAATAAAAATGCTTTATAAATATCAGCTATTGTATACTGGCATATTAGCGCCATTGCATAATGGCGAGCTAATGATTCCATAAATAATTAGAATTCGTCACCTAACAACGAGAAGACATTACGAATGATCATAATACCTACACAATTCATAATATCATCTTTTCTATATTTCTGAGATTTTGATTCTTCAAAAAATAATGATTGTAAAAAAATTTAGTTAGAAAAAAAGCGTGATCTTCATCATATGGAAGGGGGGGTTTCTTCGAACCCTACGTAATACCATTGAATGTACTAACTTGCAATGGTCTCGGTGAATAAAAATGCAATGGGAGTATTTCCCAAAAGGCGGAAAGAAGCGCTTGAATGTTGTATAAGTTCTTCTGTAGAAGCGCTTCCTTATTCTGTCGTTGGAGGAGTCGGTTGATGGTACATCGCACACCCGTCCACGCGCGCGCGCGCGCGCGCGCGCGCGCGATATTACTGGCTCGATTCAAGTGGATAGTCGTTAAACTGCGAGACTCGGGCGCAAAACAGCCTCGCCCTGCGCCATCCTTCTCTTCTTTTCCGTTCTTAAGTCTCCTCGAAACAGCGCGGAACGCTCTCCCACTGTCGGGCCGGTGCCGCCGCCAGGAAAGAAACACAGGCGGCCGTTATCCTCGGATAGTATCCGAGAGCACTTGCGAGTTAATGCGTCTCCGCTCGGCTATATACGCGGACACGTCCGCTGTAGACAGGAAGAAAAGTCCCCGTGAGAGAGGCGAAATGGCGGAAAACGCAATACGCGCGTGTACGCGAGAGAAGAGACAAAACGGTGGACGGGGGTTGAAATTGAAAAAGGGAAGGGAAAAAGAGAAAACGGGAGCTTCCTCTTTCCTTCTGAGAGTAGAGGACGGAGAACCGGAGAGTGGAGGCACGTTTATATTAGGCGCTTCGGAACTATATCCCCTTAAACATCCAACACAGAATAATATAGAGAATATACATATATGAGTCTACACAGATCGCATGAAGTAGTCGCGTCAAACGGTAACTGTATGCACGGAAAAATCCGCCGTACTTCGAGAATGCGCGTGCTTCGAGCGAATCCAAATGGTGACTGTAGAAAGGATATTTGTCGACGTATAAAAAATATTATATTTTTTACATATAAAAAAAGTTATTGTTGTATTTTGTCAAATATCGGAATATATAGTGGGATATGTTGGAGAATAAATATCAGTTGTATTTTATTTGTAAAAACTCGGAATGCGAGGTCAGCTAATAAACAGTTGTAAGATTCCTTTCTTATTACGATAAATCTTTTTCAACGACGTATTTTCTCTAAAATAACCAATTCGTTGATATAATCGTCAAGATAGACGAGATCATATTTCTGTATCTTACAGAATAAAAGAGATCAAAAGGGATAAGGGAATAGATATATCTTTTTTTTTTATTAAAATCAAATTAAAATCAAAAAAGAGGGAAATAACAAAAAATAACTCTTATAAGAAGAGATAAAATGAAAAAGATACATTGAGGAAAAAGAATCTGAGCCAATTGTGGAGGACAGCAACGTCTGAATAGCGAGGACCTTCTACCATTTATGTAACTGCTATTGGAAATGGAGCGAGTAACGCATTCGGTGACGTACCGAACAAGTAACCAAGTATAAAATGACTATTTTACAGATAGAGTTCTGTTTGAGCGTGGATATATATGTGCACAAAACTAAATAAAGAAACAGGAAAGTAAGTTGGAAGAAGAAGGTGCGACATAGAGACGTAACGAAGAAGAAAGTTCAACGACATACAAAGAACGATAGCACAAGAGGAGGAGAAGGAGGAGGAGGAGGAGGAGGAGGACAGAGAGAACAAGGAGTGAAGAAAAGCAAGCGCGAAACTCGAAAGAAAAATAGATAGACGGAAACGGAGCGAAAAGACAGACAGAACGAGCGAAGGAGAAACCCTTTGATGATACTCGAGAAATCCTAGAAAAACTTAAAACCTCAGAAAAGTGCGTTATAGTGTTTCAAAGTTGCGCATTTGGGATTTATTTCAATTTCTTTGTTTATTTAAATAAATGAAGTACAAACACATGTAAAAAGATATTAAGTGATATTTAGTGGAAGTGAGATATTTAGTAGAGAATTTATTAATGGAATTTGTACAAAGGTTTTGAGACAAATATTTTAGATCCCTTTGTTAAGAAGGGATCTCCAAACCTTCATCACCAAGAAACAAACTAACGGATAGTTAAACAACTCGATGATAATAGCAGCATGCAATAACAATAGAATGAACGGCGCGTAATGTAAGAACACCATAAACGCAAGGTAAGGAAAAGAACAGTGTCTATAAGGAAATTAAACAACGATGCCTGCTGTTTGGAACGCGACCAAAAGGATTCTACTCAGGCTAAGTAAAACAGACGGCTAATCCGACGGCGATAAAAGGTAATGAAAACGGATGGGGTGTAGGAATGGGAAGTTGGAATGTGCGTGTAAACGAGTGCACGATGGAAATAAAGCATGGACCAGAGCGAGGAGCGAGTACATAGTGGACCGAAGAGGGAAAAGGAAAGAAAATTCCGAGAGAATCTCCGGCAACGCGTGAAATAATAGGCGTCCAATTTACGGTTAGCTGTCCACGAAACTTTGCGAGAAAGAAGAGAGAGCAAGAGAGAACGAGAGGGAAAGGGGAGAGGAACGGAAAAGGAGGAAAAAGAAGAAAAAGGGAGGAAGAGCGGAAGGGGGGGGGGGAGAGAGAGAGAGAGAGAGAGAGAGAGAGAGAGAGAGAGAGAGAGAGAAAGCACACGCTCGCATTCATGTCTGTATATAAATGTGTATGAGACAAAACGGGACAGAAAGGTGGAAAGAATCGCTCAGAAGCTTATGTCGAGATAGTCGAGTCAACGTGCAATTTCAGACAATCTGGGTCGCAGCCGGAAGGGCAATTGCGCCAAACGTCGGAAAAGGGGAAATCAGTTTTCCGCGTTTTCTCTGTCGGCTCACGAGAGACCGGCGCTCTTTTGTCCTTCTCGGGCTTGTACATCCGTAGATGTAAGTGCGTGCACACTGTGCACGCCTCCCGCAGTTGCAACCGGGCCTCTACGCGCGAAATTGCGGTTTCCCAGTTCAAAGAGCCGCTGGAATCCGTCATGCTCTACGAAATGATTACTGTATTTGCAGCCGCTGCGGCATGACGAAAAGAGGATTTCGGAACGTATTACTCATTTTGTTTGTTTTAGGATTAGATTACGGGGATTTTCGGCGAATATGCAATGTATGTGTCTTCGTACGTGGAACATTGAATGACCATGGTAATTTCTGCACGAATAATCCAACAAACGAGTGTACATGAGAAAGAACATAGATTACCCATGGGAAATAAGTAAATGTAATAAAGTAACAAAGATTTTTATATGAGTTTATATATGGATTTATTTACTAATGCAGAAAAAATTAGATTAAATTACACATGAAAACGATTCTTTACTTCTTCATATTCCACACGTTAATAGGATTGTTTGCCAATAACAAGCCCTGCGGCTTGTGTATCTTTCATCTGTCGAACGTAAATGCAAATTGCAATTTTTCGATCAACAAGTGCACAACTGAACGTGCTGCAGAAATCGCTATATCATTCACTCCCACGGGATATGTACGCGACCAGGAACTGGAAGCATCGATAATATTATCGGTGAATTTCATAAAACATGAAACGTCTTAAAATATCTTATAAGATCAAGATTATAAGAGAGTCAGTTTATTTTCATAAATGTAAGGACCCTCCTGTGAATAGATATGATCAGACGACTGATCAGTGTAAGACTGAAATTGGATATCACGTACCACGTGTATGGAATAACGTCAATGTGTGGATCTGCGCACGCAGATGCGAGACTGGGAATACCAGGTACGCGAGTGGAAATTGCGGTTTCCCGTTCAAAGCACCAGCGGAATCGGCGGCGTCATAAAAAGATTATAGCATTTTCTATCGCGCAATATGAAAACCTGAACGGAATGTTATTTCGATTCCTTATATTTCTACAGATTTTTGGAGTATATATAACGCGATCAAATATTGGATATCATAAAAAGTGGGAAAGCATGTGATCCTATTTTAACTAAATCTTCTTTTATTCTGAAAACGCTGAATATGTTGAACATTATTATTGAAATTCGCAATTAATGATGAACTGAAAAGAATAAGTATTTATACCAAAAGCCAGCAAAATTTATAATATTTAATTAATACAAAAAGTACTGTGTGGAGTGGAATGTTTCAATCGAATAAACTTAATTTGGGAAACAAATCTTTATTTTTCTAGAAATAAATGTTAATAAAACATCAATCTCAATATTTTTTGTTTGTTTTTTACTGATTCATTCATCACATGTAGATGTGACTACCTCAATAAAGAGACGTACAATTTTTGACAATCGATATCACATTCAGAGAGTCATGAATAAAATATTTGTGAACCAATATTATACATGTCATATAATTATTTTACTAGAAATGATACATTCTAAAGAAAAAAGTAATGCCGAATGAAATAAATAATAATTCGAATGACTAATAATTTTAGACTTTTTTATATAAAGTAATGCTCATTTTATCTTTATATGAAATATGAAATATCAATTTCACACTTTTATATATATAAATTGCGCACACTTTTATTATATATAAATAAACTACGACTAATAACAGAATCGAGTAAAATACCATTAATCTTTCAATTTTTCCACAAATTTATTTATGTTGAATATAACTGAATATTTTTAATACTTAAATATTTAATACTTTATTATATATTTAATACTTAAATACTTATATAATGTATTATTAATCTTACATAGAATATTACTTCATATTTAATACGAATAACGAATATTATTAACAAATATACTTCTATATATTACATATAAAGATATATTATACTCTTCCTGTAACTATTTGATTATATATCTGCACTAACGATTATATATCTGCACGCTTCTTTTGATTTTGAATGTTCTGTTAAAATGAACATTAAATAATTGCGAAGATGAAATCTTCCGGATCCAGTCGAGGTGGGGCAAATGATACATCGCGGTGAAATGTTCCAGTCATGGGAATGCAATTTTCCTCACAGCGTTTCTCTCCCCTGTCGGGCAGTCATAACTTGAAATCTTTAAAGTCTCCCAAGAGTCAAAAAAGGAAGAAGTCTAGTGATACCGAAGGGACGCGAGCACGAAGGTGCCACGTGCACCCTCGCGACGATCGCGTGTTACCAAGAGATATCCACGTATTCTATTCACCAGTCGTCTTCACATCGGTGAAATTTATTTCGAGTAAAAACGAACATTTCCGCGGATATGTGATACAGGCTGACGACGACTCAAATCGAATTTTCGTCTTATCGTCTATACTGGACCGACCGCACACACAACACACACACACACACACACACACACACACACACACACACACACACATTTCCGCCATGAGCAGTGGTGATAAGATCGCCGTGCGCATTCTCGAAAAAAACTTCATTTTTCACATAGAGTCTCTCTTGCCACCCCTCCAGAAGAGATGTATGTCACATAATATCCGCATCCCCTCGTATACGAAAGCACGCCTGTGCGCGAGCGCGCGCTCGCAAATAGAAATTATTTTATATATGTGAAAAGAAATCCTCCTCGTCTTTTGCAAGAAAGCTCCTTCTTCTCGCGGTAGATCACGTGCTGGGTCGTCGGTATTGGTATTTTCTAACCGGCGAACAAATAGCTTTCCTCTCACAGAGAGAAACCATTTACCATCGCTCACAATGGTTAAAGGAAATTGGGACTTTCGTAATAGGTGAAGGAATATAATATTAAGGATCATCAGTGTTTTATACAGACGCTACCTTTGTATGAATATGACGTCATTTCTTGGAAATATTTTGCCACATATCAGCAATTATCAAACAAATTTATTATATTGATGTGTCGCGTAATATGTGTACATAGTATCGCACTTTTCAGTCATCACGGGATATTTTAGTTTTGCGAAGTCGATACGTAAATATTTTTTATATTTCTGGAACATATATTTCAATTCAGAGAAAATTAACGTGTCAAATAACCATTCAGCTTAATATACCTATTTGTTAAAATGGAGCACTGACATGATGAATGGGATATATGCCATTTACATTTGATACGACTATAATCGTATAACACCAATGAATTTTTACAACTGGCTTTAACGAACGAAAATAAGGTTTCCATCATATGGAAACGCGCAGTTTCATTGCGATGCATGCATGTATATATATATATATATATATATAAAACTCGATGGAACATCCACATTCACAAATTTCGAGAATTATTTTATTACGAAAAGTAAAAAATCGCGGTTCTATTGAAACAACAGCTAACTTTGAACACACAGTAACTTTTATTTTTTAAAAAAATATTTAATTTGGAGATGTTATTTTGAAAATATGTGATCCTCTATCTGTTTCCATCTATATGTGAAATATTTAACTTTCTCTGCTCTTTCCTCATTCTCTTTTAGCAGTATTAAATTTTCATAATAAATTTTACTTAATACAATTTTACATTTAATAATTTTTGTCTGGACTGTATTTGCATCGAAAGTTTTCATCGGGAATGAAATGGATCGGTCTATTCATAATCAAGGTGAACTAAAGTACATGCACATTGTTGTTCGCGTATAAAAATACATTGTTCGAGAACGGCATTCGGAAAAAAGTAGCTGTCACAGCTACAACGGTCGCGATAAACAACCAACCGTGCTTTAAATATCGCCAAGATTACATCTGCCATGTCGATATACAATTGACCGACTAAAGGGTTAAAGCGGATAGCTTCATCCTGCAGATGTTTCCTGGCGAAATATCCTGAATCTGACATAATAGTATATGTCTTCTTCGTAAACATCGCAAATCTCGTAAAGTCTTTTCCACGCGGAATCAAAAATGACCGTTGAAGCGATAATCAAGTTAATCCCGCGTGAAGTTGCGTCAAAGCGTTCTTCATGAATTTCTCGTCGTCCGCCAAGAAATTGCTACTGTCAGAATGGTCAGTCACGTAAAGCAAAGTCCAATAGGTTTCCAGATTCTGGCCGTGGAACAAACCGAATTAACTCTACCTCGGATTTAACTGGACTAACAAGAGAGTGGCGGAGTTCAGAACGTCGACGCGTCGTCGTCCTGAACCCTGCGGGGAAATGAAAATGTTTCGCTGCTCGTTTCACCTTCGAATCACTTCGAACTGCAGGAAGTCCAATTCTCTTTCCCACTAACTCGTCATTGGTACGTCCTGCGAGTACCGGTGGACTTTGTAACGATCGACATGCGCCCTATATACCAATGACCCGTGCGATACCGAAGGACTTTCGCGACAAGAGAAGAGCCGGAGACGTTTTTTATGCTGTGTCTCCCCCCCCCTCCCTTCCCCTCTATTGGAAAGCGATGGCTAAGATAAATCACTGTACAGCCATCACTAAAGTATTTTAATAACGTGTAACGTGATGTTCTATCGATCACGGCCTATGTCTCGTCCTAGTCAAATATTCAATAACCGATCAAATTCGTCGAGGAGACGAATGATTCTTCCAAGCTGCTTGAACGATTTTACCGGGGAACCAACTTGAATTTATCACGTAAGTAAAGTAATAATCGCGCAAGTTTCATTAAAAACTGTCCTTGCAGAAAGAACAAGAATGCCGATTGTGAAAAAAAAAAAAAAAATGAACGCGAAGGAACATTCATTACAGGAGAGTATTCGATATAATCGCTTTTTCGCTACAAATACAAAAATTATGAAAAAGTTCGAGATGACTTTTTTGATGGACATTGAAAAATTATGCAATATCGCATCCGACTCAATGTCGTATTTGTTATTGCCTTAATAATAAACGTTTTCTACGGCTTTCACAGTACAGGTTTCGCAGACTCTCCTGGAGAGGCTGGAGAGCACGTGATCGCTTTGCTTGTACTGGGGAGATGCTGTTGACCCACTCCACTCTTCGTTTCGATCGACCGTACACCGTACACATCTGCCGAGCGTGATTCCTCAGATCGGCGAATCTGGAGCGCGTTAATCACAAGAGCGGCGCGTGCTCTCTCTCCCACGCGCGCTCCGCCGCGATTAAAAATAAATAGAGAGCCAGACTTGTGTGTCGACGGGCGTTGCGATACAACCGTCGACACGTGCGTTGGTGTGCGACGCGTCGTCGGCATGAGGTCGCAACAGCGGTAGGGCAGCAATTCCCAGCCGGTGGCTGCGATGCACAATAGAGAAACTCCATGATGGTTGTTACCCGCGACGAAAGTGACGAATAAGTTGAACCAGGCGACCGTCAGCCTCTCCCTCGTCTATCTCGCGTCTCTCTCGCTATTCTCTTTACTCGCCAGCACTCCATTGTGTGTTTCCACGTTGACGCGGTTTACTTCGAGGCTTATACGCAGAAATCGTCGGGCGGAAGCATCCCCTCCCCCCCCCCTCTCTCTCTCTCTCTCTCTCTCTCTCTCTCTCGCTCGCTCGCTCGCTCTCTCGCTCTTTGTGAAGCGAGAACATGGAGGCGACGGAAAGAACTCATTATGACCGGAGCTTTTATGCCAGAGCTTTCATTCTCTGGCGAGTCGTGCCGTTCTAAACAGTCCTAGACCGTCTCGTGTGTGCACGGTCCTTACGGAAATTCGAGGGACGTATTCGCGAGCCAGATTCGCCGGGTCGATCCTCTTCGTCCTCATCTCTCCGCATTTTCCCGCGAGGAATGGAGAATAACGATGGAGATACGACACAAAAAGCGGGATATTGTGGTCATCGTCACTGCTTCTGGGAGCTGAAATATGTGTTAATAGGACGTCTGTAATTAATGGCCGTAGCGTCGGCCGGCGTCTTGAATGGCTAAGAGAGATTTTTATAATGGATTTTCTCGTGGGTTTCTTTAAAACGCTCGTTGTGGTTATAATCATGTTGCTCGGGATTTATTAACGTTACGACGTAATTGATTAACGCGCCGCTGGCCGTTATATTTTCTAGCTCAGTACCGCCGGTTTCTCACGAACGAGGACTGACAATTTTCTCTTATTTCTCAGTGGTCTGAGTAAAAATTCGTAACAAGAAAGTATATCGTCAACCATATATCAAAATATATGAATCCAAAAAATGATTAAGAAATAAACGCGCCACGTCGAGCGAACACGCAATTTCATTCTTGAATAAAACGGCAGGCAGTAAGGTATAACAATGAGCGCGCTGATTATATTTACTTACGGTTGAAGTTTCGTGTAACTATCACGATGACGCCTGATTATATTTACTTCACAAATGACATAGCATTACGTGTATGATGGGCGCAAGATGTTATGACGGACAACAAGAAAATATACGCGTACCTGCTCGAAGGCGCGCACTTTTTTTTCCTTTGCAGCGTGTTGTCCGTGTATTTGCGGAACGTTTTGCACTCTCGTGCAATCGCGCATCTGTCCTCTTATCGACATAAGTATCCCGGCCAATCTGTCATCTGTCACGTTCGCGTTCGGACGCCGGAGGTATTGCATCGTTTCAGACGAAGGAAAGTACGACGTCAAGTAATACAGATGGTACGTTAGATGAAACGCCCTGCCCGGGCATCACCTTTTTCTGAGACTTCACGTGTCACACCTCGAAACAGGTTGCCTGCCTGGACCAATTCCCAAAAGTACCTATGGATTATAAATAGCGTAGGAGCTGCCGCCGTTATAAAAAGATTAAATCGGTCGCTATGTGCGCGGCATTTGCGCGAATCTTTCGCGTCTGACCTATCTCGAGACAACTTGTGACCCTCCTGGTCTTGACGTTCCTGTAATTAATAGCTTCAGATATATTCTGGTTGAGCTCTTCACTCTGAAGGAACTCGCGATAACATCGATTGACATCGACCTACTTTTTTAATAAATAAATATATATATATACACACACACACACACACACACACACACACACACACACACACACACACACACACACACACACACACACACAGACACATATATATATATATATATTTATTTATTTATTTATTTATATAAATATCAACAAAGCGGCCAGAAATAAATTATCAGTCTTAGGCCAATGATACGTCTGGCATCTACTATGGTTTCGTTAGATCCACATTTATTTCTTTCTGAAACTATGTTTCTCTCATTAACGAATATTTTTTCAGTTTTAGGATATTTATTTCATATGTATATGACAAATATGTATAGAACGCAAATATAAGATGACCCAACGCCTGTCTCTTATGCATTTCCATAAAAAAATTTTCAGAAATATTAGATCGAGAAGTTGATTCACGTTTTTTTTTTTGTTTATTAATGTCAGAAGACCATATAAGAAAAAAAAATTAATATTTTCATCAATTAACAGACTTAAATCCAATAAAATTAAGCAATGTTTATCAATAAGATAAATCATTATTACATTAACGTATGTTACATATTATTATTATATATTAATATGTATGTAATGTTAATGTATATAATATATAATGTATATGTATATGTTAATATTATTACGGCACGATGACGAAAGAACGATGCGTAAGCACTGTAAGAGATGATAATACAAGCACATTGATACAGCCTTTCGCCAACGCAGCTTTTGTTTTCCTTTGCCCACTTTAACCCGCCCAAATGTCATTACGTTAGCATATATATGGGCGTGCGAGCAGAAAAAGGATTTGCGGAAAGAGCGATTCAGCGCGCCGGTCGTATCGGAATTAGAGAAGTGACGACACACGAAAGTTTGCCCTCGCATATCACGATCACTCGAAACCTCTTGCGTGAGCCCCATACAAATTACCCCACCGCTAGCTGTATGCATGCGTGTCGGCTGTCGCTATTCATGCCAGCTCGATTCTCCGAAACGGCTTTACGTCCGCGAAGCTATCGTCCACGCGTCGTTTGACACGTCGTCGAACGTCATTACGTATATCATCGGCCACGAACGTGCCACGGCACGCCGCGCGGCGAGTTATGGCCGCGCCGCGCTTTGCCGGAAAGCTCCAACGTAAGCACGATCGAGACAGGTGCTTAGTGGTGCGGCATAAAACATACATAAGAGGATGATCTGGCATTATGGTAAGAGAGACGCACATGCCATAACTTGTCCGCGCATCGGGCGCATTTTGTTTTATACTCAAAACACTGACCTGATCTATTTTACAAAATATCATAATTGTTACATTCGCATTTGGATTTCTTACATTTACTTAAATATATTTCTCTATCGAAGTTCCTGTTTTTGAAATCATTTAATTGGTAGCATAAATTGTTATATTTTCTCAACATTAATTATAGTGTTGTTATTATTATTAATGATTTTACATTAATACAAGAGCTTTTATTTTTACACGCGTTCGAATTTCTTACATTTATTTAAATATTTTTCCATCAAAGTGCTTCTTTTTGAAACAATTGATTAGTAAATATATTTTTTCAATAAAAATTAGCGTCATATTATTATTATTATTAATGATTTTATATTAATATAACAATTCTTATATTCATACGCGTTCGTATTTCCTACATTAATATTTTCTACTTAAATTTTTCCATCGAAGTGCTTGTTTTTGAAATAATTGATTATATTATAAGTTATATTATAAATTATAATTATCCTTATATTATTTCAACAAAAATTAATTGTTGTATTATTAATAATTTTACACTAATACGACAGCTTTTATCTTGATGTCAACGGTTACGTTCTCGTTTGCGGGAAAAACCTGGATTTCTTAAAGGCGATTGCGGTTCACCGGAGAAATTCTAGGCTGGAGAGTTTAAGATGCGTAGCCCCTTAAGCGAGATTGACGCGCGCTTGTTTACGCAATAAGCAAAGCAACTCGTGCAAATAGCATTTCAATTTGACGCGCATGCATATCGCGCCCCGCGGCGAGCAGGTGACACTTTCGACCCGTGTGTTTGACAAGCCGTTGAAGAAAAGAAGTGGATTACGACAAGAGACGGTGACAATGACGTCGTCGATTTCCAACGAACCCATGCTTTTTTCCCGCCGCTTTTCCTTGCTCTTGCGGTCAACCATTCTACGAAAGTCAACATATGAGAACGTTGTATTTTTGCTTTTTAGTGAAAACTGACGTTTTCCATTGATCGCTTTCCGATAAAAACTGATACATTAATACCGACTTTGTGATTGTATAAAAAAAAATATTGAGAAAAATAAGATCGATAATTATAATCAAAAAAATGATATTTGTTATGTTGTTATTTTTTTATGAATTTCTAATTGAATCAAAAACAGAGATGACCATGATTTTCTTTTCCTTTGACGATTTTCTTTGACAAAAAGATTTCATTACAAGATTTAAATTACATCCTGTAACTTTTACACCGTAACAGAAATGCATTTTCTAGGTACAAAAGGTATTACTTATCCGTGACGACATTAGTTGTTAAATGTACATAAACGAGCGTGAAAAAGCGTTAGGATAAAACAAGTTTAATTACAAAAATATAGCTGTATACTATATTTGACAAAAATGTACATAAATATATAATAATGTCGGCAAAGAACAGCGAATTTCAATTTCAACGAGTTATTATTTCCATAACTTTAACTATGAAAATAGAAATATTATTTATCACTTCGATGATTCACTACGAAAATAACAGAAATAAACATAATTTTAGCACTTTCTTATTTTTTATATATGAGAGAGAAATAATTTCTTTCTTCTAAAAGAATTTTGACACATAAATACTTTCAGTGCATTCAAAAATAAAACAATTGCGATAACCTAAAAAGACAAATAAAATCTATTAAACATGATTTACCGTCCTAGAAACATTCCAATTTTCAGTAAATAATTTACATAACTATCACGCCACACTTAATCGGATTAAAAAGAAAATGAAGAATTTGAAACACATGTGGCTCCGATTAAATATAACGAGAATACTTGTTAATAAATGCAGAATTATTTATTGGCATTCTCCCATTCAGAATTACAAACAAATAGCTAATGCACTGTAAAAGGTAATAATCCGAGTGATTAAACCGGATTCCATTAATCTAATTACACATTGTGTGTCAATGCGATACGGTAAGTTTTATACAACATTAAGTGAGAATATTGCTCTAAAAGGTGCCGTTTGTTAGTTTCAAGCACGCGAGTGAGCGTACAAAATAATGATAGTAATAATGCAGACATATAGAAATTTTTAATCAACGCATAGAGAAAAAAGTAATCAGCGACGAATGAATATCTATGTACATTTTTGTATAGAAATAACAAAACCTCACGTTTCAAACAACCATGAAACAGTTATATAAAAAGTATTTTTTCGAAAAATATTTTTTTAATTAAAGGTATTTAAATACATAAATATATACACAAAAGAGAATACGAGAAAGTAGATTAAAACATGAAATAAAATCAAAAACAATGAACAGATGAGTAAAATTTATTGTATCAATTTGTAATCTCTTCTAAAGCAAGCATAAAATATTTGAAAACAGGAAAAATAAATTTATCCATTAACTTGCCATTTTATAGAAAACGCGCAAGACAAAAGCATTCTGAATTCTAACATTATATGATAAACTTTATTAATTTTATACTTTAATGAACATTATACATATGTTTATTTCTGATTATAATTTCTTACAATTATTATTCTAATATATTCCAAAAATCTATTTACTTTTTAAGAAACGTGAATTAAATGAAGATTAAAAAACAGAGGTTATGTACAAATATATTAAATAAATAAAAAATTTGTTTATCACAAATTTATTTTTTTTTTTGTAAATTCTGCATAATATTATTGGATGGAGTAAGTGAATTAGATGACAAAATACAGTACTCGAGAAAAGTCAATGAGTGATAATCGCGTGTGCCACGTACACGTCGAACCGCATATACTCATAAGAAATCTCTCTAATATATTTGTGCGGAGGTCAAATTGTCGACGCGGAGAGCGTATTTCCGTAGAAGATTTCGCAGGGGGAAACGAGGCCCGGCTGATATATGCCCGAGCCTTACTCCTGAAAATCCGGGACGTTCAGCTCTCCTTCGCACAATTGGGAGATTTTCGAACGGCCCGATCCGTGACAGACGTCATTTTTTATCCCCGCCACGTCAGATAAGAGTATCCGCGCGTTTTCGGAGGCAGCAGGGAGAAAAAAAGGGAGAGAGAGGAGAGAAACGAGCGATACACGAGGTCGATAATCCTCGCCGGAGGGTTATTCCGAGCTAGCGATACGACGGCCGCGTATTAATCGCGAACGAAAAAAAAAAAAAGTCCGCGATGTTCAGTTCGAAACGCGAGCACAACGAGCGGCATTTACATAGGCAATTCGCGACGCAACGGTAATTGTAAACGCATATCCGCGCCAGATGGTCCGCGATTTTATCTTGAAAAGCCGGCAAAAAAGCTCGCCGTCCGCCGCGGACGAAATTCATGGCGCAACATTTATAGCCGGCGCTCAGCCCGGCGCGGCGTTCCCTCTGCCGCGGCAAGATAAAATTTCGTGAGAAAAGCGCGCGGTAATACTTCCTTCGCAAATTTATCTGCCGTTATTCAAGCACGATGAAAATAAACGTCATTCGCGTCCGCTCGGCGTGGCCGAAGCGGCGCGCGGCGCGACGCGCACTCTCCTCAATCGAGATCGTTAAACGCGTCGCGTGCCGACCGATTAATCAAAACGCACATACTTTTAATTCGCGCGAATTTTGCATGCATGTTGGCCACGCCGGCGCTTATCCGACGCCGAGAGGCAAGCGAGCAAGATACGCACAGCTGTGTCGTATTTATGGAGTTCGTCGGCGAAGTGAGCGAGTATATCACTGCGAATATCGCACTGGGTAGCCACAAATTTCCGTGCTCCGTATTTCTTGGAATGCACTCCCTCGATCATTCTGTAATCGATTTTCTCTTTAACGAAAATGTTAATGCGGCAATAAATAAATAATTAAATGAAAGTCTTTAGACTCTGGGTAAAATTACAGCGGCAAGTTAAGGAATTATATTACATTATTAAAAGAGGCATTATATATAATTATGCTTGTATAATTAAGCTTATATTTGTCGATAAAATTCTCACAAATCCCATGGTCGACGAGTTAGGTTTCAAGTAAAAATTTTCAATCCGCGAGAATAAGTGCAAATTATTTTTATAATTGAAATATATTGAAAATAAATAATAAAGCCCAATAAAATAGAAATATCAATCGATTAAAAAAATATTGCCATACTTAGCCGTAGGGGATAACAATTATTCGTTATTACGTGTCGTCCGTTTATAGCCGACAGATACGCCATTTTGCCGGATAACAGATTTTTCAAGACAGTTAAACGTACGAGGATTTAATTAACTGGACTCTCGTCTTCTATCCACGGTTCTTTTGTACTACGGGAATGACCCATCCACCGCTGCCATGACAACAAGAGCATCAGCGCTTGTCAATTTCCTCCTTTGTCATGCAAAGGCATACAAGACTTTGCGCCGCTATTATAACGCGTCGCCCATAGAATATACCGTTTTATTAATGCGATTATACACCCGCGCACGACAATGGCGCTCACGTGTGTGTACAACGACGAGACGAGACTCTCTTTCTCTTTCTCCCTCTCTCTCTCTCTCTTTCTCTCTTTCTCCATCGTATCTCTCTAAAAACGAAAAAAAAGAAAAAAAAAGAAGAAATAGCAGCAGAGAACGGCAAGAGCAGCCAGGCATTTCATGACGTTTCATAACCGCAATGTATACGCGTGGCCAGAAGGCGCGCGCGTATAGCATTTGAAAAAAAAAAAAAAAAGAGAGAGAAAGAGAAAAAATACCATCAGCCAGCATCCGACTGTATATTTATTCGCGGTGACATTTTTACCGCGAAGCCCGTTACAAGCGCAGCGATGCGACGCGCAGAGATGCGCCTCAAGAATTGCACAGTCCGGCGCGCAGCGAGTCGCGAGAGGAAGAAGAAGAAGAAGAAGAGGAAAGTTTCGCGAGCGTATACCGAAGGTATACCGGCGCTTGTCCAAGTTGGCAGCGGAACGATACACTTCTCAAACTCGCATAATGCTTTTTTATGCGCGCGGCGTACCTACCTACGTGTACCTACGTGTACCTACGTGTACCTACCTACCTACCTACCTATCTACCTACCTACGGAGACCATTGTCCTGCGGCAAACTTTCCCGGAGACTCGCGGAGTTTGCCGCAGCTGCACGCTGCAGCATCTCGGGAGCACTAAAACGACATACATATATCCGGCAACATCCGACTGTACTCGGGATAGAGGGATGGTTTTTCGAGCGGACGCGCTTGAAAAAGGACCGTGTATTGTTTCCTGAATATCACCAAAAGATGAAGTGGATACAGGAAGGGAGAGAGCAACGTGGTATGGAAGTATTATTCCGTTCGTGTTATTTTAGCGAAGTTGTATGAGAGAGAAGTAAAATTTGGAAATTGGGTCTTCACAACACGATATTAACATTTTAATTTAAAATTATAATTTCAGTCACGTTTCGCGAGACGACGAGGAAATTCTTCCTATCTTTCAATGTGGATCTTGAAAAGACTTTTGAAAAAAATATGATACTCCTTTTTTCTTCTAATCGTTTTTTCGTATTACTTGTAATATTGAAATAATATATTTTATGTATAACTTTACACGAAATATGGATCGCGGCATGAGATTGTAATGAGAAAATCGACAATTTTTTAATTATCAATAAAATTGTAAACAGAACGTGTAAAATTTTTATTAAAATGATATATGCATTTCATATTCTATATGTATCCTATATTCACTTATTTGAAGACTTTTTGCTGAAAAAGATTGAAACTGCCAGAAAAGCACTCAGTTTTACGTTGAAATATTTAAAGGACTATACTGAAAAACCCGGTATTTCGAGTTACAACATTTTCGGACAAAGTTGTCGATAAGCCGATTTCCATGTACTCGAAACCCGTTGAATTAATGCTCACTCAACCTTCGTATTGTGCGTTTGCATACTTTGAAGCATAGGTATATTTGACTCTGATCGAAAGTGTATAAAATAATGTGGTAAATTATCAAAAATATTTGTTATTTAAAAATTGAAACGAACAAAAAATTTTTTTTACATTAATTTGTAATAAATATGTAAATATGTTTATTTCAGCAAATATTTTTTTAAATTATGTACAATTCATTTATTCCATCATAACTGGTTAAAGATATTTTGGACATTTAGCAATATTTTGCTAAAACGAATATTCTCTTGTGTTTGTTGCGAATGTTTCCATGAATGTGCAAGTTACATGCCACAACTTTCCGATATGTCGGTAGAAATATTTTTATTTTATCTTTGTAAATTTTTTATTACAATTACACACACACACACACACACACACACACACACACACACACACACACACACACACATATATATATATCATCCTCTACATCTAAAATGAATTATAATAACTCGAATTTGCTTCTATTTTTCTTTTATTTCCAGCCTTTTAAATAAACATATTTTAAATAAACATTCTATTTAGGTATTTTATTTATGAGTTTTGCCTTTAATAAATTTATTATACAGAATAATAAATTCTAAAATCCTTTTAAATTTTCTTTTATGTATATCTTAAAATTATCTTCTTATTTTCAGTGTTTTCATTTATCGTGTTCGCCTTACTGTGCAAAACAACATTACATTTTCAACATCTTTTATTTTCCAGGTCTCGAGAAGTGCAGGGATACTGTCACACTTCGTCAATCTAAATATAGTAATACCTGAGGCGTTTATATTAGGAAGTGACGAGCATCACGTCGACGTAGGGTCTATCATAAATCTCGTGTGCATAATAGAGAAGGTAAGACATTCTGCATATCGCATTCGGTAGACTTTGCGCGAGCACAAGCGAGTCGGTTAATAAATGTAAATACCAGAAATTCACGATAAACGCAACGGCCGCGCGCGCAGTTTTTCTTTTAAACCGACCTCCTTTTCCATGTTCTATGTATTCTGCATTTACGGCGCGGAAGGTTATTGCGTTACAATACCACATGCGTTGCACATGGCTATTAACAAATATTGATTATTTTGAAGCTATATTCCGTCACATCGGTGCTTTAAATTGTTTAAATTTTTGATATGTTTACATGAATTTCAATCGATATCGTACATGCTAAATTTTGTCATACAGTATAATACGGGTACAGTACAGGTATAATAAGACTATTTTTTTCACAAAATAATGGAGAACAATCAACTTTTATTTCTATCTTCTATTGTCATCGCCCTATTATTGATAACCGTCTGCATTTCGAAATCATATATGTAATACCGAAAAATAGCATATTTCATACATTTTCTTTTATTTAAAATCTCTCGAAACAGACTAGAATTGATGTTTTTGTAAACAAATCAACATTGTTAATCTCTTTACAAAAACATTATTCTCAAATTTTAAGCTTTTTTGTTATTTTTCGATTATAGAAGTAACGTTGCATTATACGTCCAATTAATATTAAATCGGTTATATGAGATTTTAATGCGAAAACGAAAAAACGGTGGTACACGCCAAACAAAAATTGCGTTCTAATTTTTCCATTTCGTAAACAAAATTGCGATACGCAAGGCATATCCCTCGGGACATTCGTGTGCGCGCGGAATTAATTATCATCAAGATGCGTTAATAGCGACCGCTATTAGCGTTAGCTTCGCTAGCTCGCTGCTATACTCGCTCGCGTATATATATATATATATATATATATATATATATATATATATATATATATCGGCGGTGCGACATTAACAAGAGTAATTCGTGCGTGATCGTATCGCGTTCGCAATTCCGCACCTGTCGTTTCATCGTCCTCATAACTTTTGACCTATATTGCTATAGATTATTAACGTTTCCGCAAATTCGTGCGCGAATGTATATTACCGTCGTAGCGCGAGCGCGCTCTTTCGCTCCGGAATATCGGAACATTTCCCGTTCAAGGCACAGCAGACACCCGCATTGACGCTATATACACACATACTCACGATATTTCAGTCACTTTATCAGATTTTGCCGCTTGTCTGCCGGATTCCGCAATATGCAAGCGCGGCGCGGCGCCGCGTTTCCGCCCTTACTCGATATTCACGCACTGCCACGGCAGAGCGCGGGAGAAGAAATCGCGGGACCCGATGACGTTGATTCTGTTTTAATTGGCAACTCTGTGTACACCAGATGCCCATTAATTAAACTGATAAATTAAAATCGCTGCGCCGTCGCCCGCGTCGCTGCGGTGCGGCCGGAAATTGATTAAATTCGTGTTTCGCCGGACCTTTCGGCCGTGCGCGCCGACCATTTCCCATTCCCAATTTAACAAAGCGCCGCCGAGTCACTTCATTCTTTCATATCGTTTCGCAATACGTGTATATAACTCGTGCAAAAGTTCCTCTCGAGAACGTTTCGGAGCCAAAGAGGTGACGTTATTTTTACATTTAATTCATGTTCTACTTATAGCACTTACAGCACCGACGAGATAAACATTATTAATTCCACGATTGTAGTTCGTAAAACATTGTTATTCCGCATTCGTTAGAAAAATGCAAAATGCAAACAAAAACGGAATGGCGCGATGCAGGTCTTGTTTATGTTTCTTACTCTCTTGTATACATTTCGTGATACTTCGCACTACTTTTATGCAAATTTAAACATTCTTCCCATGCTCTCTCAGGGTTTACCCACTTCTTGTACAAGAATAGCTTGTACAAGAATAGTAAAGAAATTAGAGAAGAAACAAATTAGCTCAAGTAGTCAAATTAAAGATATTCTTAACTGTTATGAAATAATAAACACCGAGTAGCAACGCACAGAATCACTCTGCTATTCCACCGATGTATGAAAATTCTCATTAAATATAGACAAATATTTAAATCGAGATTTGTTTACGACTTTCATTTATCGCACGGAATCACTTTCATTATCGATTTTTACATTACACAATTTGTAGCGCTGTTATCAAGCGCTGTGACTTTCGGGGAGACAAAGATGCGTGCAAAGAAAATGCGCATGACGCCACGACGCTGATAGTAATTGACGAGCGCGGCCATAAATACCGTTAATTAAACTGATAAATTAAAAGTGTCACGGTACAGGGTACCTGAAAATTGATTGCACGCAGATCCGCGCGCACGGCACGGCTACATGTGTGTGTGTGTGGTGTGTGGTGTGTGTGTGTGTGTGTGTGTGTGTGTGTGTGTGTGTGTGTGTGTGTGTGTGTGTGTGTGTGGTGTGTGGTGTGTGTGTGTGTGTGTGTGTGTGTGTGTGTGTGTGTGTGTGTGTGTGTACACATACATATATATATATGTAAATGTATGCTTGCATGCAACCGTTCTCTTTACTCTTCATACAAACGTGTCGAAACGCCGGGATCGCGCGCAGCCGGAATTTGCGGAACGCGAGTTTGCAAAAATACGCCCGGGCAAAAAGGTAGAATGCCCCGGAACGCGGTGCGCTCGCTAAATAAGGGCGGGCAAAATGCGGGTGGTTTAACTCCGGGTGCAAGTGCAACCGGGTCGGCTTAACTTCGAAACGCAACCGCGCCTCTAATCTTACTTCGGCACGCGACCGCAGCAGTTAACTCTCTCTCTCTCTCTCTCTCTCCTTTCCGCCGTGTCCGGTTATCGTTCGGCGAGACGAACGATCGGTGAACCGCATTCGGAAGAAAAGTGCGTGACGCTGCGCACCGTGGCAAGCGATACTCCCTTTCTGCCCGCCCCTTGGTTGTTGTTTTTTTTCTTTGCAATATTTTTGCTAAGTATTAAAAGCGGCGATATGTAAATTCAGATTGCGATATGTATCAATTAATAACGTTGCGTATTTTGTTTATAACGCCAATATAAATTCACGCTTCATTGGCTAATACAATTTATGTATCGATGCAATGTATCTAGAATTATAAAAGTAACCCACACACACACACACACACACACACACACACACACACACACACACACACACACACACACACACGCACACGCACACGCACACCGAACTAATTGTGTCACAATCGGTAAATAATTTTATCGTTAAATCGGAATGAATCCATCGACACGAAGATAGAAATCACGGGAGAAAAGAGAAAGATAATACTCTCCCCGCGCTGCAAATTGGGATTTTTTTCCCGCGGATTTCAGACCTCACTGATCTCGCGCGCCCGTTTGCATTTTTAAGAGTACAAATCATAAACTGTAATATCTCGGTATATATATTTTTTAATAAAATAAGATTACCGTAAAATATACAGCGAAACATCACGCGACTCAAGGTAGAGCAATTTCTGTAGCAAATCGACGCACTTAAAATACTAGGTTTATTTATTAAAAGAGAGAGAGAGAGAGAGAGAGAGAGAGAGAGAGAGAGACAGAAAATAGAGAGAAGTTAAACAGGATATAACAAAAATAGTATATTATTTTGACATCATATATCATGTTGAGACAAGCTGTCGCAATGACATGTTACCCGGCTCATAAAAATTAGATATTCCCACGAGAAACTAGCATTCGCCGCACGTCGTCGTTTAATTTCACGCGTGCATGTTATAGCTTTGCGTCATTGGTTACGTTGTACACAATTGCCGCATCCCGGAGAAAGAGATAGAGCGAGAATGATGGAAAGAGAGAGAGAGAGGGGGAGAGAGGGAGAGAGAGAGAGAGAGAGAGAGAGAGAGAGAGAGAGAGAGATGAAGGGGCGGAAGAGAGAGAGAGAGAGAGAGGAAGCGACAAAGAAAGAAGCATGAGAGAGAGAGACTATCGATCGATACGGGTGCGCTTACGTTCGCTCCATCCAGCTTAAAGAGGAAATTTTGGAATTGCCACCGCAGACGAAGTTTTGAACTTTAAAGGAAGAGATAAAGCTCCTCCTCAGCTCCGTATTAGGGGAAAGATTTCATTGGGCCACTCGAGTATAGCGTAGATAAAAGTTACCGCGAATGAAAGACGAGTGTCTCGCATTGAACTCTCTTTAATACGTAATGAGAAATTCCTTTTTTACGAGAAAAACACGTGAATCTTGGAAAAGTTAATGTTCCTCGTATTAATTCGCGTAACCTCGTAAAAACATCCCAGTTTTAAAAAATTTACTATCGCTGTCTTTAAAACTAAAACGTTGAATATTTGTTTGAATATTTGTTTATTCGTTTGAGGACGGAAAGATAAATGTTCCACAAACGGATATGAGATTTCCTTCATTTTAATATCGAATTCTCGAATGATTCGTCGAGTTGCGATCAATTTTATCGTGACGTATTAACTTATCGTGACGTATTACACTTGTTAGAATGTAATACAAAATACTATTATTCCATAATAAAACGCACATTCTTTTTGTTTGTTTATTATAATTTAGATGTATTTTAAATATTCTATTATTTTTACATATTAATAAATATAAATTTTTATATATTAATAAATACAAATTTAATAATAATATACATATTCGAAAATGGATGAAAACTTTTATTATGTAAATATAGCATCTCTTAAAACCAATTTATTGTATGCTTTTTCTTTACTTTTACAAAGAAATGTAATTGTGACGTGAATATTATTTACCGTAAGAAAAACATACCTTACTGCATTTCTAGAAATATCAATAAAAAAACTGGGACACTCATCTGGACACAATCCATTATTCCAATTTTCCGAATCATGATTATTATACGAGACGGGATAGTGATCTTCCTTTCCCTCGTCGGATCGCGCTACGTCGTAACAAAGTTTCTTGATTATCGACACAATCCTTAATTGAGAGACAAGCATATGTGCGGAACTTCCATACCATTAATGTTCAAATTATACGTAATGTAGTTTCTAAACTTGTTTGTACGGCATATAATATTGTACTGCATTTCGATTTTAATTATAACTTCAATTTTATCAAAGTCATTAAAACAATAATTTCGCGTTGAAATTATATAGCCTTCATTATACATTACAAAAAGTAGTAAGTACAATGCATACATATATGTACATATATGTATATGTACAAAAATATGTAAATCTTAAAGTTATACGATAACTTCTATATATTTTCTGTGTTAAGATTTGATTCTTTTGATGGAAATAATAGGAGATTTAATAGAAAATATTTATTACTGCATGGAAAAGTTTCTATCTTTTCGAATTAAAAATTTTTTTGCCTTAAAAAAGAAACGTTTTTATAAAAGAAAATTAAAAATCACAAGTTTACAAACTATATTTTGTACATTTAATCTTAATAATTTAATTTAGGATTAAAATGCCTCTTTAATTTTAATCTGGATATTAAATTCTCTTTTTTCGAAAAAAAGTATTTTAACAATATACTGTTTAACAAAGAAAATATTCTCAAAAATATATTGCAAAATATACATTTTTCAATCTTGTAAATGTTTAATTATATAATTGCATATTTTTGTAAAATTTTACAATTATCCCTTTTAAATTTATTTTTAATAAAAAAAGTTAATGCAATATACAGATTTGGAAATAGAACAAAAATATAATAACACATTTAAATATTTTATAAAAATAAATTTTATTATTATCAACTTACATTTTATATATTCAATGTAATTTTACTTGAATAACCTCAAATATATAAAACTAATTATGAAATACAATTTGATATTGTGCTTGAATTAACTTACATATTTTCTTAAAAGGCAACAATTACAATATGACTCGACTGTCTGTAATATAACGAATTTACTATCTAATTTACCTCCTTCTTAATTTACCTTCTTATAAATTCTTACATTTTTCATATTCCTGTATTATACGTATATATTTTTCTGTAAGAAAATTATTTATTATGAAAGTAAGATATAATACAGCGAAAGTACATTATATGCATTATAGTAAAGAATAATAATTATAGTGAGCGAAATAACGTTCTCTACCTATATTTTATGTCGACGCGAAATTATTCGAGTCACTTGGGTGCGATCAATAAGAGCGCGTCGTATTTCCGTTTCTCGTAAATGGAAAGCCGTTAGAGTACATACGCGGTATATGTGTGTAACACGTAAACGATAATCGGACCATTCTCACAATTACTTTCCGATAAAGGAGCCGAAGGAACAATGTCTTCTCGCATACAGAGAGAGCATAATAAAGATACCAGTTTATCTTATTTTCGTCCACCGCAGTGTTTTTAGAATCGCGCAAAAGCCGCTTAGAGATAAGCACCTACACGATACTTCCATTTGCCGATTGGACAAAAATCAATATGCCCGCCATAAGCCAATAGGTAGAATTTTTTAATCGTCGCGAGTGCCAGATATTGCAGTGATGCAAGCCGATTGCATCGATTCGTGGCGATTCGTGGTGCATTATGCTATGCCGATATTCAGGCGAATGAATGTTTACACTTACTTAACTGTATTAAATACGATTCACAAAAGCGAGAAGTATCGTAAGTCCTTTTTAAAATTGACAATTATAGGATTTATATAAAATAATAACGAACTATCAGAAACGAAAAGCAGATTAAGTATTATGAAATTTTTACATACATATGGATTATATTTCCTCGTTGAAAAAGCATTTGTGAAACATATTTTAATACTGTATATTTATAATAGTAAAAATAACAAGTAATAGTAAAAAAGAAAACAGAGCGAATTTCATAAGTGAGAATTATTATTATTATTATTATAAGCATCGAATAAAATATTTCCGAGAAAATTAAATTATAGATAATTGACGGCAGCAGCAACGCTGCCGTCACCTTATAGATAATGAATCAGAAAGGCGAGAAAGTAAATTCAGAAAGACGAATACAGGCATGAATCTTGCGGTAATGAAGCGCGGCTTGATTAAACTATGACTTGATAGCGCGCCGTACAAAATTATGATAGAGCCAATTAAACTTTTGGCAAAATTCTCATTAGCGGCCATGCAGAAGCGGCTGAAATCATTGCATTTCGCGGAAATCCGCCGCGCCGGATTTTCTCGTTAAAATTATCGATCCCCCTCTCGGCCTAGTTTCTACCAAAGAAATATCGTCCAACGAAACAAATTTCTCGCGCGAAGCCATAAAGCGGTAATAAAAATCACGCAAAGCTATCGAAGGCCCCGTATTCGTGCGGCGACGTTCGTAGATTCGCGTGCGATACGATGCGCGGAAGGCGGATACATACATAAAAGCGGACTCGAGTGAAATGCTTAAATAAAGCACTTAAATTATCGGTAAAAGATGAAAATATATGATGACGTAACAACGTGTGCAATCGCCGAATAACATGACAGCTACCATGTATATGTACATATGGCTCTTTGATACTGATCGTTATTCACCGTTTTAAATTCGATGCAAACGGCAGGAAATGACGAAGTGAACTTTTAGTGTTACATTACCGAGGTAACTTTGTAACGCGAATAAAATTTGCTGATTATATGAAAATACATTACGCGCTGTCGTGCATTCTTATTGTTATTCGAGTAGGGGCTACTTTATAATTACAAACATTTAGGGCCAGCGAAAAACAAAACGGGAGAAAAGAGTTGATAATTCCGCGCGACACTAATGTCCGCCTGTAACGTATCCAGCTGCTAAAGAGATAGGATGAGATAACAAGGAATTTTCTTTTGTTAGAAAGTGGTCCGAGGGGTCGGTGTTCTTTAAAATTAATGGCCTGCCCTTTCAGGGACAAAGGGCAGACTTTTGTCGTTAGTTGCATGCGTGGTCTTTCATCACAGACTATTAGGACTGCACGGTAGAGAGCAGCCGTTTGCGGCAATCGTAACGTGTACACGATACCGTGCTATTGTACATGTAATAATTGAGAGAACATGTGAAAGGGCGGTAAAACCGGGCATTAATTTTCACAGTTTCTAGTAGAAGCACTTGAAAAGCCCAAGGAAAAAGGGAGGGTGTATCCTCGTCTTTTATACCCGTTCTAGCTGCGCCGTAATTATAATTCCCCGACCGTAAACATTATGTACACGCGTCCGCGTATAGTCGCAATTTACAGCATTAATTTACATGCACACCTTGGACAAATTCAGCAACGAAATATAATCACCAAATGTCTAGAAAGCAGACCCGTAATTTGAAAGTTACTTTCGTTAAAATTTACTTAGAGTAAAACAATATTCCCAAATTTAAGCGAAACGCCATTACAAGTATTATTTTTGCTGTTGTACATTAATTATCCTTCTCTCTCTCTCTCTCTCTCTCTCATCCTTCTGAGCGGATCACTATTTTTTGTTTTATAGCTTCACTGTTATTACTTATCGAAAAATGTATTTCTTTCTAATTATACAATAATTATAATTACTATCTAAAAAAAATAATATTAAAAAATTTGACAAAAGTATCGATTTGTGCCGCATGCAACGATTATGCTAAATTATTATTATAAGTAAAAACTTGGAAACACCGTTTAACGAATTTTTCTTAAAATTTCTTTGGCGCAACCGCCATGGCAAGACGGGGAAGTAACTTTCAAATTCAATTTTACGTTGCGTCAGTACTTTTAACGAGGAGGTAAAACGTTTTTGTGCAATAAGCGCCCTTGTCGTCTCTCCAAGAGGATCAACGTGGGCCCTCTGTAATCTTGACATGTAATTCTTCAGCAACAGTAAATTATGATTATATTTAATCATCCCGGATATAACCACGAAATTTAATCACATCAAAAGTATTCTGCCTCGAAAATATTTTTCACGATTTTTGCATAAAGGTTTGCACATTTTTCTACCAAAATTTAATAAAAAATTTTACTTTTTTCACAGAAATTCTAGATTGTAGTTGAAAATATTTTTCCCGCATATTTTCCCTTTGATTTTGCAAAGCATTTTTTGTAAAGCCAAGGAACACTTTTAGTGATCAATATTCGTCGTGACAAGTGTATAGTGAGTTAAAATGTCACGTGACGGAATCTTCTCGTTCTTCCGACGACTCCGCTCGTTTGCTTTTCATAAATGAATACGTACGCAAACGCACGCGTCAATTTTTTTGGTGCTGATCCGTCTAGGAGTATTAGCCTTAAATCTCGAGATAGCACTTGAACTTTCGGCTGAGTCAGCTTGGATGAGTAAAAGCCTCTGATATAAGCTCTTTGTCAGATGTAAGCTTTGCTTTAGACACGATGGATGACCGAGCACATACAGGCGGCAGAGGATATATTCTTTTCTTTCCTAATAATCCTACAGGCATACTAGGAAGTCCTGTGGGAAAGAAGACCGACCACTAATCTGCACTCATCTCGGAGGATGCTGTCGTTCTTCGATCTCTACTACGCGAATTGAGACCGAAAGAATCGCGCTAAGTCTCAGAAAAATTAGGAGTCCCTCAGGTGCCTTTGACGCTACAATCAGGATAATACAATTGTACTAATACAATTTAGACAAATGTATATCAATTGACAAAATCTAAAATACATAAAAGAAAAAAATAACAAATTAAATAAAAAAATAAAAAACGAGATAGACATATCTTTAAGAGACATTTCGTTTTATTATTATTTAAAAAGATATATAATATCCGAATTACGCAAAAGAGAATATTTTAAACAACTACTTTTGTTTTTTTTTTATTTTCCCGATATCGATTTTAATTCTATTCTAATAATTATTTATCACTCGCGTACCAAATAGCTATTTAGTTCTACAAAAGATCTCGCTAAAGACATTTTAACGACAAGATGCATAGTCTCGGCGAGTTTACGTCAGGCGGCATCTAACGTGCCTTGTAATTCGTCAGCGTTTTGCCATTAATTTGCTAACCGAGTTGCACGCTCCAATAAGCGCACCGCCAAATTTCCACCGCGCGATTACGTGCTCCATTAATAAACCTCACGTTAATTAACTACATACTTAATTAATTAATCTCGAGGCCCGTTTGACGTCGATAACATGCGCAACTACACTTAAGAAACTTGCCAGCATCCGTTTTGGCGCGAGGTCTAGTCAGCCGACATTTACATGGCCGCTGCTCCTTTTTAGCGCAAATCAAAATAAAACGGTGACACGATTAAGAAAATTGTCACTCTTTAATTAGAATCCGGCGCGTTCCGATTATCTTTCAGAAATCTTTAATAATACTCATATAGATAAGAAACTTGTCAAACTTGTCTCTCCAGATATAATATGTACTCTGAACATCAAATTTATCTCAATTTTCAAGTTATTTGATACTACGATATCAATTAAGAAATTCATATTTATCTAAAAATATGAATTTCCTTCTTAGAACATATTATTGAAATAGAAATAACCTGGAGATATGCGATTCCTTTTTACACGCAACGTATACTTTGATACACGAAGTAAAATGGGAGAACTTACTTTTTATATATTCACACATTCATTACCGAAGAAACATTAATTAATGAAACAATTTTTCATATCAGAAGCAGAATTCACAAAGAGACTGAAACAAGATCATGTAACCCCTTACTAATGTCAAAATTTGTTTAACATCAAAAGCCAACAATAAGTCGAAAAGACAATTTCTGTCTTTCCCGCATCCCGTTGGTTTAATACGAGATACGAAAACTCAAGAGATGTCATTTAATATCATTTATATTAAAACCGAAATAACATTAGATATCCTAAAAGATAATATCTTCCTTTATATTATTAATTTCACGTAGCGCGACGGGCTTCCTGAAATCCGATAGGATTGATTAGAATCAACAGAATGTTATTTAGCGAGCGTCGCAGGGGGATTCCTTAGTTCAGCGGCATCCCGCTCCCGTCCTGAGAACGATTTCTTGATGATAATAGAGCATGCAGAAATGTCGCACGGTTTCCGGGGCTGCTCGCGACGTACGTTTCTGCACGTCGCGCGACGCCAGGCTTGCCCCGGTTGCGCCTGACATTCATCGTACGACACCGGAGCTAATTACGGTGCCTCCTGTTTAACGATAAACAGGATGGTATATACCGTCCTCGTTCGCGTCTTCCCGCTTCTCCGGGTACGTCTTACGAGTTTCCCCTCCCCCAGAGACGACCCACTCTCGCAACTTTCGATCCACAACCGAAAGTAGGCCGACGGCAAACGGCAATTATCACTTCGATGCCCAATTCGAAGTAGAAACGATGGAAGGAGAGGGAAACGGCCGCGATGCCGCCTCTGAACCTCGTTCGATGACGTAGAACTGTTTCCAGGCGGAATTTTCGGGCGTGAGTGATCGCCCATTTGCACGCGTTCTATCTGACGTTCAGCTGACGATTCGTAACGTCGAATAAAATTCGATGTGAACATTTGTGCGTGCGCTTTATGTATTTGCGTATACGCGCATTGTCGAAACCGTCCACGTTTCGAAAAACGTTTCGGGCGACGATTTATAATCTTTAGGTGAAAAATGAGTGAATTAGCAGCCATATACATAAACAGATGTTATAATCTTCTTTATATTTAAATTTATCACAATATCTTAAAGAAACAAATTTCTCGGCCTTCGACATTTTGTCTAAAAGTTCTGCTTGATCTATTATCAAATTGAGACACACTAATCTAGAAATGATCCTTAAGCGAGTTTAATTTTCTTCTGTAGTTTTGATTTTGAAATTTTATAAAAACTACCATACGAGGTAGTGCCAATCAAATTTCAGAAATGCGTGATATACCATCATTCGCGCAATACTTCATATATGGCGGATGGGTTCAACGAGAAATGCGCGCTCGATAAATGCGGTGTCTCTCGTAGTGCAAAATCTACGTATAAATAGGATTTAAAAAAAAAAGGTTTGAAAAATCTCTATTTCGCGCTCTGCTTAACCCGATTGGCGTATTTAAATTTGATACGTAAATTACACGCTGGTAAGATAAAAAAAAATACATGCGTCGTAGAGCATAATATCCCCTATTTATTATCTTATAAATAACGTTAAAATAAAATTGTCTAATTCTCACATAATAATTATTGCTCGTGGTTCAATACTTCTTAAATTTTAAAATAATATTCTTTATTTATTAGAAAGAAAGAATATTTGTGTTATTTTTTTGTGTTATTTTTGTGTTATTTATTTGTGTTATTTTTTTTAACAATTTGTAGCATCAAAGTGACGAAAGGAAGTGGGCCGGAATTGTTATTAACATCCTATTAATCGATCATGTTAACAGCAGTATCGGAGTATTCTCTCACAATCTCGTAGAATTCATTAGTTCAATCGTTTGTACCTTAATATATAAATATATGGATTGCTCGAAATCCATTATTACCGCCGGCAGTTTTCGTTTATATTCCGATTACAAAATTCTGTGGGAATAGTATATTTACGAGATAAATCAAATGCAATGAAAAATATATAGCCCCGGGCGAATCCGTCTTAGCTCGTAACTATGTAATGTTTATATTTGTATCGCACTAATGGAAACAACGTATTATAGGACGAATATTTCAGTGTTTTTCTCTATAAAATGCAACTTACAATATTGAGTATACAAAAAATACAGTAATATCAAAAATATTACTCATAAATAACAATAAATTTAATAGACTTTAGTTGATGTATGTAACAAGATATGATTGTATATCACGACAAATATACAATAATTTTATAAAAATGAATAAAAATGCAACAATAAATTTTAATTACAAATTAATTTGTAAAATGATCCATATTATAGAGATAATCGAATAAGAAACGTATTGAAATCCATTATGAAATGTTGGATAAATCTAACATTCCCGATAGCGATTATTCTCGCCTGTTTTCGCCACGATGTTTTTGCGCAAATCACGTTGAAATCTGCAAAATTCCGCTTGTGTTGAAATTTTGTTTAGAAATTATTGTGCGTGATTTTTAAACGGCTGGGATATTGATTAAGTCGAATCTCGCGTGCCGAGATCACTTTTTTGAACGTGCCCTTTTGATATTATCATCGATATCGGGAAACTCGATGTGGAAACTCAATCCTACGGTAACTCGATTTATCAGCGCCCTTCCTCGAGTGTACATAGCCGCAATGTTGAAGAAGGAAGGTCGACGACGACACGCGATTAAGGGATTGACGGGATTTCTGCGTCGAACACTATCAATCGATATGATACGATCGATCAAGCGCTATCGAGAAAATTTTATAGTTTTTGCGTGATAATTTTTTATCACTTTCCAGAGGGTGCTCCCTCGGGCGAGGAGCGCCTTTAAATCTCCATTTGCTTCATTGATTCCGAAAGTGCGGATTACCAAGATTGCCACTAACAGCGAAGCCACTTTGCTTTCTTACGTGACGATAATATCAGATGACTCTATGAAATCACAATTCAAGAATCACGTTAAGCTCCGTGTGCGTCAGCGAAGTGACAAAGTCACGAATGATCCGATTACCACGAAATTAACGTTCCCCCCTTAGCGAAACGTATAATAAAACAATAGGAAAAGTTATACAAACTATACTCGTGAATTTTTAGATTTACAAAATCAATTACTAGATAAGAGCAATCTTACATAATTTTATCAACGTAGTTTACGTCAACATTTTTAAAAATCAAATATGAAAATATCATATAAAAAAAAATCAAATATGTACGAATTTACACATTTTTTTATATATTCTTAAATATCTTTAGTGTTTAAAAAAAAAAGTGTGCATTTATATGTAAAGATGTATCAATGTAGAATATCGCAATCTTATTATATCTCGAATGTATCGACGTATAAATCTATCATGTGAGGGAACGTCCAATAAATAATACTTATCGAGTAGACCTACAAGGGACCTGATAGGTACATTGATCTCGGATCATCCTCGATAATCAGAAGTGCCCTATAGGCACTCCTCACTGTAAGCGCCATCGTAATCTCAGGGAAGTCTGCGCGAGTAATCGTGTGCAGTACCGGGGGAAGCTCTGCCCCGTTCCGGCAGACGACGACGACGACGACGATGACGACGACGACGACGACGACGACGACGACGACCCTCTCTTATCGGGCGTCGAATTGCTAATCTTCGCTAAACTCAGCGAACGGAAATCCAGTTAAGTGGGTGTCGCGACCGGCGACGGGGGCGGCATACACGGGGAGATCGAATTTCCTTTCGGACGCGGCAAAACTTGGGGGACAGTTTGGCACCCGATACCTACCTTCCTACCTACGATAATCCCGCTGCCCTCTTGTCAGCCCCCCGTCGATCCCTTAGGGTCGCCGATACGTCTGCCGAGCAACCGAACGGCCCCATCATCTTCCACGTCCCGTTCTACCTACCAGTTTACCGAACATCCAGGAGCTTAACCCTTCTCCATCCTTAACTCACTCAAGTGGGTTGCGTAATCCGTGATAAGGAATCTAAATCTTACTTCGTTTTTATTAATCTCAGAATTATTTGACACATTAATCTCGTAATATTCTTCCTCGTGTAACGGTTGTTTTATATCATGTGAAAGATTTCACAAATTTATTACGTATAAATAAATAAAACATGAACATGTAACAACCGATGCCGATGCTTAATTCGATATATTTATATTCTGTGTATGAATCAGAAGAGATATCCACTTCAATATTAATTACAAAATGATCATGTTACGTACATACATATACATACCATACATACGTGCACTCGTAGCCATTCCCCATAAAGTTTCATTTCGCAATATTCGACAAGCTGCTATAGAAATGAATCCGGCGGACACGGTGTGTCGACCGGTCGGCACGGCCGATTTCACTTCGCCCGCTTCCCTAACTCGGACTTTTTCCATCTCACGAATTGTTAGCGGACGCAAGAGAAATGGAGAAACGGCCAACAAACCAAGAGATGGAAGTAGGAGAGAGATAGAACAAGCGAGAGGAAGGGTGACGGAAAACCAGGCCGTTTTTCAAGCCGCTTAACAACCGCCCCCGGGGTGTACGATGCCGTCACATCCATTCCCTTGTCTGTTGTTGCCGCCGCTGCCGCTGCTGTTGCTGCTGCTGCTGCTGCTGCTGCTGCTGCTGCTGCTGCTGCTGCTGCTGCTGCTGCTGCTGCCGCTGCTGTTGCTGCTACTGCTGCTGCTGCTGCTGCATCTAGTTGCAACGTTGCAACGACGAGCGCAACGACGGCCCTTGTTTCGAACGTGTCCACTGTTCGCATGTCCACAGGACAGCTAATAAATGCCAATCATCCGAAAGATTGCTTCTGTTCATACCGATCGTATCGTTCATGCCGCGCAGCAACCGGTCAGTCAGCTAGTCTGCTATCAGCAACCGGCTTTTTTCTCAAATCCGCATCCGCATCTGCGATCTTCTATCAATTACTCCGAGCTTCATCGAGCGACAAGTAGATTCGTGCCTCGAGGAAAATTATCGGTGAGATCAATTTCTTACTCAGAAAAATTTCGCTCTATTTTAAGTTTCTTTTTCGCAAATTATTTATAAATACATTATATCTTTTTCCTCTTCGGAAATTATTTATAAAAAATGTATTGTAGTTTTTTCGAAACTCTATTGCACCGAATAAAGAGATAAATTTTTCTGTTCACTTCTAATTCCATTACAAAACGGCTCGAATACATTATTGATATTATTTGAAGAAATTAACATTCATTGGTAACTAGGAGAACTATGGGAAATGTCTGACGCCAGTGCAATATTATGTAATTTTCTAAAATAACACCGTTATCTTGGAAGAGAAACATTTAATATCCAACGTGAAGATATTCACGATAAACGAAGAATATTCTAAAGTTGAACAGCTGCTACAGTATTCGTAGGTACTTCGCAAAAGGTAAATACAGAAAACTCGAAATATTTAGATTCGATCTCTTGACAGCAAAAAAGGTAAATATCTCCATGTCAAATCTGAACTACCGTTAACCATCGACTTTTCAATCCGTATAAATATCACTGGTTCATTAGCTGTAATGTACAGAGAGATATTTAATAAATATTATATCAACTTATCAATAACTCATCAGTTATGTTCTGTACAAGTGATATTAAAGTGAATTAATTTTTTATGTTAAATAATAAAAATGGTCGATTATTGTTTATCTTCTTGAAATATTTTGTATACTCAAGAAATAATTTTATCTCTGTAAAAGCATAACATGAAATTTAACTGTAATGGAATCTGTGAAGTTCTATATAGCATTATTAAGGAAAGTTTTCGAATATGACATTTGAAGTTTACCTGTTGCTTAAAGAGAGAAACTTGCGACTTGTACGAATACAAATGAAAATTATACGAATACCAATGGAAATTATTTAACAGAAAATATATTACTGTCGCGTGAATATCAAATAAATTGAATGAATGCAGACATATAAAAAGCATGGCAAGGTATCGTTCGCGTAGTATAACGGAGGAATGGCTTGGAACACGCTATTATACGAAACTATTCCACTGTATTTCTCCACGCTGCATTACGTAAATACGTAAATATGTATTTTTTATTTTCTATTTCTATCGCAGAATAAAATACGTAAATACGTATTTTATTCTGCGATAGAAATTTGCAAAGGTGTACCGTGTTTTATATGTTAAAGAATAATGTTTTAAATCTCTTTCAAATGTAAAAAGCCAGCTATTCAACAATTGATATGATTGTGAGTGCTAAAGAAATTCCTAGAAAGGTGTCAAATAAAATTTCATTGTAATATATCTTTTTCTATATTTTTTTATACTTTCGATGATTAAAATTTTTGAAAACGATGTATATCCATTTGTTATATCAAGTGTATTTAATTGCAAAAGTTTTAGTACGAATACGCCGTTCAAAAGGCATATTTGTTGCGAAGACAATGACGAGAACAATATGCCAGGTATAGGAGGAACACACTCGTGAAATTGATTCCATGGTACAGTGAGTATTCGACTAGAAAAAAAGAACTTCAGCGGGAGCCACGTCACAATGGAGCGAAAATGGGAAGTGTATCGAGAGTACGAAATATCCACGAACGCTCTCGAACTGTGCTTTAGCAGTGCATCGCCCTAGTTTTCTGCAGTTGCCAAAGGAGTGTTTAATAAAGTGCGCAGGGTGGCTTCCTCAGAGTTCCCAAATAGTGTCGCGTGTCGGTCGCTTTGAAAAAGCTGTTTGCTACGGCTTCCACAGTCGTTCGTACACACACGTTCTCGTAGGGAAAATAAGAAACAGGTATCCGAATGGCTTTATACAATCCTCATTTGAAATTAAATCGACATCTACACCAATTACAGACAGTAGAAATGTAATTTTGTTGGAAAAATATTTATATTATACAAGTCGATAATCGAAAAGTTGCTGAAATATTATTAGCCTTTATTTCTTTTTTGCATAATGAGTAGATAGATTGAAATTAATTAAACACTACAAAAGAAATCCATCATTTTTATTAGCACGTATTGTAAAAAATACATTTATGAACGTAAAAAAATAAACATAAAAAAATTAAAAATTTAATTACGCAATTAAATAACACATTCAGAAAATATCGGCGTAAACGGAGAAAATCTCGCGGAAAAAGTTTATTTAGAATTTTTAGAATTTTTATATAGATATAATGAAAATTATATTAATATTAAAAAGTATATATTTAATAATTTTCAAAAACGCCTTGGTTATTGTGCAAATTCAGGTGATTATCATCTGAGAAACATACATTACTGAGTCATGCAACCAGCCAAATTGTTAGCTCTTTGTTATAATATTTATTGTTACACGTTCGTGTATTTTTCTTTTGCACTATATAATAAAAATGATAAATTTCTTCCACAGTATAATGCCCATTTCATTTAGTCCACATATTACAAAATGGTAACTATATGATTTTTAGCATCTTCCTAAATGCCATCCCGTAAATTTTCTCTCAAATATCACGTTGACGTAAACTAATACCATTTATTGTACCACTTTAATTCCATTTCCGAATGAGAATTGGACCTTTTAGTACAAAGTCCAGCTTGACAGCCTTGTCGTGAAGACGCATGAGAGGGTAATCCCGTGAATTAAAAGAGTTACCGATTCTCTCCCGAGTTTCGAAACACGAGAAAAAGCTTCGAGCGAGGCACCTTTCGCACGAAGGCGTCTAGTAGTTTAAATAAGGCGAGAGGATCCCTTTGAAGTGGCGCGTTAATTCCTCGAGGGGGTTTAGACAAAACGCAGTCCCGCAGTCCTATCGTATCGATCCCGGTTGGAAGTTGCACTTTTTATTATCGCGCTACCGAAGGCGATAGCGCAAAGGGGCTTAACTTCGCGCCGTCTCTCCCATGCGCCGCCCACAATGGCACGGCGTCGTCGTAAATAACCGCGTAATTCCGCTGGCGTCCCATTTGTAACGGTAAATTAGCAAACTACCGTCGCCACGTAGCGCCGCGGCGTTTTCGCTCCGCGTCTCGCGAAACCAAAGAGGCGAAAACGCCTCGCGGCGCTATGCGGCGACGGCACCGCCGCCGGTGTTTCGGTAATTAGCGAGGACATTACCCCGCAATTGCGCGGCGATTTACCCTCGAACCGCTACACAGCGGCAACGGAGTTACAACGTTGGAGGAGGAAAAAGAGGAAGAAAAAAAAAAAAGAAATCCGGCACGTCGAGCTGTGGAGCCGTACAGAGGCGGTATGGACGATTACTCCATTCCACCGTTGCTTCCACCGCGCGCGGGGCTCTTCATTGCGATCGTGCTTGGTATTTTACAACACTTGCATTTCACAACGCGACGAATGATAGAGTAGCAGATTCTCTCTACCTGCGAGCTACCTTCTATTCTTAGCATTTGTACGTATTGTCGTATTTAATTTTTAATGTGCAAACTTTCCTCCCTCTTGTTCTGCATAATTTCCGTGCGAGGAGGAATAGGAGGAAGGGAAGGTGGGGGAATTTACATAAAAAGATGAGAGACATCCTTGGAGTGTCTCTCGTTTCGTAATATTTCTCTTGACATTTGAATATCACGTAGAAACGAAAATTAACATTTAAACCGTGTAATCGTGTCTTAATAATATAAAATCAAATGAAAATTCCACAAAAGTAGAAATAACTTGAGATTAATTGAAGCGTAAGGTTCTCTTGTCTTTTTGCAATTCTAATTCTATAGAATAATACAAATGATATTCTTTTACGTGTGTTCGTTATCTACCTACGTAAATGTCAGATTGAGAGAAAATATAGTTTTTGATATATTCTTCGTAAGGAGCGCATAAATTATAGATTTGTCGGGAGCGCGTGTATTTCACGTACATTTCGAAATTGCGCCGTCTCTACAAGCGTAGGAATTGAAATTTCAACTGCTCTTCCTTGTTCGCGAAAATAACAGCGTTCGCCAGATGCAAAACGCCAACAAGAACATTGAATTATTTTCAGCTGTTGATAAAAATGAATCTTGATGAAATTAGCATATGGCCGAGATAGTATGCAAGCGCAATATAAACGCGCGAATTGTTATTATGAATATCGAAACATTTAATGATGATTTCTAATTTGCTTGCATGAATTCCAAACAGTTCAATTCTCGAGCAATTCTCGACTTTGCTAGAATATTGTAATGAATTTTCAAGCGTAAGGAACTATAATTAATTACCGCTTTGATTTGACAACATATATATATATATATATATCGTCAACACACAGATGAAGAAACGCGTTGCCTAGTAATTGGATTTAACATATTATTTTCTTGCAAAAAGAGAGACGCGAAACGTTGTCGAGTTGAGAAAACGTACCGAACGTCTGCCGCAATACACGATAACGTCATCCGAAGAAAGTTCACGATCCCCTGCGCAATTCTCTGCACACAAATAATCACATTATTCCTGGAAACGCGCTGCAGACGACGAAGAGACGTCGTAGAAATTATCGACTTCGCTCGAGGAGATATCGGAGGCAGCTGAACCGTATATTAATTTCGTGCGTCGCTCGAGGTCGTTCTTCGTGGTGCCAGGAGTTAAAAGCCGCCTGTCTCCTCCGTATATACGGATTCAATCCAGAAGCCCCTCGAGCTTGCAAAACAACCACGCGCAGCTTGACAAACTTACGTCGATGTGCATGCGCGGTGGAGCACATAGGGGGCCGTTCGTAGTGACGTGCAATGTGTGTATGTATATAAACCCGACCCATGGCGTCTTATGTGCATACGATCGAAATGCACATAGTGGGTGCGGCGGTATCGCGAAAAGGATACCCTGAGCTGCGCACATAGGCCAAGGTAAGTAACTCGGTTTATCTTTAGCCGGGATCACCGTTCGCTGACGAGTTTTACGACCGCGCTGAGAGACCGTGCGCCGCATTCTCGGGCAAACATCTCTTTTCACTTTCTCGGAAGGGACTTACGGAAACGAGAGAGAGGCAGCACCGGAGGATGCCAATTTGCGTCGCGTGGAAAAATTACGATCTACTCCACCCCTCCCCCTCCCTCCTCCTCCTCCTCCCCATAACCACCGAGCGCGAGCATGGAGAATGCTCGTTGAGTGCATTTACCTTCGCAGTCGGAATGTCACTGAATAACGGCGGTAACAAGAGAGACTCCAATGCAAATTTGAGGAGAAAATTACATTCGGATAAATCGCCATGCGACTGTGTTTGCAACGTCATTTGTGAAAAAATAGCCTGTTTTGCAATAAATTATGATAAATGCAGAACAAGTCCCGATAGAAATGTATGCGAGTTGTATCGATCGGACTGATCGATACGCGGTTATTTTTGTGACGTTTACAACTGTTATACCGTTTGCAAGAAATTTTCTCTTACGGTATGTGCATGAAATTGTAATAAATGCTATTGAAATAAATTTCAAATCAAACGAGAATAATATGCGAGAGTTTGTATAAACGATAGGAAGATGCGTAATATTTCATAATGAAATTCTTTTGAAACGCACGGCTATTTATGATAAAAACAATGCTGTACAGTACAATGACATTGATTTTACGTCAATGTTGTCGATAACAATATTAAGGCACGTAATTGAATAAGAGAATATTAAAACTTTTTATTCATTAGAGAAGGAGAAAGAGAGAATATTATCAAATAATAATATTGACTTATTTCTTGATACAAGCGCAGTAATAAAAAAAAGAGATTTTGTTGCGATCCGTTTATTTATTGCCAAAATTTCGCAGAGTAAAGAAACAAATAATATACAGTGGTATCAGGATGTCGAGTCGGATTATTACGACATAAACGTATTTGCATTTTCATGCTCAAAGCCGGCGTCGCCGCATTATTTTCCTAATGAATGCCGAATGCCGTGTTATGTCACAGTATTTCCCTTGCAAACGGACCGAGACGGGGACGAACACGATTCAACCGTGAGCCGAGATGCAGTAATGACAATTACACTATGAGCGAATACACTTGACACCCAAACGACGCCAGGCGTGAATTATCTCGGAATGAACGCGTTATTTCGCTCTGTGTAGCTAGTCATAAATAATAATACTGTCAAGACACTGAAGAGCACCTGCTAATGACGGTTTTTGTCTTCTATACGAGCGGACGTGGAAATCAATAGCATTACAACGGACGGTAAACTGAGATAAGATCTCGAATTTCCCTTTGTGATATCTAATTTAGTAAATTGGTCATCGTAATCATTTTAATATTGCTTCAATAATGCGCTCTTTCAATCGACGAGATATCTCACGTATCTCAAGCGAAAAAAAAAAAACGTTCCTCCAAGCGTCAGAGTCAAATGGGGAATTGTTAAAAATTGTATTGAATCGGAAAACGGCAAGATTCAAGTGTTGGATGCATGTCAAAAGCGAAATAGCTAATTGAGCGGTGAGAGATAGAGAACCGACAGAGTATTTCATTAATAAAGCCTGTGCGTCGTGTTACTCTATTTATCTCAAAAACAGAGTCCGCTGCTGTCCGCTCGTAACAACGTGACACACTAGTGTCAATTGCATCGCCGACATGCGCGTCATGCAACCTAGCAATTAACCCTACACCGACTCACGTGAACTGCTTAGAATCCATGTACTTGGAAATTCGAAACTGTGTACTTTAAACGGCCATTAACGTGAACGAGACGTTCGTTATTGGCTTTCATATTTATGAAAACCGAGTTGAGTTTTCTTGTATATAATGACGAATGAAAACAAGGGGAGATTCTTGAAAAATTCTTAAAATATTTTACCGAGCTTTCTCGTCGATCAACCAGACCAGATTAATAGCAACTTAACATTTGACCTGCACGAAAACAAGTTCTGAGCGTCATTAAACTGAATTAATTTAAGCCCGATTATCGCTTGAGATATTCCTCTGATTAAAATTCTATATCGGCCCATCAACGAGTTTCTCAGCTGCCTCAGAATCCTTAAGTACATAATTGGATATTCGAAACTGTACACATAGTGTATTTATTTCATAAAGTTAAACGAACAATTTACACTTCACCGATTTACTTAGGACTTGTTTTCACGTTAAAGTCGATTTATAACATTTCGCAAATGCTATAATGTCAGTTGAGGAGATCGCAAGGTATAAAGCACTCGAGTATTATCCAATAATGAGTCCAAATAAAATCATGATAAAACTTGGAAACTGCTCGTTTAACCGATATCGTGAATTTGTTAAGAAACGGCGACTATAAATTATATTGCTGGAAATGATTACAGCATCGTGTTTATTCTTGCGTCGCAATTACCATGATTAATTACATACAAATTTTACAACGTCGAAAGATAGATCAAGCATGCCATAAGATATGCCATTAAAAGTCCTTTTTCTGAATACTTCATCACGACAAATGTAGCATCGTATAAAGTGCGCTCTTCTGCAACGAAAGAATAAAGTATTTTCTCGAAAAGATCCATTTCGTAGGATAGCTCTATTGATTAAAAATATTATTTTATTTATTTGTTTGTTTATTTGTATTTATTTATTTGTTTATTTATTTGTTGTTTTTTTTTATTTATTTGTTTGTTATGATTTCTTACAATCGGCAACTTTCGTTACTTTCGTCCGAACGCCGTAAGTTCCAAAACACGCGCGTCTGAGGTATCTCTTCTTGAGAATTTCCTCGATAGTTAGGTCGCAGGAAGACGTTTTTCCACCATTTCCGATATAAAAACAGCGCCGAAACTGTGGAATCCGACATTCTCGAAGGTATTTCTCTTAAAGAAACGTCAGCTCCGCCGCGGCAATTGATCCTTCGAGGTACAGATGGACAGTATGGAATTTTACGGAAACTCCGAAATGTGAAATGAAATTGTGAGATCTTTTTTAGGGGCGAGGGGAAGAGTTAGGAGGGAAAGGAACGGAATAGCACACTGACCTTTTAGTTGATGTGTGAATCTGAAATGTTTTGCAGCGGACGGTCATAAAAATTCCTTTCACGAACCGTGAGAGTTGAACCGTGGAGTTTTCTGCGGCGGTGCACAAAGTCCGCTGCAATTAACCGCAAATTAAAGCGATACCGCCAAAAAACCGGACTGCTCGTTTAGATTTGCGTCGGTCGAACGACCATCCTTACATTTATTCCATACCGACTGCATTCCGCATCCGTAGAAATGGTTAAGGAAGTGACAGGAGCAAACTTCGTTTTCTCGACAGAAGATAGAGAGAAATGGACGCGCTCGTCGCGTTTCGTACTACTTGCCCGTCTTGATTCCGTGTGTTTCCACTTTTACGTCTCGCCGCCGCGCCCATTTCAAGCTTTTTCCCCTGGCATTGCGAGCGACATGATTCACGCAGTCGGCTTAGTTTGTTGAACGCGGCCACTTGCAAAAAGGAGACAGAAAAGTTTCTAGAACATCGTCGGAGGACGCTTAATCCAGTTGCAGCCTTTGAGATTTGTGTCTGTCACATTTCGTCCGTTTCTACTTTAAATTACGTTCGTTACTCGTACATTCAAATTTTTCAAATGAGCAATAAAATTCTCACAATGTGTTATTAATCTAGCGAAAAAATCATGATCAATTATATAAAAAGAACGCAAATACTTTTCAGATCGTTGTAAAAATGAAAAACATTACGAATGTTATTAAGAGATTGATATATGATTATTCGATGATATATTTTTCGTTAATTATCAGGAACGTGATACGATTCTTATGCTGACCGTACAATTATTACGTAAGTCCGTTTGAAAATAACAATCAATATCTATTTCCAGATATGCAAATAAAACGATATTGATTAAATTAAACTTATTTGAATTTATCATTTTGCCACATTTCGTCCATTTCTATTTTACATTACGTTCGTTACGTATATTTAAATTTTTTAAGTGAGCAATAAAATCCTCATAACATATTATTAATCTAGCGAAAAATTAATCATAATCAATTATAACTATGTAAAAAAAAAAACGCAAATGCTTTTCGGATCGTTGTAAAAGTGTTATGAAAAATGTTATAAATGTCATTAAGAGATTGACGTATGATTATTTGATCATATATTTTTCGCTAATTGTCAGAAACGTGATACAATTATTACGCTGGCACATATAAGTCCATTCAACGTTTGAAAATAACAATCAACATCTGTTTTCAGACATGCGGATAAAGCCGTATTGATTAAATTAAACTTATTTGAATTTGTACAATATTCTATAAACCCAACAAAACTGGGCTGCGAAATCTATTGATTATTATCCACACGCATACATTAATCTCATCTATCACGCGCAATTCATATATTTCATATATTTATACAGGCTTATTCATAATCAATATAGCATTAATAAATCATTTCATAATGTTTACAAATTATACTTGTAATATCATTGCGGTATTATGCAAATTTATGCAAAAGTGAACCTGCTCAATCTCAGATGTTTGCGTTTGTTTTTATTGACATCGTAATTCGCATTCATATGACGGAACTATCGCTTGTCTTACATTATGCATGCACTTTATGCATACCGCTACCGGGATAAGTAGTGGCATAATTAGCGTGGTGTTAATAGTTTGTACTACTTGTTTGATACAATTCGCTTTCTTCTGCCGTGTAACGCGCATTGCCTTGTTGAAACTCCACTTTGTCGTCTCGCGAGAACAATGGGATAATTTATATGAATCCCTAAAAGTGAATTGCATGAACAGCACCTCTAGAGGGATTTATTTGCCTCTAGCGGCATAAAATCGACGATAATATTTCAAAAAGCTCGCAACATATAGCTGAGTTAATTATACGATAATTTGCTGGAATATCTTGCAAGAGGAAAAGAGGAATTTTTAA